>NC_037349.1:47917727-48220757 GCF_002263795.3 Bos taurus | reverse complement strand
ATAATTCAGTCAACTCATGGACACTGTACAATGATGAATTAGCCTAAAGATGACCCTTCTCCTAGAACCAACACTACCTCAACAGAGACAGAGTCTAGAACCAAATAAATAAAATCTGAATGCAGAATATCATCTGTGATTAGGGGGAATCATCCTCATAACCCTAAAATTACTCCCCAGGGACAAATCCCTGCTTCTTCCACTCACAAAGCTAACCCAGTCTAAACTATTATTTCTACTCTGCATAGTCCTGAAAGCTCTTAAAAAATATTCAAAAAAAAAAAAAAATCAGTATGTGTGGCTAAAATGAATGATATGACACTGCTGGAGGAAAATCACATATCTTAACACACTCAATTATACATACAAAAACTTAGCAAAACCAGGAAATTATACCTGCATGACTTGCTGCAGTTTCAGAACTCGCTTGTAGATGGCCGAGTTGGGAACATTATAGCGTTTGGCATTTTCAAACATTAAATTCAGATCACACTCCAAATGATCTAAAGTTTCATATTCTTGGTTTTTTAGCTTTGTTCTGTGAAAGACAAACACAGGGCTAGAACCTTCCATTTTGAATATGCAGAAACACCTTTCCTGAAAGTTCAGTGCAAAAATCTTGACAAATATTACAAGGTAGTTTACCAGTGATACTGACTAGAGGCCTGGAAGTGACAATTTCCAAATAAAGTGAAGGAGCAAAAGCACCACTATATTTAGACAACATGATAATTTAACTGAAAACCCAAAAGAATCAAACACGACAAGCAGCAATAAGAGAACCTAGTAAGGTGGTCAACTACAAAGCAAACATGTTAGCAAAACTCCTAAGGTAAAATCCTGGTATTGGCTACATGAAAACCTTGTTGTTGTTCAGTCGCTAAGTTGTGTCTGACTCTTTGCAACCCCATGGACTTGAGAACCCCAGCAGGCTTCTCTGTCCATGGGATTTCCCAGGCAAGAATACTAGAGCTGATTGCCACTTCCTCCTCCAGGGGAATCTTGCCAACTCAGGGATAGAACCTGCTGTCTGCTGCATTCATACGTGGATTTTTTAGCACTGAGCCACCAGGGAAGCAATGGCACCCCACTCCAGTACTCTTGCCTGGAGAATCCCATGGACGGAGGAGCCTGGTGGGCTGCAGTCCATGGGGTCGCTAAGAGCTGGACACGACTGAGCGACTTCACTTTCACTTTCATGCAATGGAGAAGGAAATGGCAACCCACTCCCGTATTCTTGCCTGGAGAATCCCAGGGACGGAGGAGCCTGTTGGGCTGCCGTCTGTGGGGTCGCACAAAGTCAGACATGACTGACGCGACTTAGCAGCAGCACCAGGGAAGCCCTTACATGCAAACCCTAGGAAGAGATAAAAATCAGGGAGGTTTCAAGCTACTGTAATGAAGAATCATGGTGATCTACACATTTCAGAAAATAAGAGGTCATTCCTCTTGATGAGAGTTAAAGAAAAGAGAAAGTACTGGCAACCACACGAAGGAACATGTAGAATAAGAAACATTAAACTCCAGGGGAGTTGCATAAGGGAAATGAAGAGCAGTCCCTTTTTTGTGGGGGGGCGGGGGGCGGGGGGCGCAGTTCTGTGCTGTGCTGCTTGCGAGATCTTAGTTCCCCAACTATGAATTGAACCTGGCCTCACAGTGAAAGTGCCCAGTCCTAACCACTGGACCACTAGGGAATTCCCTGAAGAGCAGTCTTAAGATGGTAAATGAGAGGCAGATTAATGTTAAGAGTCCTTTTGCTACTCTTCCTCCAACACAAACAATTGTAATTAATCCAATGGCTTAATACTGAGGTTTTCACGTACTTTAAGTCTTAAGAATTCTAACAGCTGTCTCAGGCATTTAGGCTATTACCAACACTAAGGCTATCACAAGTCCCTGTACACCTGGTACAAAGTGAAGCATCACAGTCTGCCCTAATGCTATATAGATTTAGACAGGACAGACTTTTAAAGCTTGACTGAAGCACTTATCTGCTATCCATCAAAGTCACAAAAACAATATTAGGTAAAGAACCACATTATGTGTACAGCTTCACAGAATTAATGTAGACTCCACACTTTGCTCTTAGAATGACACATCATTCACTACACATGTAAAGTTTTACTTAAAATTTACTAAAATCATATATAGATTCCATGTAGTGCTTACAGAGATAAGAATGTTATAATAGAACATTTGATCCTCTGGGATGAAGCAAAAACAACAACAACAACAACAACAACAACTAAGCACATACTCAGCTCTCACTACCTGTGGCTAGCAACAAGAGTTTAAATTACAGCCTTGGACTTATTTATGCTAACTTCAAGGATAACGTGCTGGATATTCTCAATACCCACAAAGAACAATAGAGAACCTAAACTAGTATTAACAGATGACAATCTACAACAAATCTGCAGATATTTATCAGTCTGATATTAATCAAGGATGGGAGTGGGAAGGAATGGGTAGAACAGGAAATAAAGCATGGGGATGACAAGCCCCAGCACAACGAAGATGGTCTATGCAGCCATGTTGTCGAGCTCCTCCCCACCCTTCCTTTTTTTTTTGGCTTTTGATGATATTCCTCAACTATATTCCTTCTGCTAACACATCTTCCTCGGATTGTGCTGTGCAATACAGTGGTCACACATGTCTGTTTAAAGCAAAATAAAGTAAAACTTGAAATCTAGTTTCATTATGCCACATTTCAAGTTTTCGACAGTCACATGTCGAGTGGCTACCAGAGACAGTACAGATAAAGTAACATTTCATCATCACAGAAAGCGCTACTGCTCAGCACTGCTCAAGATTTCCCTGCTGCTCTGATGAAGAGCACAGTGAAAGGTGGTCCAGCTCCTATGGGGCACGACTGGCTCAGCATGCATCCTTGGAAAGGAAGTAGATTAGATGTCCTAAGAGCTGACCCTTCAAAAGGGAAACCAAGATACAAAATTTTAAATGCAGGTAAATTGTTGTGATAAAAATATCAATAAAAGGAATAGAAAGAGAAATTTTTGCAGTTATAAGAAAATGAACAGTTAAATTCTGAGCTACATAATTTTTTTTTATAATCCATAATCTGACACACAAATGACTAGCTGGGATACTTCTGTTTATTTGTCTCTTGACACTACTGTAATACAAAGAATGTACTTTGTAGTTAATCAAATTTATTTCTCATGTTTACATTGGTGTGATACTTAAGCATACTCTAGACATATGAAAAACATTTTTATACCCTTATCCATTTTAGAAATGAAGGATATATGCACAGGCTCAATCACAAGAAAATAAATGTATACTGAGTAATATAAATGATGTATTACCTGATCTGTTGTAGTGATATGGGTGTTTTAATTTGCTGATAATAATCAGGATATTTTTTCTTTGAAGGCAAATGGAAAAAAGGTTCAGCTATTAGCTGGCCTTGGTTATTCCGACAGCTCCGAACTGTGTCATAAAGCTGATAAAAAGGATTTGAAACATCCATAAATGAAGTAATGCTCTCTGCTTCAGATTCTCCTTCTTCATATCGCGCAGCTACAAAGATATAAAAGATATTTATAAAGGGAATAAAAAAAAAACATTTTTAAAGCTTTTAACAACCTTCCAGATTATGCTGTCTATGTTTGAGAATACTTATTTTAAAAGAATAGTCTCTAGCCTTCATTAAAGATGCTGTTAGTAATGCTTAGTAGACTTCACTTTCACTTTTCACTTTCATGCATTGGAGAAAGAAATGGCAACCCACTCCAGTGTTCTTGCCTGGAGAATCCCAGGGACAGGGGAGCCTGGTGGGCTGCCATCTATGGGGTCGCACAGAGTCGGATGCAACTGAAGCGACTTAGCAGCAGCAGCAGTAAAAGTGTATGCTTACTTAAGAGAAATGTTACATAGAAACAGAATGTTACATAGTAAAAGTCATACTGTCTTGGTTGTTGTAATTTAGTTGCTCAGTCCTGTAGGACTCTTGTGACTCTTGTGATCCCACAGACCACAGCCTGCCAGGCTCCTCTGTTCACAGGAATTTTCCAGGCAAGAATACTTTAGTGGGGTGCCATTTCCTTCTCCAGGGGATCTTCCTGGCCCAGGAAGATCAGGAGACATTGAACCCCTGTCTCCTCCAAGTCTCCTGTAAGTCTCCTCTATAGAAGGCAGATTCTTTATCCAAGGGAAGCCCTGTCTGTCTTTAAAAGGTTACAAAATAGTTTCTCTGCCATCTTTGGAGATCCTTGCTTATGTGTGCTTGGACAAGAAAAGGAGCAAACAGTTATTCTCGGATCTCAGAACTAAAGCGACAGCATATAGCTTAGGATAAAGGTAGCTGGGGGCTGGCATTGACAAATTTGATTTAAAGTGAGGCAAAGTCAAAGAGATTTACCTATAGCAGACCTTAGGAAAGATGTTTTCCTTTATTGAGAAAACTTTTAGGTAGAAGCTAATCATAGAAACACCAAAACAAAACATGTAATCACTTTAACAGAAATACAAAATATACTGTTCATTTCTCTGAACTCTTAAACAGTGTATAAGCACCTGATTTACATTATTTCTTGATGGATCAGTATAACCAAAATCACTATGTCTCCCAGGCAAGTATGAGAATCACTTATTCAGTACTTAGTTACATATTAAGAGCTTGATAAGCACCATTCTCAGGTAATCCTAACATCACCATACAGAACAGGTATGGTCATTTCTTTTCCAAAGGAGAAAACTAGACATGAGAGGTTGATGACCTGCCCAAGGTCAGCTGGCCTGTAAAGTAGTCGAGAAGGGTTTTGGATTTAAGAGTCAAGGAGCTAGAAGCAAAGACAGAAATTGGAAACTATGCAGTCTTTCCTGACTCCACTACCTCTAATCTTTTCATAAAGCTCTTGCACGTGTTTTATTGAATTTAAATTTAGGAATATATTTTGCTGTTACTGTAAACTGTATCTTTTTAAAAAATTACATTTTCTTTTTATGGTTGATTCTGGAAATAAAGTTAACTTTTGTATAATAATTTACATTAGCATTTTATTATTCTTATTCTAGTAATTTATCTGTAGTCTTTTAAATAAAAAACTCAAAAAGTACTCTTATTGATTGCAATCCTTACAAACCCTTCTCTTCTGATCCTTACAGCATCACTGTTATCACTGTTTGCTGGCTAGTACTTTGAACAAGAAGTAAGAACATTTTAAACTTTGTTTCTTATGGTAAGGAGAATACTACAAATGATTCTCCACTGAAAGTGGAGATGCCATTTATCAGGTTAGGAAAGTCCCCTTCTATTCCTAGTATGCTTAGCTTTTATCATGAATGAGACTTGTAGTTTAATCAAATGCATTTGCTGAGCAAACATCATGGTTTTGCTCCTTTAATCTACTAATACAGTAAATAATTCTTTTATCTTTTATGCTGAACTAACCTAGTATTCCTGAAATAAACCCAACTGTGCTATTGTGTATTACAGATACTGGCCACCTCATGCGAAGAGTTGACTCACTGGAAAAAGACTCTGATGCTGGGAGGGATTGGGGGCAGGAGGAAAAGGGGATGACAGAGGATGAGATGGCTGGATGGCATCACCGACTTGATGGACATGGGTTTAAGTGAACTCCAGGAGTTGGTGATGGACAGGGAGGCCTGGCGTGCTGCGATTCATGGGGTTGCAAAGGGTCGGACACGACTGAGAGACTGAACTGAACTGAACCTAGTATTCCTGAAATAAACCCAACTGTGTTATTGTATATTACACATACTGCTAGATACAGTGTGCTTATGAAGACTGCAGATACTACTAGATACAGTGTGGTTATATTTTGTATGGTTTTGGTTTTGTATCAGATTCAAAGAATAAATTGCGGAGTTCTTTTCTTACTCACTGCAGGAGTTTATTATATAATTCTGTTCCTTGAATGTATGGCTTGGTGTTTTCAATGCAGGAGTATCTCTAATTAGCAATTTAATATCTTTAATGGTGATATGACTAATCAGTCTTTTTATTCCTGAATCAGTTTTCAGGCATTTATCAGTTTCTAGGAATTTGTCAATTTTATCTAAACATTCAAATTTATTTGCATTATGCTGTCTTTACATGCTCCATATGCTCTCTTTTTCCCCTAGTATTTTTTTATTTGTGCCTTCTATTTCTTTATAATCTTGCTATAGATTTACATATTTTATTAAGAGCTGTAACAGGAAAATTTTTGACTTCACTGATCTTTTCCATTAGAGATTTCCTTTCTAAAGAATTATCTCCTGTCCTTGGCTTTACCATCTTTTATCTAACATCTCTGTTTTTCTTATTATTTACTTATCTTGGATGCTTGTTAGTTCACTAACTTTCAGCTGCTTTTCTTTCTGAACAGAAGCAGTCAGAACTATAAATTTCCTTCTGAAAGTATCACTTTAGTGGCACCTCCACTGTTTTTGATATGTATTATTTTCATTATTGTTACTGTTCAAATTTAAGTAATTAAATTTGTATTACAATTACTCCTTTTAAAAATTTATTTTTCAAAAAAAAAAAAAACCACATAAGCAAAAGATCGTGAAGCCTGTGAAAGGTTTCTGCTCCCCAAGTTGGTGGAAAACACTAAGTTGGCAGATTGGATTTTTAAATAAAGATCTATTAAAAAAAAAAAAAAGTAAAAAATTCTTTTTCATTATTAGTTGCTATCACAGCCATATTACAGTCAGAAGTATGGTCTGTATAATACCTGATCTTTCAAATTTGAAATTTGTTTTATGGCTAAGTACATGACCAATTTTTGTAAATCTTCCATATGAACCAGGGAAGAACATGTATTCTCCAACTGTAGAATACTTGCCTGTTAATAACCAACTTGTTGTGGTAGGCTGAATAATAAGCCCCCACACAAATCTATGCTCTAATCCACAGAACTTGTGAATATTACCTTAAATGGCAAGAGACTCTGCAGATATGATTGCAAGGAATCTTGAGTTTGGGAAATTATCCTGGATTAATCTCTAGGCACTATAGGATCCTTATGAAAGACAGGCAAGAATGTCAAAGGAAGGAGATGGGGTGACATGTAGAGATTGAAATGCTGTGTTCTCAATGCAGAGGAAGAGGCCATGAGCCAAGGAATACAGACAGCCTCTAGACACTGGAAAATGTAAGGAAGTCCATTATCCCCTACAGCCTCCAAAAGGATACCGGCCTGCCAACAACCTGATATTAGATTTCTGACCTTCAGAGCTGAAGGGAATAAACTTGTGATGTTTTAAGCCACTAAGTTTGTGGCAATTTGTTTTAGCAGAAATAGGAAACAAATAAACTTTTGAGGAATTATAGTCAAATCTTCTCTGTCTCACTGGTTTTTTTGGCTGTGTATCTAGCAATTGATAGAAGCAGGCTCCCACTCTAACGGCAATGTTGTCTCTTTCTCCAAGAAGTTCTATCTGCTTGCTTTATATATTCTGAGCCCTTTTAGGATTTATCTGCCTGATGCAATAAACTTTTTAATCAGTATAAGGTAAATCCATTTTATCTTTGGAAATGCATTGTTTGAAAGTCCAGTTTAGCAAAAGTCAACATGACTAGCGACTGGTTATTATTTGCCAGGGGTATCTTTTTTACATTCCATCCTTTTACATTCACTTTCCTGTATATTTAAGATGTGTCTCTTGTAAGCAGTATATAACTTGATTTTTTAAATACCCAATCTGGAACTGTCTTAATCGGCAAATTCAGGCCACTAACATTTATTTCAGACGTAATTTTTGGAGCTGTTTCTCTGTTTCCATTTATCACATTTCTTCTATGTTTCTTTTTGCCTTCTTGCCTTATTTTGTGTTGGTGGAAGAAGACTGGAAGTTTTATCTGTTTTTCGTATCCTACTGTCCACCTCACTGCTCTTCTTAAAGTAACTTCAAGTACGTGCTGTTCTCCACCTCCTTCACCACCCTTCAGGGAGACACAATGTGGTTTGCCTCTAAAATGAATAACCTCAAGATGCCAAGCCACACTTTCAATTCTTATGTCTTCTTTCCATCAGCTTTCTTGTTGCTCCAAGATCATGAGTTATCCTTTCTTTGCTATTTTCACTGTACCTAGCCCTAAAGCTGTTTCCAGGAACAGGAAGCAGAAAACCAAGTATATTAAACTTTGACTAAATTAAGGATAAACAGGTTCTGAAGAACACCCTGAAGGATCTACAACACACAAATTTGGTTGGCATCTACTTTGTTTTACTACCTGAGCTTACTAAATAAGAATCCTCTTGTGACAAAAGTACTATTAAGGGAAAAAAAAAAGCCAATAAATGCTTTGTAAGAATCTTATAAGTGCTATGATTTTCCTTCAATTTGTTATACTACTATAAGGTTAATGAAGTAACCAAATGCTAGAAGTGTGTGTCACTTCTATAGTTGGCAAAAAAGAAAGCTAATGAAAAGAGAAAAGTTTCTTTCAATTTTTGATAAGGACTGACTTAAGTTTAAAAAAATATAATTCTGTAGATGACAATCAAAAACTTAAATTCATACTTTAGTAGTCTACAGTAATTACGAATTTCTATAGATTTAGTAGAAAATAAAAATACAGCTAGAAAAATCTTTTGTGTCACACTTGATTATAAAATCAAGAGTAATTTCATAAAACAAATTTTATCTCTACATATAAAAAATACCATAAAATAAAAAAATATTACATCGCACTTAGAAGGAAGACAGAAAATACACCTCTATAGCTGTTCTTTGTTACTCCTTTATGAAGTGTGTGCTTTTACTCGAATTTCTAGTGCCCAATTATTTAAATGAAAGTTTACCATAATTTACAGCTATCTTTAAATCATAAGCTCCAGGTGAAAAGACATTCTAGTCTACTGAAAATGTAAGCCAGTGACCTGGAAATCTAAAGTGACGTGAATGTCTTCCTGGGATTTCCTGACGGTGTCACTAGTACTTTGGGCTCTCCTGATGACTCAGTGGTAAAGAATCTGCCTGTAACGCAGGATTTGCAGGAGACACAGATTCGATGCCTGGGTTGGGAAGATCCCTTGGAGGAGGAGATGGCAATCCACTCCAGTGTTCTTGCCTGGCAAATCCCATGGACAGAGGAGCCTGATGGGTTATAGTCCTGGGGTCACAAAGAGTTGCACATGGCTGAGCACACACATGCATGCATGACTAGCACTATTTACCATCATAGGTTTGAAACCAGGATCTGCTAAGGCTATCAAAACAATTGTTTTTGCACAAGTATTTATTTACTTAGATTCATGCTTTAACACAAAATAAAGCAGTAGTAAGTTCTTAATAAGTTTGACAACCAAGAGTGCAACCAAAATGTAACAAAACAAGTGTGTCCTCCAAAAACAGACAAACTTCCAGCCAGACCAAAATAACTGCAAGTTTCCTTAAGAAGAAGGATTCACTGAGATGACACATAACTAGTCACAGCTTAATGCCTACCAGCTAAAGCAGCATCCTCTTCACTTTCTGAGCCATACTGAAGTGCCATGGTAATTGCAGATAAACGACCCCCTTGGACTGCTCTTTTATTACTACAAGGAAAAAACAAGCAATTAGAAGGCAGGGAAAGATGTTATAATAATTCGGTTACTTTACAGGAAACAGGAACTGTTAATAAGGCATTCACATCAAAGAAAGGGTTTCTATTCAGCTGCCTACTCAATTTACTTTGTACTTTTTTATATCCCCCACAATCAATCTTAACCAAGAAGACTAAGTTTTTTCCTCAGAAAAGAGGGAATAGAGATAGAAAACCCTTAAAGCAGGCTACTTGCAGCACTATTCCTTTTTTATGAAAAATAAAGATTCATTCATAATTGCTGGTTAATTCTGAAGATGCTCATATTTTAACAATGAAAATAAAATCTATTACGAACACAAACTCTTTCAGTATTTTACGACACATTTTACTGGTAATTTTAAACACTACCTGACCCACACTTTCTGCTTAAGCATTTCTCAGACATGAAGTCAGGCCTACTATACTTTTTAAATAAATATCTGACAACAAAGTTTCATAAAATCAGCCAACTACACTCAAAGATATTACTTCAAGATAGTCATCAAGAAAATGCTAGCATGCTTATCCTCATAAACATGGGTCAGCTCTCAGACACTCTCTCTCACCGGTAATACTTGCTAGTGGGATTTCTCTCTTCACCAAGGCTGCCTTTACTGTGCGAAGGACCTGTCAGCCTGGTTGCAGCCAAATTTGATGAAGTCCTATCCAGAGACAAGGTTAAAAAAAACTCAGAAAACTAACAGCTGAAATCATAATGCTGGATAAACAAAAAGAAAACAACCATTTTCTTTTTCTTTTCTTAAAAAAAGATACACTCTGGGACTACCCTGGCGGTCCAATGGTTAAGACTCAGTGTTTCCACTGCAGGAGGCAAACGTTCCATTCCTAGTTGGGGGAACTAAGATTCCACATGCCACAGGGCATGGCGGGGAATGGGGGAGGGAAGACTCAAATACTGCCGAGCCTCTACTATGCAGGAGTCTTTGCTCCAAAATCTGGGACTCTGCTACAAACAATAAAAGATGGACAGGGTGCGGAGAAAAGGGAACCCTCTTACACTGTTGGTAGGAATGCAAACTAGCACAGTCACTATGGAGAACAGTGTGGAGATTCCTTAAAAAACTGGAAATAGAACTACCATACGACCCACCAATCCCACTCCTGGGCAAACACACCAAAACTGAAAGAGAAACCAGAACTGAAAGAGACATATCTACCCCAATGTTCACTGCAGCACTGCTTACAACAGCTAGGACATGGAAGCAACCTAAATGTCCATCGGCAGATGAACGCATAAGAAGTTGTGGTACGTACACAATGGAATATTACTCAGCCATTAAGAAGAACACATTTGAGTCAGTTCTAATGAGGTGCATGAAACTAGAGCCTATTATACAGAGTGAAGTAAGCCAGAAAGGAAACACCAATACAGTATATTAACACATATATATGGAATTTAGAAAGATGGTAATGACGACCCTACATGCAAGACAGCAAAAGAGACACAGATATAAAGAACAGACTTTTTGACTATGTGGGAGGAGGTGAGGGTGGGACGATATGAGAGAATAGCACTGAAACATGTATATTACCATATGTAAATAGATGACCAGTGCAAATTCAATGCATGAAGCAAGGTACCCAAAGCGGGTGCTCTGGGACAACCCAGAGATGGGGAGAGAGGTAGGAGGGGGGTTCAGGATAGTGGGACACATGTACACCCATGGATGATTCATGTCGATGTATAGCAAAAACTACAATACAGTAAAGTAGTTAGCCTCCAATTAAAATAAATTAAAAAAAATTATGCTTATAGAAGTTGCCAATGATCAGATGTTAAGTTAGAATATGTTGGCATAAGGGCATTTTTCAATTACTGATATGAAAAAACTTGTTTCTGCTGAATTAAAAAAATTGAAGAGCAAAATCTGGAACTCTGAGCAAAAAAAAAAAAAATACACCAGAGTTGATCCCAGACAGTTTATGGTTACTGCAGTGACCAGAGGATCCAGAAACATAGCAAATGTCAAAGTCAGAAAAAAGCTACAAAAGCAGCCACTCGATCTTTCCATTTCAGATAGAAGCAAATGGAATCCTAGAAGTAAGACGTGTTCAAAGTCACAGTCCCAGCACAGGATAAGCTAGAATCTCCTGACATCTGGCTAAATACTCTTACAGTGAAAATATATGCATCCTACTATATAGATGCAAATATCACAATATTATAAGCATACTTTGTTTCATCATGCTTTGTTTTATTAAATGTCACATATACTGCCTTTTTTCTTTTTCTTTTTACAAACTAAAGGTTTGTGGCAATCCTAAATCGAGCAAGTCTGAGCACCACTTTTCCAAAGGCACTGGCTCACTTTGCGTCTCTGTGCCACATTTTGGTAATTCTTGCAATTATTTCAAACCTTTCCATTATTATTATACTTGTTGTGGTGATCTCTGATGCTATCATTGTAAATACTTTGGGGAACCATGATCCATGATCCATGCCCATGTAAGACAGTGAACTTAATAAATGTTGTGTGTGTTCTGACTGCTCCACCAACCAGCTATTCCCCCATCTTTTTCCTTTCTCCTCACGCTCCCTATTTTCTCATACACAAGAATAATGAAAGTAGGTCAATTAATAACCCTACACTGGCCTCTAAGCATTCAAGGGAAAGGAAGAGTTGCACTTTTTTTTCCAGTTTCAAGCAAAAGCTACAAATGATTAAGCTCAGTGCGGAAGGCATGTTGAAAGCTGAGATCAGCCGGAAACTAGGCCTCCTGCACCAGTTAGCCAAGTCACAAAAGCAAAGGAAAAGTTTTTGAAGGAAATTAAAAGTACTACTCCAGTGAACACAGAAATGATAACACAGTAAGACAGCTTTATTGCTGATAAGAAGAAAGTGTTAGTGGTCTAGACAGAAGGTCAAACCAACCACAACAATCCTGTAAGCCAATGCATAATCCAGAGCAAGGGCCTCTCTTCAATTTGATGAAGGCTGAGAGAGTTAAGGTGGGGAATAAAAGTCTGAAGCTAGCAGAGACTGGTTCATGAGGTTTAAAGAAAGAAGTCATCTCTATAAAATATAAGTGCAAGGTGAAAGAGCCAGTGCTGATAAAAAAAGCAGCAGCCAGTTATCCAGAAGATCTAGCTGAAATTATTAATAAACGTAGCTATACTAAATAACAGATTTTCAATGCAGATAAAATATACTTATCATGGAAGAACAATCCAAGGCTTTCACAACTAGAGAGGAGTCAGTGCCCAGCTTCAAAGTTTCAAAGGACAGGCTGACTCTCTTGATAGGGCTAATGTAGCTGGTGATTTAAAAGTTGAAACCAGTGCTCATTTTACTATTCTGAAAAATCCTAGGGCCCTTAAGAATTATGACAAATATACTCTGCTTGTGCTCAATAAATGGAACAACAAAGCCTGGATGACGGCACATCTGTTTACAACATGGTTCGCTGAATATTTTAAGCCTGCTGTTGAGACCTACTGCTCAAAATTATTTCCAAAACAGTACTGCTCATTGAAAATGCACATGGTCACCTAAGAGCTCTGATGGAGATGTACAAGATTAATGTTGTTTTCATGCCTACAGACACAATATCCATTCTGCAGCCCACGGATCAAAGAGAAATTTCTACTTTTAAGTCTTATTATTGAAGAAATACATTTCCTAAGGCTATAGCTGCCGTGGATAGTGATTCCTTTGATGGATCTGGGAAAATTCAACTGAAAACTTTCTGGAAATGATTTGTTATTCTAGATGTCATTAAGAACATTTGTGATTCATGGAAAGAACATGAACATCAACAGGAACTTAGAAGAAGTGGATTCCAACCCTCATGGGTTACTTTGAGGGGTTTAAGACTTCAGTGGAGGAAATAACAGGAGATGGGATAGAAACAGTAAGAGAACTGGAATTAAAAATAAGAGCCTGAAGATGTGACTGAACTGCTACAATCTCATGATAAAACTTTAACACTGAGGAGTTACTTTGTATGGATGAGCAAAGAAAGTAGTTTCCTGAGATGGAATCTACTTGTGTGAAAATGCTGTGAAGACTGTTTAAACAGCAACAAAAGACTGAGAATATTACATAAACTTAGTTGATAAAGCAGCATCAGCATTTCAGAGGACTGACTCCAATTTTGAAAGTTCTCCTGTTATCCAACAGCATCTCATGCTATAGACAAATCATTAGAAAAAGAAGAGTGGACTGACGTGGGACACATCATTGTTGTCTTATTTTAAGGAGCTGGCACAGCCACCTCAAGTTTCAGCAACCACCACCCTGATCAGTCAGCAGCCATCAACAGAAGCAAGACCATTCACCGGCAAAAAAGATTACAACTTGCTGAAGGCTCAGATGATGGTCAGCATTTTTAAGCAATACAGTCTTTTCAAATTAGGGTATACACACAGCTTTTTTAGACCTAATGCTACTGCACACTTAACTACAGTATAGTGTGAACATAGCTTTCATATGCATGGGGAAAGCAAAAAACTTGTGTGACTCACTTTAGTGTGATATTCGCTTTACTGCAGTAGTCTAGAAATGAACCCAGTTATCTCCAAGTTTTGCCTATATATATATGTATTATATGTAATATGCATTATACAAATATGATATACAAATATTTACACACATATTTGTACAAGGCAATAAAAGTACATAGTGGTGTTAAATTTTAAAATTTGTTTCTTTTTAAATAAAGCCCTTCAGCTACAATGAAGGGACTGATTAAGAGTTATTTAACCCTATTCTCTTCAGAATCATATTAGCAACTGTAAATATAACCTTGAAATGCAACATCTTGTTTTTCACTATATTGATTTCACTAGCTATTTTGACAAATAATAAAAGCACAAGAACTTTAAACATTTTTTTAACCTACCTCATTCGAAGGCTTGACTTTGTCATTTCATGTTCAATTTCTGCCTTTTTCATATAAAATATTTTTTTAATAGAATTTGCATCCTGTTAAGATAAAATTACTTAGCTTAGAAAAAGTATAGAAAAAAATGGGCAGTTTAAAACGCCCTCCATCACGTACTGGACACTTTCTATGGCACTCCTTGCATGTGGAGTAGCCTTCCATCCAACATGCAGACAGCTGCATCCTCTAACCTTTCCACAAGCTTTCAAAGCATCTCCGTAATTAAATACAAATTGAGAAGCCTCTCAGCTCTTCCACAACTAGCCAGCTGAAAGATAAAGATCTAATGCTGAACAGGGAAAAACCGGGGTGAGAATACAATGGACTCTACCTGTGTACACTAACCTAAAAATTGAAACAAAAGTATACTTCTAAGATTAAAGAGTAGGCACATAAATTCTGGATGAACATACTTGCTTAAATTAATAGCATATAGCAAATTCAGTTTCCCTTCACTCCAAAATTTAGTTTAGGACCATTAATCAGACTGAAAAGCAAAATTCTTAATTGCATCAACAACTGGTACTATACTACTCAAATCTCTTATCAAGGATTAACAATACAAGGACTTCATTCTTGATTTTCACTCAAAGTTCCTTAATAAATGCAAGATAAAAATTAAAATTAACTACCAAAAGCAACTGAGTCAGCATTCCGTAAATCTAAATGACTTTATTCCCAAAAGGTTTTCTGAGCACCCTTTGCTAAGTTCCCAGTGATAAATTATTAATTTGAGAAATTTCTACAAGCAACAGTTCATTACAGTTCATTTTGTAGAAGGACTACAAAACTTCTAGGAGAGAACTGCAAAGCAATGAAAGTCATTTTACATCGTATACGATACTATACAGAGTGACTTTTATATCATTGAGGTTTAAATGAAGGGACTATATCAATATTTAACTACAAAGTGGACCAAAAATGAACCTTGTGTGGAATAAAAAGAAACATAGGTGAATGGTTTAGAACCAAGGATCTATAGTCAACTGATTTTCAACAAGGTTGCCAGGACAATTCAACAGGGAAAGAACAGTCTTTTTAACATAAGGCACTGGATGAACGTGGACTCCAACCTCACACCTACCTCACGTATATAAAAATAAACTCAAAATGGCTCAAAAATCTAAATGTAAATGCTGCTGCTGCTAAGTCACTTCAGTCATGTCCTACTCTGTGTGACCCCATAGAAGGCAGCCCACCAGGCTCCCCCATCCCTGGGATTCTCCAGCAAGAACACTGGAGTGGGCTGCCATTTCCTTCTCCAATGCATGAAAGTGAAAAGTGAAAGTGAAGTCACGCAATCGTGTTCAACTCTTAGCGACCCCATGAACTGTAGCCCACCAGGTTCCTACATCCATGGGATTTTCCAGGCAAGAGTACTGGAGTGGGGTGCCATTGCCTAGAACAATAAAATTCTTAGAAGAAAACATAGGTATAAATCTTTGCAGCCTTAGATTAGGTAATGGTTTCTTCAGTAAGACATTAAAAGCACAAGAAATCTAAGAAAAAACAGACAAATTGGGACTTATCAAAATTAAACACTTAATTAAAATTGAGAAGTTTTTTTCTTGGGCACGGGGGGGATGGGATGGGGGTGGGGTGAGGTTGGGTAGGGGTCCTGCAGCACACAACATGTGGGATCTTAGTTTCCCAACCAGGGTCTGAAACCCCTGCACTGGACTGCCAAGGAATTCCCAAAATTAAAAACTTTTGTGCGTCAAAGGATATCATCATGAAAATGAAAAGACAGTATATAGAATGGGAGAAAATATTTGTAAATCATATGTCGTCTATTGTTTAGATGATAAAAAGAAGTGTAACAATTCAACAATAAAAAGACAGT
Source organism: Bos taurus (assembly GCF_002263795.3). Lineage (NCBI taxonomy): Eukaryota > Metazoa > Chordata > Mammalia > Artiodactyla > Bovidae > Bos > Bos taurus. Next base: position 48,204,459 of record NC_037349.1, on the reverse strand, counting down.
TAACCCAAGTTAAAAGGGGGACTAAAAATTTGAAAATTTTTTTTCAAAGAGTAAGAAAGGCCAATATGCACATGAAAAGATGTTCAACATCACTAATCATTAGAAAATGCTAATCAGGGGATTCCCTGGTGGCCAAGTGGTTAGGATTCCAGGTTTTCACTGTTCACTGAACTTGTTGGCCCCAACTACAATCATGGGGCACTGGCAAGGAAAAAAAAAGGCTAATCAAAACCATAATTCGACACTACTTCATACCTACTAGAAATAAAACAAAACCAAAAATAGAAACTAGTATTGGTGAGGATGTGGAGAAATTACACTTGCACATTGCTAGTGGGAATGTAAGTGCAGTGGCTTTAAGAATAATTTAAAAACAATTTTAACCTCAAAAAAGTTAAAAATATAGTTTACCATCTGGCCCAGCAATTTCATTCCAAGGTACGTATTCAATAAAAATGAAAATATATGTGCATATAAAAACTTAAACATGAATGTTCACAGCAGCATTATGTATAATAGCCCCAAAGTGGAAGCAACTTAAATGCCTAGCAATTGATGAATGAGTGACTAAAACATGATATATAGATTCAACTGAATACTATTTGGGAATAAAAAGAAATACATGATACAACAGGAACACCTCGAAATCATGATGCTAAGTGAAAGAAGCCAGTCACAAAGGACTACAAATTGTAAGGTTCCATTTATATGAAATGTTGAAAACAGGTAAATTCACAGAGATAGAAAGTAGACTGGTGGCAGTTGCCTAGGGTTAGGAAGACTGGGAATGGCAACCCACTCCAGTACTCTTGCCTGGAAAATCCCATGGGTGGAGGAGCCTGGTAGGATGCAGTCCATGGGGTCGCTGAGAGTCGGACACAACTGAGCGACTTCCCTTTCACTTTTCACTTTCATGCACTGGAGAAGGAAATGGCAACCCACTCCAGTGTTCTTGCCTGGAGAATCCAGGGACGGGGGAGCCTGGTGGGCTGCCGTCTATGGGGTTGCACAGAGTTGGGACATGACTGAAGCGACTTAGCAGCAGCAGCAGGGAGACTGGGAGGAGATGGACAGTGACTGCTAATTCATTGTGGTGACGGCTACACAACTCAGTGAACATACTAAAAGTCATTAAATGATACACTTTGGGTAAAATGTATGGTATGTGGTTCTTATACAAAAATATTGGCTCTAAATTAAAATCTGTATTCTTATCAATGAAAGCAACAACAACAAAACTAACCTTGAACACTTGAGAACCAGGCTCATTGTAAGTTTTGGCATTTTTTGCTAGGAGATCTATATCTTTGGCCATTGCGTGAATACTCTTGTAGCTTCCATTCTATAGTAAACAATAAAATACAGCAGTTATTCTTAAAAGACAGTTAAGCAACATGACCTTAAAAAAAAACTCCATATATTTTTAAACTCTCACCATACTCTTAAGACTTTATTGGAAAGTACATATGTGAACAACATATAAAGTCATCTTCTCTTTTATAGACTATTACTACTGTCCATTTACAAAGACGTTTTTGAGATAGGTAACAAAACCAGAGCTACATTATTCTCATAAAAACAACTTATATTTAAAAAAAAAATCAGATAAAGTAAAAGTTGTTTTATTTACCAAATATACAGTGTTTACTCTGGGTCAACCACTGTTCTAAATGTTTCATGAAAACTAATTCATTAAAGAGTACAGACATTGGAGTGAGACTATCTGGATTCAAATCCTAAGCCTTAAAAAAAAAAATCCTACCTCTTCTCATTAGTTGATGACTCAGGCAAGTGACTTACCATCTCTGTGTTTTCGTTTTCTTATCTGTAAATAATAGTATCTTCCTCACAGAGGTGTTATAAGAATTAACTAGCCAACACATAGCAATTGTACAGCAATTCTATCTATACTGCTGAAGACACAGGGGGGGGAAACACAAAAAGGACAGAGCATTTTCACTAACCTTACACTCTTAATGTTTGTTGTAGTTAACTTTTACTCTGAAATATCCTAAAACTATTTGGAAGCCAATAAAAATAAACAACAAACCTTTCATTGACAATGTACCTTTCACAATCAAAAATGTCCATGACCAATGTGCTTTAATTTTTGTCCTGAGAGCAAAACTTACTAAAACTGTAACACTTAAGTCAATGAAAATTTTGCTTTCCTTCCTACAGAAAAAATGCAAAAGGGATGCTATGCTGATTCCTCCAAAGCTATACTCAGTAACACCTCTAATTTGTTTACATTACATTGCTATTAATAACAACTCCTTACAGAAATATCCGCTTCTGTTCTTTAATAGGCCTAAAAAATGACCATAGGCCAATATGCCCTAAACCACATATTTCTACATATGGTATACCTTCATACCTGTATCCTCTGGGCAATGGTCTTGAGATCTATAGGCTCCTTAATAATTGCATAATAGTCTGGATATTGCTGAAAAACAAAACCCAGGCATGCTTAATAAGTGCAAGTATCCAGCTAATGAGATAACAAGGAAGTACACTGACCATCTGTTAATCAATTGAGCAGCTTTTGAGATAAAAGCTAAAGACACAGTTGTACAGCATATTTTTTGTTATACTTGAAGCAGAAATCATTTGATTTTTACAAGCTTCATGAGATACCCAAGAGCACACTGTAGGACTTTACAGTTACTTTTTGGTTATATAACTAATATACCACAATTTAATGTTTTTAAATTTCCTAAATCCACAGATCACACAATTTTATATTTAAGATCCCAAGATATCTATGTGGGGAAATGAAGCAGAGGTTTTCAAAGAGTTTATTATAAGATCTTTTAATTCAGCAATCTATAACACAATTATATCCTATTTCATATGAAATACTAAGGACCTATAAGAAATCAGGGTGCAAAATTATTTAGTTGCTAAGTCACGTCTGATTCTTGTGACCCCACATACTGTAGCCCGCCAGGCTCCTCTGTTCATGGGATTTCCCAGGCCAGAATACTGGAGTGGGTTGCCATTTCCTTCTCCAGGGGATCTTCCCAACTCAATCTCTATTCCTGACTGAGCAGCTTCACTTTTTACAGAAACTGTACTTCTATTTCCTTACTGTGGTTAAAAAAAAATACATAAAATTTACTGTTTAACCTTTTTAAGTGTACAGTTCAGCAGCTTTAAATACATTTACATTATTGTGCAACCATCACCATCATCCATCTCCAGAACTTTTCATCTTCCCAAGCTGAAATTTCATACCCTTTCAACAATAACTCTCCACCTTCCCCTCCTTCAACCCCTGGAAATCACAATTTTACTTTTTCTTTCTATGAATTTGGCTGTTAAGTACTTCCTAAAGAAGTATCATACAATATTTAGAAAAGTACATACTTCCTAAAAGAAGGATCATACAATATTTGTTCTTTACGACTGGCTTATTTCACTTACCATGATGTGTTCAGGGTTTATTTTTATTGTAGCATGGGTCAAGACTGTCATTCTTTTTAAAGGCTGAATAATACTCCACGGTGTTTATATACTACACTTTATTTATCTATTCACATATCAAGGAACACCTGAGCTTTTTCCATGTTTCAGCTATTGTGAATTATACTGCTAGGAACACGGTTGTACAAATATCTCATTAAGACCCTGATTTCACTCTTCTAGGTATATATCTAAAGCTGAATTGCTGGATCATATGATAATTCCATATGCAGTTTTTAATCAACTGTCATACTGTTTTTCTTTTCTTAACATTTTAAACATATGACAAACATAAACCAGTATATTTTTTCTAATCAGATTCACACTTCAGACAGCAGTGTTCAGATACCCTATTTCTAATGTCATAATTGTCCTACAACTAGTGTTGTTGATGACTGATGGGTAAAGCTACACGCCACCTGTCAGTCAACAAACACTTCTTGCAAGCCTCTGACATGCTGGGTTCCAACTACATGACAGGGACACAGAAGAAAATATGTCAGAGTCTTCATCCTTAAGAAATTCAGTCCTTGTTCTTAAAGAGAAAATGCTCACAAGGAGTTATAATGGAGTACTTCTTAAAGTATGTGTACAGTGGAGTACCTCTGAAAGTATGTCCTTATCCAGAAATACAAGAATGTGAAGGTCAAAGAAATTTTTGCAGTTCCAAAAGCTAAAGTGGAACATCAGCTATGTTAATTGCTCTTTGGGTGTGAAGACACATGGGGCTCTAACACTTTTAAAGGGTTCCACTGGTCTAGAAAACCTCTTCCATGTTGGGGTAGAAGAGTACTTATCAGGAAGAAGTTAATTATCTTCCTCTCATTCTGACTCTTGAGCAGAGAATATTTCTTCTCTTTTATAAATAAAAGGTTTAATTTATGTGCTTATTTTATCACTTAAGAATCATGAATCTAAAAAAAAAAAAAAGAATCATGAATCTTAGAAACAACCTACAACGTGGATAAATCATGAAGATACTAGGCTAAGTGAAATAAGCCAGACACAAACAAATACTGTATGATTTCTCTTAAATGAGGTACTTAGTGTAGTCAAGTTCAGAGGAGCAGAACTGTGGTTTCCAGGAACCGGCAGGAGGGAAAAGTAGGGAGTTCCTGTTTAATAGGTAGGAAGATGAAGAAGTTTTGGAAAGAAATGGTTGTGACAGCTGCACAATAATATGACTGCACTTAACGCCACTGAACTTTGTACTTAAATTGGTTAAAAGGTAAATCTTAGATTATTGCATATTTTACGACCACAAAAATGAAAAAACAAACAAAAACAATTTCTAATCATAAAACCAAACACACAAACAAAAAATCTATAACCTTTTGCTGAAGTAAAATGACAGAACATATCCTATATGCTTACTGCTAAGGCCATGAGGAGGATCTCTCGGCTACCTCCAACGCCTTCCATTACCCTTACTCTATTTACTAAGAAGTAAGAGAATTTATGAAGTACTTAAAAAAGAATAAAATCAACACTTTAATCCACTTGTCTTTAACTACATCACTTACCACTTTAGAAGGCAGCTTCTGAAAAAGTTCGCTTATGAGACGTCCTGATGGATTTGTGGCTACAACTATGGCTTCAAGAAGCTGCTCCAGGATCTCCTTCAAGTAACCTGGAGAAGACTGGGAGTACGGGGGTATGAGGAATGAGAGACGAAAGGAATAAGAAAAATCCAAAAGTAAATACTGATATTAAACAGCTTCTAAAATTTTAAAGCCAATTCAAAAGAGCAACTTCTAAACTTACATTAAGTACAATTTTCATGAATATCACACTTTAGACTCACAATAAATATTCAACATATAAGACAAGTGATTAGCTGAGACTCCCCTACCACACAGCTCAGAGAAGAATCAATGTAACACTGATGAAAGCAGACTAGAATACTCATATTTAAGTCATTTACTTACTAGTTAAAATGTAACACCAAAGTTAGCTTCAAAGAGGAGAACTATGTCCTATAAGCAAGATTCCTCTCCTCCCAGCCCAACCAGTTACTCTGGAAACGTGTTGCAGATGACAAAGACAGCAGGGTGTATGAATGCATTCACAAAACTTATTCTCTGGATGTCTATTTAAAGTTGCAGAGGAGAGATGCAATTCCTTTTACTGTTCTTTTTCCTCTTTTTAAACATGTGCACTCAATCAGCAAGTATTTTCAGTCCCTACATGTCAGGCAGAATCTAGATGTCTGAATAGGTGAGCAAGGTGATAGCTTTTTGGAGCTATCATTCTACTTGAGGAAGACAGAGAGTAAACATATAAACTAATACTAGACACTTATTCCACATACAGTGATAAAAACTGAAGATCACACAACAGCATGATATGATGATGGGAAAGGAGGAGCAAAGAGCAAACAATCTGATAGAGTGGTTAGGAAAGTCTTTTCCCAGTTTACATTAAGTGATGTTAGAATAATGCAAAGGAGATAGTCACAGGCAGAGCCAAAGGAAGCAGAAGCACAAGCAACTGCAAAATTCCAGAGGCAGGAAGACACGTGACATGTTCTAGGAACAGAAACCAACCTAACCCACAAAAATATTCCTAACTAAGGTGATTCCATCAACTTTGCAACTTTCAATCACAACACAGCCTGCCTTTACATAATACCTCAATCTAACGACACTGGTTGTCCCAGACCCCTTGTCATTGGAGTGGGGCTCTCTGGTTGTGTGTCTGTTTACCCTTCCAGTTACCAACACGACTGCACAGAAAGCCTAGCTGCAACAGTGGCCATGAGAAATCACAAGCAGGGGCCTTGTCAACCTCCCAGCAGCCGATCCATCACCCATTCCGGTGGCACACGTACTCCTTCCGTCACTGCGCCTTGACTGTCTTGCCCGTCTTCATCATCATCTTCGTCATCTGCTTCTCCCTTCTGAACAAACTCATTTCTTGTTCGAAGGTACAAATCCCAGAGTTTGCAAGCAGCTTTATATTCAGGAGAATCTGGCTGTACATTAGCAAAGAGAAAAGGAAAAGATATCACTTAGCATTTTATTAGAAATCAATGACTATTTCTAAAGCATCCTGTTCCAACAGATTGGTACACTAAGATATAACTTTGAAAACTATCACAAATTTTAAAATTCTTTAAGTAAATGATACGTGGGCCTCAATTCTCTTCTGAAAAACTAAGTGTATGTTTTAAAGGCATTCTGAAATCAAATAATTTTATTAATTCTATTTATGTCCTATCTCATTACAGAGAGACTTGAAGAATATAAATAATTTGCTAAATTAAGGGTAATTATTACTAATACACTTTGCATGAACATTCATGCAAAGATGGGCTCAATAAAGGACAGAAATGGTATGGACCTTAGAGAAGCAGAAGATATTAAGAAGAGGCAGCAAGAATACACAGAAGAACTATACAAAAAATATCTTCATGACCCAGATAATCACAATGATGTGATCACTCACCTAGAGCCAGACATCCTGGAACGTGAAGTCAAGCAGGCCTTACGAAGTATCACTATGAACAAAGTTAGTGGAGGTGATGGAATTACAGTTGAGCTATTTCAAATCCTAAAAGATGATGCTGTGAAAGTGCTGCACTCAATATGCCAGCAAATTTGGAAAACTCAGCAGTGGCCACAGGACTGGAAAACATCAGTTTTCATTCCAATCCCAAAGGAAGGAAATGCCAAAGAATGTTCAAACTACCGCACAACTGCACTCATCTCACACGGTAGTAAAGTAATGCTCAAAATTCTCCAAGCCAGGCTTCAGCACTATGTGAACCATGAACTTCCAGATGTTCAAGCTGGTTTTAGAAAAGGCAGAGGAACCAGAGATCAAATTGCCAACATCTGCTGGATCATGGAAAAAGCAATAGAGTTCCAGAAAAACATCTATTTCTGCTTTATTGACTATGCCAAAGCCTTTGACTGTGGATCACAATAAACTGTGGAAAATTCTGAAAGAGGTAGGAATGCTAGACCACCTGATGTGCCTCCTGAGAAACCTATATGCAGGTCAGGAAGCAACAGTTAGAACTGGACATTGAACAGACTGGTTCCAAATAGGAAAAGGAGTACGTCAAGGCTATATATTGTCACCCTACTTATTTAACTTACATGCAGAGTACATCATGAGAAACACTGGGCTGGATGAAGCACAAGCTGGAATCAAGACTGCCAGAAGAAATACCAATAACCTCAGATATGCAGATGACACCACCCTTATGGCAGAAAGTGAAGAAGAACTAAAGAGCCTCTTGATGAACGTGAAAGAGGAGAGTGAAAAAGTTGGCTTAAAGTTCAACATTCAGAAAACTAAGATCATGGCATCCGGTCCCATCACTTCATGGCAAATAGATGGGGAAACAGTGCAAACAGTGGCTGGCTTTATTTTTGGGGGCTCCAAAATCACTGCAGATGGTGATTGCAGCCATGAAATTAAAAGACACTTACTCCTTGGAAGGAAAGTTATGACCAACCTAGACAGCATATTAAAAAGCAAAGACATTACTTTGCCAACAAAGGTCCGTCTAGTCAAGGCTATGGTTTTTCCAATAGTCAGGTATGGATGTGAAAGTTGGACTATAAAGAAAGCTGAGCACCGAAGAATTGATGCTTTTGAACTGTGGTGTTGGAGAAGACTCTTGGGAGTCCCTTGGACTGCAAGGAGATCCAATCAGTCCATCCTAAAGGAAATCAGTCCTGGGTGTTCACTGGAAGGATTGATGTTGAAGCTGAAAGTCCAATATTTTGGCCACCTGATGTGAAGAGCTGACTCATTTGAAAAGACCCTGATGTTTGGAAAGATTTAAGGTTGGAGAAGGGGACGACAGAGGATGAGATGGTTGGATGGCATCACCAACTCAATGGACATGAGTTTGGGTAAACTCCAGGAGTTGGTGATGGACAGGGAGGCCTGGCCTGCTGCGGTTCACGAGGTCGCAAAGAGTCGGACATGACTGAGTGACTGAACTGAACTGAACAGGTTACTCATACACTAAGAAAGACAATTTAAAGGATAAGACCCAATTTAAGGGGTACAAGTCTAAATGAGAGAAGTTAATGACTGCCTTGATTTTCATTTCTATTCTTCAACTATTTAAAACCTTATTTGAATATTTTCTTTTCTTGAAGGATAGAGGAGATAAACTAACCAAAACTTTCCAGTAACAACAATGCTGGATGTAATGTAAAATGAACAGTAAACTTTTAAAAATGCATCCATGTGCTGCCAGTAAGGAATAAGCAGTGTTCACAAAAGCAAGAACAGAGTAAAAGTCGGAACCTGGATAAGCAAGCAATACACTGAAGCCAATGTTTACCTTGAGGCTACCTTTAAGACAAGATGCTTATAGTTTTCAAGAGCTTTAGCTTTCAAATGTCTTTGAGGCTACAAGGACAAGAGACACAGGCCAGGCTCCACCATAAGCTGGGACTTCAAAGGCTATGGCTGCAGTGTAACTGGGAATTAAAAACAAATCAGTTTTTGTGCTGCCAAGGAACAAGGTAGACCACCCACCTCAACCTCCACCCAGCTCAACCCATGGCACTGCAGGGAGAGGAGAGGCATGAGATAAATCTCCTCTGAGAACTCTTCAGCATAAGCTAGTCCTAACAAAGAGAGGCCAGATAAGCAACCTGAGATAAGCAACAAATCTTCTCCAGAAGAACTTCAACTTAAGAATCTCCACAGTCTCCAAGAAATATAAGCTCATAGTCAAAATGGATGAAACACGTGTGACTAAGAGTCACAAGAGAAAGCAAGCATAAATGACAGCAAACACACACATGTAAGTAATTCAGGTACTAAATTATCTGCTGTAGAATAAAAAATAAGCATGCTGAATATGTTTAAAGAAATAATAGGACTGAGGATACAACCAATTCCCTCAAAAGAAACTACTTCCAAAATAAGGAAAATATAAACATTAAAAGGTAAAAACTCAGTAGATTGAGCAGATTTCAAAGAAAAAAGTAAGAACTAAAGACATTACCTAAAAAGCAACACTGACACAATAAAAGGGCTCTACATAAAGTTAACAGAAATGGAAATCTAGGGAAATTCTAATATAACATCCAATCAGAGTCCTACAGGAGAAGAGAGAATGGGGCAAGGGCAATATACAAAGACATACAACTTTTCAGAACTGATGAAAAACACCAACCCAAAGATTCAGACAGATCTACAATTCCCAAATTCTATAAATAAGAAGACAATCATATCTACACATATCACAGTGAAACTGTGGAGTATAAAGACAAAAAGAAGATACTTAAGATAGTCAGAAAGAAGAGAGAGATAACTTTCAAGGGAACTACAGTTATACTGACAGATGACTTCTCAATAGCAATATAAGAATGAAGAATAAAGAGAGTAGTATGTTTGTGAGTAAAAATACTGACTATATAAAAATAACATTATTTTATGGGATTAAAAATTTGTCACAATAGAACTAAAATACAAAACATCAGAAGCATAAATAAAAAGATCAGTTACATTATTTTAAGGTTTTACATTATTTAGAAGGATGTTTAAAATACTGATTAATATTTAACTTTGAAAAATTAATTATGCATATTAGAACTTCTTGGATAAGAGCATATTATTAATGGATCTGACAACTTTCAAATTATAGAAGAAATTTAAAACAAAATAAAACCAAGAAAAATATGAAGGAAAAAAACACCCAAAACAAGGCAGAGAAACAAAAAAAGAAAAAAATTACAAAATGAGATAAATAGAAAGTAGAAATTTAAATGATAGGAATACAGCCAAATGTAATAATTACTAAAACTGTAAAGAGATAAAATGCTTCAGTTAAAAGGTGAAGGTCATCAACTAGATTAACAGAAATTCAATTATATGGGGCTTACAAGAGATACACTAGCATTAAAAAGATATGAAGAGGTTGGAAATAAGAGAATAGAAAAAATAAACAAGGTGAATACAAAAATAAAGCTGCTATTATTTTACGTGTAATAATATCAGATAAAACAAAATTCAAAAAAGACAATACTAACAATAAAGAAAACTACTGCTACTGCTAGGTCGCTTCAGTCGTGTCCGAATCCGTGCGACCCCATAGAGGGCAGCCCACCAGGCTCCTCCGTCCATGGGATTTTCCAGGCGAGAGTACTGGAGTGGGGTGCCACTGCCTTCTCCAACGCATGAAAGTGAAAAGTGAAAGTGAAGTTGCTCAGTCGTGCCCGACTCTTAGCGACCCCATGGACTGCAGCCCACCAGGCTCCTCCATCCATGGGATTTTCCAGGCGAGAGTACCGGAGTGGGGTGCCATAATGCAAAAGCAATGTACTAGGACAATATAACAATTTCAACTTGTATGCTCCTATTTGCATACTTTCAAAGTATATAAAGGAAAAATCAGTATGGCTAATAAGGAGAAATAGACAAATCTATCATCAGTTGGATTTTATAGCACATCATTTGGAAACTAGATAGTTCATGCAGATAAATCAGGATATAAATGATATCAGCAACATAATTAAAAAGCTAGATCCAATGGACACATATAGTGTACTGTACCCAATGAACAGCACTCTTGCTATATATTCACAAAATTTATAGCAACTGTATTCACTACTGTTAAAGCAGAAACAACCCAAATGTACATCAACTATGACACAAACAAAATATGATACATATTCGTATAATGGAATATTATTCAGCTATAAAAAAGGAACTAAGTACTAATAAAGGTTATGACAAGAATCCACTTTGAAGAAACTGTGCACAGTAAGAAAAGTTAGTCATCCATACAGGATTCCATTTATATGCAAAGCCCTGAAAAGGGAAGTCCATACAAAAGGAAAGTAGATTGCAGAAGCTAGAAGCTAGGAGAGGGGGAAATGAAGTTATGCTTGTTAATGGGCATGGTTTTCTTTTTGAGGTAATGAAAAAATTCTGGAGTTTGACAGTGGTGATGGTTGCACAACTTTCAAATATATTAACCTCCCTCCCCAAATTCTACACTTTAAAAAGTGTGTGAATTATATCTCAAAGAAAAAATACATACACACAACATTAAGAATTAATTTAACAGTATTTTTACAGAATCAAAAAAAAAAAAAACATTTAAAGCTTTGCTAAAAAGACAAATAAGTGAAGATGTACCAAATTTACAGACCGGAATAATAAACATCACGATTATGTCAATTCTCCAAAACACAATCTACAGAGTCAATGCAATTCCAATACAAACTCAAACAATTTTTTTGGTGCTTGTTGACTTAACACACTAATATTAAAAAGTATAAGGAAAGGGCCAAGAATAATCAAAACAGTTTCCCTGCCAGACAAGAAAATTATAAAATCAAAGAAATTAAGGTAGATATAGAATAGCCTAGTTTTAGATAAACTGGCCAGAACAAGAGGAACAGAATAAAGACCAGAAAGAGACCCACAGCACCTGGAAGCAATGCCAGCAGTAACAGCACAGACAAATGTGAAGTGAATGGCCATTTCAAGGTGCAGCTTATACCTGTGGGAAAAGCAAATCCCTAGCTCACAGGAGACACACTCAATCCCAGGTACACTAAAGGCATATATACGAAAGACAAAACTATTAAACTGTTGGGAGAAAAGAATATCTTTACAATCTTTGTGGAGGAGAGATTTCTGAAATAAGACATAGAGAAGGATAAACACAAAGTTAAAGACTAAGAAATCTGACTATTTTAAAATAAAATTTTAAAAAACTTCTGTTCATCAAAAGACGCCACAAAGAGTGAAAAAACAGCCACACCGTGGGAGAGGATATTTGCAACACATATAACCAAAAAAGGATTAGCACCTAGAACAAAAAAATTTCTAAAAATAAACATGAAAATCACAAACCCAAGAGACAAACGGGTAAAAGATTTGAGCAGACACAGAAGAAACAACAATGGTTCATAATCATATTAATCTTCAGTTTCTTTACTAAGAAGAGAAATACAAACTCAAACTATCAAATGAAAAATCACTACTTACCTATCAGACTGATAAATATTAAAAAGCCACACAATTATCAAATTGGATATCTTCCAAATATGATGCTTTCTTACCTTATAATAGGCCTTTGCATTGTTAAAAAGCAGCTGGAAGTCAGCAGTAAGCAGATTAACATCATCATACTCTTCCATTTTTAGTTTCTGTTGGATTTTCATCAAGTCAATGGGCTGAGAAACCACTTCATAATAGTCTGGTTGATTTCTGTCAATAATTTAATGATTTTCAAAAAGTAATAATCAAAAGCCTATAAAACGTTATGTCTCAAAACTATCTGTGGTAATGCCCAACACTCCCAAGTGAGAGAGCATACTAGACTTACTCCCATGATCAGAACTCAGAGGGAATAACAAAAGTAAGATGAATACGCGTGCCCTTTTCAAAATACCTATTAGTGATTAAAAAAAAAAAACCCTAAATTTATTATCTGTAATGGTCTCTTATACGCTAAATATTTAAGATTTAGGGAACCAATACTAAAACCATGTCAATGGTATCTTCTGCAAATGAAAATGACTTACCTTTCGTGGGGTTCAAAAAAACAGGTATGCTTCAAAGCATTTTATAAACTTACAAAATGGACTGTCCTTCTTCAGGTAGTGACCACAGAACTTTCTCTGCCAAGTGCTATCAAGTGCCTAGTATATATGGTGCTCTAACATCAAGTACTTAAGTTACAAAAGAAAAAGATGAGGCCCTTGGCACAAGGAGCTTACCAAAGATAAAAGAGCATAATACACGAACAAACATGACTAAACTATATTTAAAAAAAGGCATGGGAATGATAAACACAAAATTCAGGATAATGGTTATCTCTTGGAGGAAAGGGGACACTTTAAAGGTAGTTATAATAACATTTTAAGTTGGCTTTTGGTTCATGGATGTTTATTATTATTTCTTCTGGCTTTTTTCAAAAGTTCCACGAGACAAGGAAATCTTCTGAAAAATTACCTAATCAGCTATTTTTTTTCAATTTTCCCTCAGGGGTAGATAAAACTCATCCTAGATGTGTAAGAGGGTAAGTTACAACTATGAAGAACACCATGGTTGCTAAGACACATGTTTCAGTCATGTGCATTTAATTTTTAAAAGCTTTTCATATTAACATAAAAATTTCAAGCATAGTACAAAAAGCGTTTTTTTCTGAACCATTTGAGAGTAAGCTGATGAAGAATTTAGTGTTTCTCTCCTACAAAAAGGGACTTCAGGACTTTGCTGGTGGCATAGTGGATAGGAATTCGCCTGCCCATATAGGGGACACAGGTTTGATCCCTGGTCTGGGAAGATTCCACATGCCACAGAGTAACTAAGCACGCGTGCCACAACCACTGAGCCTGTGCTCCAGAGCCCACGAGCCACAGCTACTGACGCCGGCATCCTACAACCAACAACGCCCTCACACCCAGAGCCTGTGCTCCACGAAAGCAGCCTGCGACGCGGCTACTGTCCCCAAGCCCTTTCCTGTGCGCCCATCGCGTGTCTCCCTTGCAGATTCCTACCCTTGCTCAGCCTTAACTAATGACTCTAGATTAAACTCTACAGAAAGGAAAAGGAAGAACAAATTAGGTTTTTAAAAACCCTTATCAAGTGTTTACAATTTTACTGATTTATAAAATTAAGTCTGAGGGGATAAAAGGAGCATTCAATCTGCTCTTCAAAAAGTGTAAGAACATAAAAGTCTCAGCGAGTGATCAGATCAGATCAGTCGCTCAGTCGTGTCCGACTCTTTGCGACCCCATGAATCGCAGCACGCCAGGCCTCCCTGTCCAACACCAACTCCCAGAGTTCACTGAGACTCATGTCCATCGAGTCAGTGATGCCATCCAGCCATCTCATCCTCTGTCTTCCCCTTCACCTCCTGCCCCCAATCCCTCCCAGCATCAGAGTCTTTTCCAATGAGTCAACTCTTCCCATGAGGTGGCCAAAGTACTGGAGTTTCAGCTTTAGCATCATTCCTTCCAAAGAAATCCCAGGGCTGATCTCCTTCAGAATGGACTGGTTGGATCTCCTTGCAGTCCAAGGGACTCTCAAGAGTCTTCTCCAACACCACAGTTCAAAAGCATTAATTCTTCGGCGCTCAGCCGGTGATAATGAAGACCTAATACCAATGCTGCCAGTGGTACCAAGGGACTTTCTCAGAGCAAGCTTTAGGGCTGTGTTCACTTGATATCCAAAGATGGCTCTCTCCACCTGGCCCTCATGGGCCACAGTGTACTGTTTGCTGAGGCTGGGCCTCAACAAACCCTCAGGCGATCATCTGTAGACAACTGGGAATCCGTTAAGGACACATAACCTAGAAAGGACACTATATCCCGGAAGCCCTGCAAGGGGGCTCCTCACAAACATTTTCAGAATTACCATACAGAAAAAAAGGACCAGGATCCAAACATTCCACACTACATAATTTGGTCAAAACAAGGTCCCCCCACTTTGAAAACGAAACAGCCCTGATCTTCCCCACTTAAATCAACATACAGAAAGCAAAGTAAAACCTCGGACTTCTCTGGTGGTCCAGTGGTTAACATTTGCAATGCAGGGGACACGGTTTCCATCCCTAGTTGAGGAACTAAGATCCCACGTGCCACAGAGCAACTAAGCCCACAAGCCACAACTACTGAGCCAGAGCACTCTGGAGCCTGTGTGCCTCAATGAGAGATCCCGCATGATGCAGCTAAGACCCGACTCAGCCAAATAATACTAAAAAAAAAAAAGTAAAAAGAAAGAAAAGTAAAATCTGTCTATATTCATCCCAAGTTTAAGAGCTGTAAGTATTCTCCCAGACATTTGTGTACACATACATATGTACACAGAAGACTGTGAAATACATGTCTGAACAGATTTTCTCTTTCAACAATAGATGAGGGCACCCTGCTGTAACATGGCCATAGCATAGCCAAAGCATAGCTAAGAATTTAACCAGAAAAGTGAGAACTAATCTGCCTGATGTGCAGAGCCTGCTGGCTACACCTAAATCTATTTTCCCTCCTTCCCAAGATGACAGCATTCTAAGCTGCTGCCTGGGTACTAAAGGCCAAATTCTTAAGTCTCGTTGCAGCTAAGTTCTGGCCAATGCAAGAGCTGAAGTGTACCATGTCCAGGTCACTTCCTTAACACGCCTTCTTTTTCCTACGGGCTGGAAGGTCATTTTGGTGGTGCACCACCTTAGACCATGCAGCCAAGGGCGATACCCCAGGCACAGCAGAATAAAGAGACAGAGAGTATCTTGGCCCTGAAGACCTCACAGAATAGGACATGTATCTGAGAGAAAGCAATTGTTCTTGTCTCAGCCTTTGCTAATTTAGATGCTCGAGTACCAACAGCCTAATATACTAATCAAAACAAAGTCTCAAAAAGAAATTCACAATTGTGTGGCTCTGAGTGATACTACAATACTACTTATGAGAAGAATACTACTTCCCACAAGCTCTTGAGAAAGCACGCATTGCACAACAGAGGAGGGGCAGAGATGCAGGTAGGCACAGCCCTGGGGGACAGCAGTGGCGCTCTGAGGTACCACATCACCAAGGCTAGAAGACAGTGCTCCAGCACCCAAGGCGTGTACCCTCGGCCCCTCAGCTGGCAGCAGAGAAGTGGGTGGTCCTGTTCCATGAGGTACAGGGGCACTGCATTCTGTATATAACATACTGGGTAAGAGAACAGGCTTTAGAAACAGAAAGACTTGAGTCTGAATTCTGGTTATACTTAGTCTGAGCACTTGTACAAGTTATCACTTCTAAATTGTGATAGGAATACTGCACAGGTTTAAATGAGCAATAAATACAGGCTTTTACTATGATAGGCTAATTAAATGACAACTTTTAAAAGACTATTACTGATGAACCAACTGAAATCTGGATAGTTACCTCATTAGATAAAAAAACCTTCTTTTCTGGCATGACTAATTTACAGAGCTCTCCTCACTCGGGATGATGACACTACATCCTTGGTGGCTCTTAGAAGTGAGAGGCTGCCTTCAGCTCAACCTAGAGCTTGTTGGCTACACACTATGACATCAACATTCATGAATGGATCTAAATCTTTAATTAACTCATTGTATTCATTTCCTTTTGTTGCTACAGCAAATTAACCACAAAACTAATGGCTTAAAGCAACACAAATCTCTCATCTTACAGAAATCCACAAATGGGTCTCACTTAGTTAAAAGGCAAGGTGTTCACGTTCCTTTCAGAGGTTCTTGAGAATTCATTCCCTTGCCTTTTCCAGCTTCTGGAGGCCATGTGCATTCTCTGGCTTGTAGCCCCGTTCCTCCAAGTACAAAGAAATGAGCACAGCATCTTCACACCTCTCTGTGACTGATTCCTCTGCTTCCCTCTTTCCTGTTTAAAGATCCCTGTGATTACACTGGGACCATCTGGATAATCCAGGATAACTTCTCCAACTCAAAGTGAGTTGACTAACAAACTTAATTTCTCTTTGCCATGTAATCCTACATATTCATGGAGTCCAGGGACTAGAAGACGGACATTTTTGAGGGGGTCATTATTCTATTTATCACAGTCATTTATGTTTTCAGAACAAATAACTTCAAATGTCAGAGTCTGAGAAGAACAGTGATATTATTTTGACAGCAAGAGAGGAAGGCTGCTCTAGTCAGGGAGAGTAAGAGCTCCACAGGGAAGTGTGTGCCAGGTGCATACTGGGACCAGCAACTTGTTTTTGCTCCACTGGACGACAGAAGTCAAGCCCAAAAGTTAGGGAGAAAAGAGAGAAAGCGAGGTGAAAATAATCACTGTGGCCTCTGCATATTGTGAAAAACTGATCCCTTTTAACTATGATAAATGTAACTTTGCTGCTATTCTAAAGGCCATTAAATAATTTTTAAAAATGTGTTCCACTCTCAAGGAACCAGATAAAGAACAAACTAAACCCAAAGCTAGAAGGAAGGAAATAATACATAAAGTAGAGATAACCATCGAGAATAGGAAAAAAACCAACAAAGTTGAGTTGGTTTCTAAAAAAGATTAATGGAATTTACAAACTCTTAGCTAATTAAGAAAAAAAGATTAAAATAAAATCAGAAATGAAAGAGGGAACATTTCAACCAATACCACAAAAATAAAAAGAATTGTAAGAGATTAGTATGAACAACTGTACACCAATAAGCTGGATATCCTAAAAGTAAGGGATAAATTCCTAGAAACATACAACCAACCAAAACAATATGAAGAAAACAGAAAACTTGAATAGACATATAACCATTATAGAGATTGAATCAGTAATCAAAAACCTCTTGGCCTAGGAGAAAAGTTCTAGAAAAACCCTACACCTAATGGTTTCACTGTTGAAGTTCACCAAACATTTTTCTTGAGAAGAACAATTCTTCTCAAACTTTTCCAAAGGGGAGGGAAATTTTATTTATTCTGTGAAGCTAGTAATGCTCTGATATCAAAACCAGACAAAGACACTTCAAGAAAATTACAGAACAACATCCTTTATGAATGTGGTGTTGATGCAAAAATTTTCAACAAAATACTAGTGAAATGAATTCAGCAGCATGTTGAAAGGATTATACACCATGACCAAGTAGGATTTACTCCTGCATTGCAAGGGTGATTCAATTTATGAAAATTGATAAAAGTAATGAATCATAGTAACAGAATGATGGAAAATAACCACATGATCGTCTCAACTAATGCCTAAAAAGCATTTGATAAATGCTTTCATGATAAAAACTCTCAAAAAAGTAGGTATAGATGGTAACTATACTACTTCAACAAAATAAAAGCCATATATAAACAGCCTATAGCTAATATGATACTTAAAAGTAAGGACAAAGATGCTTGCTCTCACCACTTCTTTTCAATATAGTACTGGAAGACCTAGCCAGAGCAATTAGGCAACGAAAAGAAATAAAAGGCATCTAAATTAGGAAGAAGTAAACCATCTTTGTTTACAGATGATCTCATATGCAGAATACTCTAAAGATCCCACACAAAAAAACTTAGAATAAATGAATTCAGCAAAGTTTTAAGATACAAAATCAACACATACAAAAATCGGCTGCATTTCTATACAGCAACAGTGAACAATCCAAAATGGAGCCTCAAGAATAAACCTGACCAACAAGATAACAGACTTAAACACTAAAACCTGCACATTTCTATAAGAAATTAAATAATACACAAATAAATGGAAAGATGGGCTTCCCTAGTGGCTCAGCAGTAAAGAATCCACCTGCCAATGCAGGAGATGTGGGTTTAATCCCTGAGTAGGAAAGATCCCCTGGAGAAGGAAACAGCAACTCATTCCAGTATTCTTGCCTGGAAAATCCCATGGACAGAGGAGGCTGGCAGGCTACACAGTCCGTAAGCTTGCAAGAGTATGTCACAACCTAGGAACTGAACAACAACAAAACGGAAAGACAGCCCATGTTCACGTATTGGAAAACATAATATTGTACACCAATACTATGCATAGAACCAATGTAAAACCTAACAAAATTCCAACAGCATTTTTTGCAGAAACAAAAAAACCCATCCTGAGAAAGAAGAAAAAAGCTAAAAGACCATACTAATCAGGGTTCTCTAGAGAATGAGAACCACTAGGAGTTATACACACACATACACACACAGAGAAAGAAGAAGAAAAAAGAGAATAAGTATCAGATCAGATCAGTCGCTCAGTCGTGTCCGACTCTTTGCAACCCCATGAATTGCAGCACGCCAGGCTTCTCTGTCCTTCACCAACTCCCGGAGTTCACCCAGACTCACATCCATCGAGTCAGTGATGCCATCCAGCCATCTCATCCTCTGTCGTCCCCTTCTCCTCTTGCCCCCAATCCCTCCCAGCATCAGAGTCTTTTCCAATGAGTCAACTCTTCCCATGAGGTGGCCAAAGTACTGGAGTTTCAGCTTTAGCATCATTTATAATTCCAAAGAAATCCCAGGGCTGATCTCCTTCAGAATGGACTGGTTGGATCTCCTTGCAGTCCAAGGGACTCTCAAGAGTCTTCTCCAACACCACAGTTCAAAAGCATCAATTCTTTGGCGCTCAGCCTTCTTCACAGTCCAACTCTCACATCCATACATGACCACAGGAAAAACCATAGCCTTGACTAGACGGACCTTTGTTGACAAAGTAATGTCTCTGCTTTTGAATATGCTATCTAGGTTGGTCATAACTTTCCTTCCAAGGAGTAAGCGTCTTCTAATTTCATGGCTGCAGTCACCATCTGCAGTGATTTTGGAGCCCAGAAAAAGAAAGTCTGACACTGTTTCCACTGTTTCCCCATCTATTTCCCATGAAGTGATGGGACCGGATGCCATGATCTTCGTTTTCTGAATGTTGAGCTTTAAGCCAACTTTTTCACTCTCCACTTTCACTTGCAGCAAGAGGCTTTGTAGTTCCTCTTCACTTTCTGCAATAAGGGTGGTGTCATCTGCATATCTGAGGTTATTGATATTTCTCCCGGCGATCTTGATTCCAGCTTGTGTTTCTTCCAGCCCAGCGTTTCTCTTAATATACTCTGCATATAAGTTAAATAAACAGGGTGACAATATACAGCCTTGATGAACTCCTTTTCCTATTTGGAACCAGTATGTTGGTCCATGTCCAGTTCTAACTGTTGCTTCCTGACCTGCATACAGATTTCTCAAGAGGCAGATCAGGTGGTCTGGTATTCCCATCTCTTTCAGAATTGTCCACAGTTTATTGTGATCCACACAGTCAAAGGCTTTGGCATAGTCAATAAAGCAGAAATAGATGTTTTTCTGGAACTCTCTTGCTTTTTCGATGATCCAGGAGATGTTGGCAATTTGATCTCTGGTTCCTCTGCCTTTTCTAAAACCAGCTTGAACATCAGGAAGTTCACGGTTCACGTATTGCTGAAGCCTGGCTTGGAGAATTTTAAGCATTACTTTACTAGCGTGTGAGATAAGTGCAATTGTGCGGTAGTTTGAGCATTCTTTGGCATTGCCTTTCTTTGGGATTGAAATGAAAACTGACCTTTTCCAGTCCTGTGGCCACTGCTGAATAAGTATTAGAACTGGCAATTACAGAGGCCAAGAAGTCCCAGTATCTGCCAGCTGGAGACCAGGAGAGCCAGTGGTACAATTCAGTTTGAAAGCCCAAGAACCAGGCACTCTGATGTCCAAGGACAGATCAATGTCTCAGTTCCAACAGAGAATGTATATTCACCCCTTCTCTGCCCTTTTGTTCCATCCAAACCCTCAGGGGACTGGAAGATACCCAGCTCCATATGGTGAAGGCCTTTTTTTACTCAGTCTAACTGTTCAGATGTTAATCTCTTCAAGAGACATTCTCACAGACACACCAAGAAGTAACATTTTACCACCTATCTGGGCATCCCTTCACCCAGTCAAGTTGACACAAAAAATTAAGAATCACAGAGGACTCATACCTTCTGATTTAAACTTACTACAATACTGCAAGTGTCAGTGAGAATGTGGAGAAATTGTAACTCTTGTACATGGTTGGTGGGAATATAAAATGGTGCTATAATTATGGAAAACAATATGATGATTCCTAAAAAAAGTAAAAATAGAATTACTATAAGATCCTACTATCTCACTCCTGGGTATATACCTAAAAGAACTGAAAGCAGGATCTCCAAGAGGTATTTATATTTGCAGTCACCTTCACTGCAGCATAATTCACAATATAGCCAAGAAGAGAAAGCAACCCAAGTGTTTAACCAATGAATGGATTTTTAAAATGTGGTATATGTATACAATGGAATATCATTCAGTCTTGAAGAGGAAGGAAATCCTGTCGCGTAGTTCAACATGGATAAATCTTGAGGACATTATACTAGGTGAAACAAGCCAATTACAAAAGACAGATACTGTATGATTCCACTTACATGAGATACCTAGAGCAGTCAAATTCACAGAAATACAAAGTGCAATGGTGATCGCTAGGGGTTGGAGATGGGGGAGGGGGGAAACAGGGAGTTATTTAATGGGCATAGAGTTTCAATTCTGCAACATGAAAAAGCTATGGAGATCTGCTATGTAACAATACACTTAACACTTGTGGAACTGTACATTTAAAAATGATTAAGATTGCAAATTTCATATTGTATTTTTTTGACAATTAAAACTTTTTCTTTAATTAAAAAAAATTTTTTTTAATATGCTTCACTATATCTTAACAGCTGAAACTAAAATCTGGACCCCAGTATCACTTAAGCAAATCCTTCCAAAAGAAAGCTCAATTACTAAACACTTTCAACAGGGACCGAGGACCAAACTCCTCCCACTCACCTTCGTTTTGGTGCCCTAATGAAGAGCTCACAGAGGAGCCTGCCCTGCTCATCCTTATAGTCTCGGATGGTGTTGTAGAGTTCATGGCACACAGCAATCTATACATAGGAAAAGGAGAAAAATCACCAGAAAATTGATCAGAAAGTCATGGTAGGCATTAGGATTATTAAAAAAAAAAAAGCCAGGAGAAAGGATGAATCCCCAAATTCCCACATGGGAACCCAAATCTGAAATAGGCTGACATTATCTCTCCTTATTTAAGATCATTTAAATGATTAAATCTTTCATCAGAATGTGGTACTAGTGTTTTTTCTTTTCTTTGAAACCGAATCAGTTCATACCACCCTTGCTTAAAAAGCATCCAGCAGAGGGGCTTCTTACCAGCCAGAGAATAAAATCTAAACTCCTAACACTGCCCACAGAGTACGCAGGGTACACTCCGGCTGGGCAGACTCTTGCCAGTTTCCTTCTCCCTCTTGACCCTCTCTGTAATCACAACACATCAAACCCATTCCTGAGCCAGCTCCTCGGTCTGGAACATTCTTCCCCAGCGCTCTGCAGGGCTGGTGCCTTCTGATCACAAAGAAACCTTTCCTGAAGATATGGCCAAAACAGCCCGGATCATCCAAACTTTTCTTCATAGCATTCATCAGTAACTGAGGCTACTTTTTTATTTATGTGCTCATCTGTCTACATTCTGCTTCTCCAACACTAGCCTCTAAGTTTCACGTGAAAAACTAGCTCACCTTACACATGGTTATATTCCAACTACCACAAGAGAGCTTGGCACAGGCAAGCACAGTTACTCAAGTGACTATATGACAAAAGAATATTCTTTATTATTTCATAATATTAAATTATACTACTACTGTAAGGCTTTTGGCTAAATATTTTCGTGAAACAAAGATTAAGAAGATCAAACCAGAGGAAAAAGAAGCTGAAAGCCCTTGCATCTTAACAGCTTATCATTACAGGAAGGGTAGGGAATCGTGCAGAAGGCAGAAACTGTGATTCAAGTTACTTACAGGGTCTACAGTTGGAAGACTGGAAAGTCTCCTCCTTTTCCTGCTTGGGCCTGGTGTAGACACAGAATGGTGCCCATCATCAAAGTCCCCACTGACACTACTGGAAGGGGAGGTAGCTCTTCTTCTCTTGGAACCCATGGAATCCAACTTCTTCTATAAAGAAGAATTAGCCATGTTCTTAAATTGAAATTTATGCTCTGCCACCAAGCCCTCAGCTGGCCACCTGCTACCAAGCTTCAGATATGTTCACTGTTGCAAAGAAGCTTAACTATGCTTTTTCAATGCAAGTCCTAGACCTTGCTTTAGCCCCTTCACTTATCAGAATGCTACACTTTCCACTGGATGGGACAAATTCAGCAAAAGTATACTCATCTGTATTTACCAATTTTGAATGACAACCACTTCTGGCCCCAAATTTACCCTGGAATGGAGTTTGAAAATCCACATAACACAGTACACCCACATATAATGGTGTGCTGGCATACTGCCTCAGGGTCAGAGACTCTAAGGAGGTCAGCTCTGGAGTGAGCAGCCTCATCTATTTTCCCCAGAGTTCCTTACGATTATGACCACTTTCTAGGAAGGCCAGGATGAGTGTGTGTGTCAGGGGGAGACCTGCAGAAGCAGACTCTGTGGCAAAAGAGTAGGGGGATAGAGGACCTTCTAGCATTTCAGATGTACCCTAAAATTAACACACTGAAAATAAATTTTCTCCACTCAGTAAGGAAAGCTTCACAAGACATAACCCAGAAAACACTCAACTTGCCATACCTATGCTAACTAAAGTAGCAAAACTCCATTTGGAAATTTTTCTGTCAATTCAGACTAACCTTTTCAGTTCTTTGAGGTATTCTATCCCCATGAGCTCACTACTTTACATTTCAGTAGAAGATCTGGAAGAATACCTCAAAAATGAGATTTTAGGTCCTCCTTGGCCTCCCAGAAACATGTAAATATTTGCTCTAGTTTTAGGCAGGCTGCTAAGTAATCTTTACACAACTTTACTATATATATTTGACTATAACATAAAAAATGCAACCACTGAAATGACCTGCTACATCGAGAGGGAAAGGATATATACCCAAGCAAGTCCTACAATGCTTATACAATTTAACAACAGTATCAAATAGGATACTGTAATTTCAAAGGGCTTTCTCTAAATAAAAAAGAAAACACTGACCCTAGGGTCTCTTATCAACATCCAATTTCAGGAAACAGACACCAGCAGCTGAAAGAATGGGTTGCCAGTAATATGGAGAGAAAAACTAGGGATTTGCAGGGAATAAAAAACAGGAACAAAACAAACCAACAAAATAAAAATTCTGGTAGCCAACAAACAAACAAAAGAAGTCTCTCATCTCTTCCCCTGAACTACAGCCCACATGGTGTTTAAAAACTGAGTCTAATATCATACGGTTCCTTCCTCTAGGACTTAGTTTGTTATACAGTGTATTAGTTTGCAATTGGCTACAACTGGCTAAGGCTTCAAAGGACTTAGGCCAAGGCCAGCCAAGTTTTGTTGATTTTTATTTGTTTTATAAAAGGCTGATAAAGTGGCCTCAGTTGAGTAAGACGCAGAAACTAAGGACCAAGCTTTTATAAACAATCTATGACAAGGACTCAAGTGAATCTGATGAACATAAGGCAGGACTCTATGAAAAAGATAACAAAATTTAAGAAAGGTAGAAGGGAAAAGCCAAAGAAGGACAGAAAAGGGAAAGGATGTAGATGATCAGTAATTTACCAGCTTTACCAGAGCACAACCAGCTCCTCGAAAAGCCAGTCTCCTCATTATGTCTGAAGGCCAAGTGAAGCCACAGGGAGAAAGCAGGGCTTTAGAAGTGCTGATTCAATGTTAATGTATTCAAAACTGAAAGAGAAGAACAAGGCAGAGAAGGGGGAAATAAAAAGAAGGGTCAAAAGGAGTAAAAATGATTACGAATAGGCAGAAAACATTCAAGCAGAACTGCTAAAGAAAGATAAGAGAACTGGAGAAAATAAGTGTATCAGTTCTCCTGCACCAACCAAACTTCTGCAAAGGCTCAGGCACTAACAGTATCTCATATTCCTTCCATTGTAACACCAAATGCTTTTCACATGCTTAAAGATGTCTCACTGAGGTTCCCCTTTACTCACATGGAATGACTGTCAATTCCAGGAACGAAGCATGCCTGCCCAATTGCCCCCTAGTCAATAAGAGCAGAGTTCAATCACAGCTGGAATGGAGCATGAACACATGTGAAAGGCTCACATGAGACACCAACTGTTAGCAAGCTGGAACAAACCAAGAATGGCTTATGGTGAGCAGTCTGGTAAACTCCTCCCCACCAAAAAAATCCAGAGAGAGACATTTCTTTCCAAAAGTCCTATCAGCATTGAAAAGATACTACACACAAATTTAGAAAGGTTGTTTCTTTTTTTTTTTAAAGCCTTTCAACCAATTGGGAGAAGGTCAAAATTACTTTTATAAATAACTCACTGAAAATCAAATAACAAAAAACGTAAATCACTGCGGGGGAGAGGGCTTGGTGTATGCTGTGTGTCTGTTAGTCGCTCGGTCATGTCCGACTCTCTGCCACCCCACGGACCACAGCCCGCCAGGCTCCTCTGTCTAGGGGATTTACCAGGCAAGAATACTGGAGTGGGCTGCCATTTCCTTCTCTCTGTGTGTATCAGTTCCGTTTAGTTGCTCAGTCGTGTTCAACTCTTTGTGACCCCACGGACTGCAGCACCCCAGGCTTCCCTGTCCATTACCAACTCCCAGAGCTTATTCAAACTCACGTACATCAAATCGGTGATGCCATCCAACCACCTCATCCTCTGTTGTCCCCTTCTCCTCCCACCGCCAATCTTTCCCAGCATAAGGGTCTTTTCTAGTGACACAGTTCTTCGCATTAGGTGGCCAAAGTATTGGAGTTTCAGCTTCAGCCTCAGTTCTTCCAATGAATATTCAAGACTGATTATAGTCTAGACCATATATTGTCCAAAATAACTCCAATCATTAATTTACTTTGATAACAACAAAAAGATTCAACTTAAGTATAATTTTCAAATATTTTGTCATTTAAAGAACACATTTTAACATGTACTTTGAAAGTCTGGCAAGAAAAGCAATGTGCCCAGGTGGGTGGGAGGAGCAACAAGACCGGAGCTCAGAAGTGAAGACTAATAAGAGACACGGGTCTTCCTTCTTTAATGATCTGTTTGAGGCTGGGTCACAACCTCTCAGATCTGTTTCTTCATTTCTAAAATGAAAACAGTAGTGTATATATCAGGGCTCAGTGGTAAAGAATTCACCTGCCGACACAGGAGCTGCAGGTTCGATTCCTGGGTCAGAATCCCCTACAGAAGGAAATGGCAACCCATTCCAGTATTCTTGCCAGGATAATCCCATGGACAGGAGAACCTGGCAGGCTACAGTCCATGGGGTCGCAAAGAATCAGACACGACTGAGTGAGCACACATGCAAAGCGTACATATCTCCCTTGGACTGTTTTGACAATGAATGTACATGAAATCACTTTGAAATGTCACAAGGGAAGCCTCTGAAATATCAAAGTGCAACAAAAATGTTAAAACTTAACTCTAGGATTTCATTCTCCCTTGTGCACAAGAAAAGCAATTTATCCATTTTTGTCACCTGACTTATAGCACAGTTTCAGTGATCAACTAATCTATTTAACAAATGTAGTAAAAGTGCACTTAAGTAAAATATTAAAAAAAAAAGTTTGTGTAGTTTAAAAGGCTTGTGAGCATCCATTCAGCAATTATTTTTCTATAAAGAGAAAAGGAATAGATTCTGAAGCTTAGTTACAACTTTTTAAACGGCATTGATTACAGTCACATGTCCAAAATCTAACAACCAATGATAAATTACAGTGGACAGTAAAGAATAACTTTACAATGTGCAACCGGGAAAAAATTACTCAGTATAGCCAAATGGTGTATTCTGACAGTTTATAGACTTTTACTACTCTTCTGTATTTCCAGTGATTCTTAGTGCCGTAATTTATCTTTAACACAATAATCTTGGGGAAAAAATCACTTATAATGCTGTGTGTTAGTCATTCAGTCGTGTCCGACTCTTTGCAACCCCAAGGGCTGTAGCCCGCCAGGCTCCTCTGTGCATGGAATTGTCCAGGCAAGACTACTGGAGTGGGTTGCCATTCCCTTCTCCAGGAGATCTGCCCAACCCAGGGATCCAACCCGGCTGGGTCTCCTGTATTGTAGGCAGATAGCGTTCTCAGCTTTCAGTATTTGTTCTATGCCTGGCTGCCTTTTTAAAAAACCTTCCTGTGAACAAATTATATGTATTATGTTGCAGCCTGTGTTTGCCTTAGAGAATATTCCTGAATCAACATTCCCGCACATGATGTTCGAAGTCTTGAGACTAGCCTATCACACAGATACAGCAATGTACTAATCTTAGGGGTTTGGATAGAACATTAATACTTTAGGTATTTCGGACACTCCCAAAGCCCAAGAGGTCAAACCCTTCTATTTATCCACAAATGTCTGTTACTGATTTGACATACTTTTTCAAAAAATAACTTTCAATTTTTAGACATAAAAGAAGAAATATACTGCTCTTTTGTATTGAATCCACTTTGCTTCTGAATTGTACTTGGGAAAAGAGCTCACTACTAAATGGAAAAAAAAAAACTAGAAATCACTGAGGAGGGATAATTTGCTGGAAAACAAGTTAACAGTAATGCTTTATACTCCAACACATGTTCCTACAGTCGTAGTAATAATTTCTATATTCACTATACCGTGTATTCGTCATTTGTTTTTCAGGATTCCTCCTTAATTTCTGCCTATCTTTCTTCACCTTTAAGTCACCAATATCTATCCTATAATAACGAAACTATGCTTCTTTTTCAATAAAAAAATTTTGTTGAGATGGAAAATATTAAAACCCAGAAATGTACACAATTTTAAAACCTCGAATCTTTGTGGTGTTGCACGGAAAAAAATTATATCTGCCCTCCATGACAAATACAACTCCCACTGATTTAAAAAAACACTCAGTCCGAACAGTCATCTGTAAAGTATTAAAAAAAAAAAACATCTACTAGGCGAGTTTGTGTCTGAACCGTCAAGAAACGACAACAACAAAAAAAGAAGCCCTTAACTGCTGAGGAAATGTAAGACTTTCCCAACCTGTCACCGGCACGGGGAACTAAGGGAAACGTTGACAGCTTTGAAGTTGCCCGCGACGGGAGCTCGGCCAGCCGCGGGGGGCGGGAAAGCGGGGCGCTGGGAGCTTTCGGGCCGCGGCGCGCCTTTGTCCCTGGCGGCAGGTGCGGCGAGGCTGCCGGGCCTGTCCCGAAACCCCGCCGCCGGGCCACGCCCCGCGCTCCCGGCCCGACCGGCGCGTCCCCACCATCGGGGCGGGGCCTCCGCCGCTGCTCCCGCCCGCCCGGGCCCACACAAAGGCCCGGCAGTCGGCCGAGAGGAAGCGGCCCCGCCCGCCCCGGGCCCGGCCTTACCCAGCCGCTCCGCCGCCTGCAGCCCCGGCCGCCGACCGCCGCGCCCCGCCCCGTGGAAGCCACGGCTGCTGCTATTGCTCCTCCGGCCGCGGCCGCTGCCGTCGCTCCAGCACCCGCCGCCCTCACCGCCCTCACCCCTCCCGGTACCGCCGCAAAACCAGTTCCGCGGCCGTCGAGCGAACCCGGCTCCGCACGACACTGCGTGCGCGCGCACACGGGCCAGCGGCCACGCGCTTTACGGCAGCAGCGTGAGTGCGTGACGCTCGGCGGAGGCCTCAGTTCGCACGTGGCGCCTGCAGAGACACGTTGTACCTTGTAAGCGCTGGTGTAACTTCGGGCGCAGTTCTTTCGGCTTCCACTATGAAGCGGCCGAGTGAGTGTGGTCAGGGGGCGGGCGTGGAGGGGGCGTTTGTGTCTGATAGTCGATGAACCCACCAGGATGCTCCGTCTCCCTGATCCCGTCTAGAACCAAGGGTTGGAAGGCCCCACGTGAGCCGCGCGGTCTTGTGTGCAGCAAGAAAGTCTGGGCCCCAAGGGTGAAGATCAGGCCTGAGAGTCATGAGGACCCAGTGTCTGAGCCAGGTTTAAACACGCACTGTTAGATTTTCTTCTGTGATTCGTGCTGTTTGACAGGAAGTGGCAGTTTTGGGGTTATACGCTCCTGTGTACGATCCCAGTCTAATCTAAGAAGGTGGAAGTAGGGAAGTTGGATCTACAACGAATCTGTTGAGTTAGATTCTCTGGGACTTGACTGGTCCGTGATTATTTTTACCACGCGCCCCACAATATTATTAAATTATGTTTCAGAGCCAGTTAATGTAAAAATGGATGTGACCTAAAGCGCGGTCATCAAAAGCTAACCAAACTGATCATTTATGGATAAAATTTTGAAAAACAGTAAATAAATTAATCCTTTTGTGATGTGTTACTTTGTAGAATTAAAGAAAGCAAGTAAACGCATGACTTGCCACAAGCGGTATAAAATCCAAAAAAAGGTAAGTCTTGGAAGAGTTGTGAAACTTAAAGTTGCTCAGTCGTGCCTGACTCTTTACGAGGCCAGGGACTATATACCCCGTGGAATTCTCCAAGCCAGAATACTGGAGTGGTAGCCTTTCCCTTCTCCAGGCGATCTTCCCAATCCAGGGATCAAACCCAGGTCTCCCGCATTACAGGCGGAGTCTACCAGCTGAGCCACAAGGGAAGCCCAAGAATGCTGGAGTGGGTAGCCTAGCCCTTCTCCAGCGGATCTTCCCGATCCAGGAATCGAACCCAGGTCTCCTGCATCGCAGGTGGATTCTTTACCAACTGAGCTACCAGGGAAGCCTGGAAGAGGCTAAATTGATTTCCTGCCCCAGAGATGTAGGTTAACATTAGTATGATTTCACTAATGGAGGTTTAACTAGAACAGAGGTCGGATATGGTGCAAGCTCTTAGGGAGTAGAAATAATTCAGTGACATGTAAACTGCAGCCACATTGGCTACTCACTGGAATTCTCTTTAGTATTTCTGTAAACTGATAAAATACCATTATGGTAGGTTCGAGAACACCATCGAAAGTTGAGGAAAGAGGCTAAAAAACGGGGTCGAAAGAAGCCTAGGAAAGACCCAGGAGTTCCAAACAGTGCTCCTTTTAAGGAGGCTCTTCTTCGGGAAGCTGAGCTAAGGAAACAGCAGGTAAGATGTATTAGCTCACGCTTTCAACAAGTGGTGTGTGGGTGTGTGTAAAGTTACAACAGCAAGTCACTGGCTCATGCATTTCTCTTGTGGCTTGAACACAGCTTGAAGAACTGAAACAGCAGCAGAAACTTGACAGGCAAAACGAACGGAACAAGAAAAGAAAACTTGAAACTGACCCTGATGTTAAGCTATCTAACACAGAACCTGTAACAGAGGTAGGGGTTACAGTCATGAAAAGTGGAAATGAGTTACATCTACTGACCTTCTAATTTTGTGTCCTTTCCCTTGACTTTATCCCCCAGGAATTAGGGCAACGCAAAGCTAAGAAAGCCAAGACAAGCAAACAGAATCCAAAGAGGCTGTACTGTCAGGAACTTAAAAAGGTATCATAGTCTAGGTTAGTGTCTAAAAGTGGTTGTGAAGTTTAAAAGACTTAAGAATCATCTTTTTTTCCTCCTGACACCAACTTTATAGAAGTGGGAGTAGAGTTCTCTTGAGCTGGAAGAATTCTTCAGCAAGTTGGCTTGGTCTGTTACATTTAGCTAAAGGAAATATTAAAAAAAAGGTGGGGGGGAGGCCATAGTCCCTGTGACCATTGTATGGTCACACCAGGTCTAAGTTGCATCACACAGAATCCTTAGATGTAGCACATGTGATCTAGTTCCCTGACCAGGGATTGAATCTGAGCCCCCTGTATTGGGAGTGGGAGTCCAAGCCACTGGACCCCCAGGGAAGTCCCCAGAAATATTCTTGTGCTTTTAATTTTTTGCATGAGAAACAGATGCCCATAAGCATGATTTACAGAAGTGGCATTGGGTGTTAAAATAACATGTTGATACATGGGCTTTTAAAGTAGTAGTAGTACTACTCTAGTAGTACAAAAGATTGTCAAATACTCGGCCAAAACCTACATGAGCAGGGTCAAGGGTGTCTTGGGGTAGCACCCCCATCCCCAAGACCTTATTCTCCTGAGCTCACTCCCTCCCGTGAAGAGACCCTGGCTGTGTTTCTCAGCAGCTCCTGGCAGGACCATAAGGATCTCTCAGACTACATGATTCAGAATGGGGAGGTTGCATTTTTAGATAGTGGGAGTGTTTCCACTCTTGAGATCCACTGTTCAGAGGCCACTGAACAAACCTGTGTCTGTCATGTAAGGAATGGTGAACACAGACATGAGATTCACCTCTGAGCTCACTCTGTTGAAAAGACAGAGCCAGTGTACTTACATGGAGGGTGGTGCCAGACTGAGTGATGCTGTTCTGACAGCTTCTGCTTTGACAGGTGATTGAAGCCTCAGATGTTGTGCTAGAGGTGTTGGATGCCAGAGATCCTCTTGGTTGCAGGTGTCCCCAGGTAGAAGAAGCCATCATCCGGGGTGGACAGAAAAAGCTGGTACTTGTATTAAATAAATCAGGTAGGTGAAAAGGGTAGGCTCTTTATGTTCCATATGCACTGATGAGGTATGAGGAAAACATCTGCACAGTCTTACTGTCTGTGAAGACTCGTAAGATCCAACTCTGACCTCAGTGGGACCAGTGCATATGCACGAGCTCTTGTTGCCAAAGACAGTGCTGGGCTCATAATAAGAGTGTAACCTTTCTAGACTCAGCTACTGTGCAGTATATTTCACATAGGAAATGATGGCAGAGTGCCGTATTCCCCACACCTGCACAGTGTCCGTATGTGGCAGCATTTAAATGAAATACATGGTTATGTATCTGGGTTTAAGCAGCAAGGACAGGAACACCCAGAAACAGAAACCTGTGAAACAATAAGGATAGAACTAAAATTACTCCTAGGGGGTCAATAAACTTGGTTGCTACCTGATAGTATAATTCCGGAAGCATGGCCCTAAAGTTCGTACAGTAACCTAGAAGTTGACTTAATCCTGAAAAGGTGAGCAATGCAGAGAAGTGAAGAAATACAGAGGTATATGTACTGAATTGTGCTAAACAGAAGCTTGTTGGGGTGCAGACATTCTCCCAGTCTTACAGTTCAGATGCTTTTTAAAACCTGGGGAAAGGCAAACCTGAATGATAGACATAGCTTGCTAGACTTTGCAAATTCATCTCAACAAAATGAGCAGGATTGTATTCCTAATCCCTATCAGATTTGGTACCAAAGGAGAATTTGGAGAACTGGCTAAGTTATTTGAACAAAGAATTGCCAACAGTGGTGTTCAAAGCCTCAACACAACAAAAGGACAAAAGGAAGCGTATCAAGGTACCCTTAATTTAGTGGTGGGAAATGTGGTTCTTTCAGATGGGTGAAACATGATGAGTGTACAAAATCTTGATTAAAAAATGAAAACTTATAAGATCCAACTCTGATTTCATCCAGAAATAATCTGAAAGACAATGGAATGTGGCAATTTTAATAGATGGGCTTTGGAGCCAGAGTGGTTGGGTTTTATCTGGTGGCTTGTCCAAAGGTGTTAAAGTAATCATTTTGGATTTTAACTTGTGAAGGTAAAGAAGAAAGCTGCTCTGTCCAAAAGTGAAGTCTGTGTTGGAAAACAAGGCCTTTGGAAGCTTCTTGAAGGTTTTCAGAAAACTTCTGGCAAAGCCATTCATGTTGGGGTAATTGGTGAGTGTCAGTTCACCGTATTTTATATATTAGCTCAATAAGTGCAACTCAACACTATAGGTAATGTTAGCTTCTAAGAGCTCTGATTACTTGAATTAATAATCTTTTCCTGCCCTTTCATTACTTGTGCAAGAAATGAAGATACCAAGAGTGGTCTTAGTGTTGAAGTGAGGACGCTCAGATCCAACTCTGATCTTGCTATAAAAATCAGGCAGGCATAAAAAAAGACAGCGGAAATTGGATAATTACCAGCATTAGCCTTTTGTAATCTGTGGATTTCCCATTTGTAGGTTTCCCAAATGTGGGGAAAAGCAGTGTCATCAATAGCTTAAAGCAAGAACAGATATGCAGTGTTGGTGTATCCATGGGGCTCACGAGGTAAACTGTTGTAACATTGTTGTAACATTTCATTATAGATGAGTAAATTTTGGTTATTTTAAGGGAGACAATATTGTATTTCTATTTACTCAATTTTTCTACTCAGTGAAAGGCGGGGGACTCAGCCACGGTTAGGCTTGGGGAAGAATGGATCTAGTAGAATAGCTGCCCACAATCTAGTTTGAAAGATGAGCACATAGGTTCAGAGAGGAGAAAACTGCCTTAGAAGAAGTGATATTCAAACCTGAACTTGAAGTCAATAGAAGTCTGCCAGGTAGAAGGGAAATACTTGACAAGAAGCAGCTTGTGTTTAGGTCATAGTGTTTCACTTTAGAAGAGAGTGTGTTTTAGTGGTTTTAGATAAACATGAAGCAAATGATGATAAACTGGATCTGACAGACTGTGCTGAGTTTGTTCAATCCAACCCTGAGCTTCGTGTTCTGTCCCTTGTCCTTCAGGAAAACTAGTGCCCCGTCAGTTACCATCTTTCTTGTTCCAGGTGCATGCAGCTTGTCCCCTTGGACAAACAAATCACAATTATAGACAGTCCATGTTTCATTGTGTCTCCACTTAACTCTGCTCCTGCACTTGCTCTGAGAAGTCCAGCAAGTATTGAGGTAGTAAGACCATTGGAGGCTGCTAGCGCCATCCTGTCCCAGGCTGATGCCCAACAGGTAAAAGAATCCCTTTTCCCTTGAGTTCAATCTGTCTTTCATTGTAAGCTTTTTAAAAAACAAACAAAAAACAAAAACATTCATCTGTATCAGATAAATGAGCTTTGTTTCTGTTTTTTTAAGGTAGTACTGAAATTTACTGTCCCCGTCTTTACAAATTCTCTGGAATTTTTTACTTCATTTGCTCAGAGAAGAGGACTGCACCAAAAAGGTGGAAGCCCAAATGTAGAAGGTGCTGCCAAAGTGCTGTGGTCTGAGTGGACAGGGTAAGGCTTCTTTCTGTTGGCTTTTGGATGATCATATAGGAGAAAGGAACTGATTTTTGACCATACTTTGTTTTTAATATCAGTGCTTTCTTAGGTTACTATTGCCATCCCCCTGCATCTTGGACTCCTCCTCCACATTTTAATGAGAGCATTGTGACAGACATGAAATGGGGCTTTGATCTGGAAGAACTGGAAAAGAACAATGCACACAGTATACAAGGTAAGCATGGCTTGTGTTAAATTGCTGTCTTTATCAGCTGCCAGGCCAGTGAAGGTCTTGTCTGTTTATGTGGGCTATGTTTACTTTTCCTAGCCATCAAGAGCCCTCATTTAGCCAGTAGCATCCTTTTCCAGTCATCGGGTCTGACAAATGGAGTGATAGATGAAAATGACATACCTGAAGAATTGCTAAAACAGAAAAAACAGAAGCAGGAGCAGGAGAGCTACGAATATGTCAAGATGGATCAGGGAATTGTTGACGAAGAAGGTGATGTAAGTATGTCATGCATGAGTTGTTTAAGCTAAAGTAAGTTTTCTAGAGTTACAATATACAACAAATGCAAAGGGGCTAAAGAAAGAAATAGAAATTAAAGTGTGTCTATTTCATGACTTAGGTTTAAGGCTTGCAATCATTAGTCTTGATTTTGTACATCCTTTACTGTGTACTTCCAGACACTTTTTTCTGGGTACATAATTAACTTGGATTAGTGAGCAGGCAAGGGCTACCAATACTATCTTTCTCTCCCACAGGATGAGAGCTTAGCCATGTCCCCCGCAGAAGAGGCCTGTGAGACACTGTCTGAGAAGTCTCGAGCAGGTGAGTTGGGTGGAAAGGTCTTCCAGCAAAGAAGTATGATACAGAATTACTTTTACTTTAAAAAAAAAAAAAAAATCTCTTTTCTTTCCAATATAGATAAGCAGTCTGCACCATCTTTTGTCTTGGATAAAATGACTGAAGAGGAAGATGATGTTTATGACTTCAGTACAGATTATGTATAATAAAGCCTTGTCCTGTAGAGTTTTTTGTTGGTGGTGGATTTTAACATTGTGAGCAGACTGCTAAGCTGTTCTGCATGTGATGTACCAGTTAGTTAGTGGTTATGACATGAGCTATGTAAATTTTGTAGGTATGTATATAACAATATATTCATTTAAAAAAATTATGCAACTTAGAAAGTGTCTAAATTCTGTAAAAATACATCTCTTAAACAGTGAGCAGATAGAAGTAAAGTTAAAGCAGATACCTATTGAAAAATGTAGTTTTCACTTTATTTACACAGGTCACAAAATTAAAACCAAGTAGCAGTGATGAATTGGCTGTAGCAACCATATCTTAAGTCCATTCACCTCTGGTCAGTCAGCACCATCAGTAAGCGAACGCTTGATAAGGCAGATGGAGGCATATTTATAGTCTGTCTGGGAAGCTGGCTGCCAAATGGGACAGTCTGTCCTTTACCCAGCTGAAATGTCCCTTTTTCCATGGGTTGCTGAAGACAGGCACTGAAGCCTAGCTAGTGTTACTTCCCACACACACTGTCTTCCAGGATTTCCTGAGAAATACTTATAGCACAATTTGTAGTTTACTTTGTATTTGAGATCTCCACATGTCTTCGGATTAGGCTGAATTTGCCTGTTGGGTCTGGAATATACCATTTTTCCCAGACATCAGTATATGAAGCAGTTCTTCCCCATGGCTTAAAGTGCCCATTCCAGTGGAGTAACTTGGCAGCCTTTACAAATTGGGGTGAATATCGTTTTCCAGCACTGGAACCTTACATTTAGAGAAAAAAGAGCCAAATCATTGTACTAATCAGACACAAGACTGCAGGTAACTTAAGGGAAACAATATAGTCCATTCCTGAGGGTGGTCCTTAGTAGACACTTGACTGCTTAGGCTCTTGGTTAATTACCTACTTACCAAGGTGGCGAACGTTCCACATAGGGTCGATGGTGGAGTGCTGCTGATAAAACACGATCAGTAGGGGTGGCGTTGTGATGCTGCCAGCCAGTGTTCTGCTATACAGCCCCTCTCTGGGTGGGCGAGAGAACAATTCCTGTTAGTCAAGACTGTCAGGGTTGAGATACAAGAGTTTTCAGAGCTAGGCCAGTTACATAACTTACTCTACATTAAGTTTCATCCATTTTTCCAGCTGGTTAGTTATATTCTGTCTTCTCCATTCTGTCAAGTTTGCAACAAAAACTCCAGGATTAAATGAGCAGGTGCTGGCTTTCATGGAAAGTTCACGAATTCTCTCCTTCTTATAGTCAAGATATCCAATGTAATTGTACTAAAAACACAATTGGGATATATATTTACTGCTTCAAACTAATTTGATAATCATTGTCCTTACTTACGATTTCTCAGATAATTAGCAAAGGGCTCTACATAAAGCAATTAGAAGTGAGAGCTGGGATTGCAAGTTAGACAATAGGACCTAATTATAAAGCCGGATATTCAAGGAGAATTAGGTTTTCAAATCCATAAACCAATCTAGGAAAGTAGCCTTGAGTTTTAGAATGAAATAACCAGTGAATAAAATGTAGCTAAAAGGGGAGTACAGTAAATTCACGAGGTCTAATAAATAATTTACCTGGTTCCCTGCTCCACGGATGACAACTTTAGCAGAGGTTGAATCACAGTCTTCTGAAAATGCAGCTGCGTGTCCTGGCTTCAGTGGTGTATTGTACAGGGCAAGAATATCACCTGGAAGAAAGTTAAGATTCAGGCTGCAAGTTGTCCCAAGATTCCAATTCCTCCTACTTTAAGTAGGTAAATTAAGGTTTTTAGTTGGAGTTTCAATATCAAACTTTTAGAAATTAATAGAATAAATATACAGAGAAGCAGGATAGAATAGACCTGAGAAATAGTGTGAACCAATTCAACGCAATTAAGATTTGTATATAATTTTCACACAACAGTAGGATACAAATTCTATTCAAGTTCCCATAGACTGTAAAGTAGGAGACATGAACATATCCAGGGATATAAAACAAGGTGCAAAAATTTCATGGTCTAAAGGTATTAAAATCAAACAGTCTGTTATCACTGTGGAATTATGTTAGAAATCAGTATCAAAAGATACTTGAAAATAATCCACATATTTTCAAGTGAAAGATGACCTTTTACAGGATAACCATAAGACAAACACTACAGCCCACAGTGGACAGAAAGCAGCAATGATGTGACATTCTTCAGTACCTTGCACGATCACATCATCATCCATGTATATGGCCTTCTTTGCTCTGGGAACCAGAATTGGCAAGTAGAACCTTGCAAAGGTTAACTGGAAAAGGAAAGCATTGAAACAGGATTTGTAAGTGGCCGTGCTTTTGTTTACTAGAAATTCCCAGGATGCTCTCAGCATCCATGCAAGAGAAGACAGCCAAAGGTCTCAGAACTTCCAGACTTGGTCCCCAGGGAAGTATAATCTGTGCACTGTGCCCAGTTATGCAGGTATTCCAGCCATTTCCTAGTACTACCAAGTACAAACAAGGATGCATGGAACTCACTGGTTTTATGGATTCCCCCTGGTCAGGATCCTCCTTTACTTTCCCTTCCAAAAGTTTAGTGTCAAAATTCACAATTTTGTACCTGATACGTTTCAGGTTACTGCTACTGAGCCAGGACCTGATGAAAATAAACCACCAAATATCAGTTTAAAGTAATAATGTCCCAAATCATAGCCATGTCTCTCTGCTTTCCAAGACCCTAATGCAAGAGAAATCCTGAGGACCAAACAGGTGTCCTCAATTCCCT
Source organism: Bos taurus (assembly GCF_002263795.3). Classification (NCBI taxonomy): domain Eukaryota; kingdom Metazoa; phylum Chordata; class Mammalia; order Artiodactyla; family Bovidae; genus Bos; species Bos taurus. Next base: position 48,166,900 of record NC_037349.1, on the reverse strand, counting down.
TCACCTCTTGAGTTCTGGTATCCTCATCTGTGAGTTTTCCCACTAAAGTCCCTTCCTGAACCAAGATTCTATGGTAACAGAGCTCCCAAAGGCTCATACTTTGATCACTCTTCTGACACTAAAACTGCTGTACAAAATTCACTATGGAATTGAGATGATCCCATCGCCACATGGATCGTTCAACTTCTGTCCCTCCAAATAACATGAGTGAAGAAAATAAGTCAAGGTATGATGGTAGTGAAAGCTAGTTATCAGCATAGGGGGTGAATCAGTCTGTTAACCTATACACTCACTGAGTGTGACGACAGTAATTCTACCTGAGTCTAAGGTGCTGCCTGTGAGAAGTCAGTGTTCCCTAAAGATGTCCAGCACATTTTTCCTAGGGCCATTTCAGATCAGCATTTTGTGGATATTTTTATTTTAATGCAATATTTGTTTCTATTTTAGATGGTTTCTTAAGTTTTTAAAAATGGAAAAATTATTCATAACAATTTTCACAAAAAACATGAACCATGAAGAATGGCACAGAACTCTGACCACTATTAACCTATTAGACAAAACTTTGGAATAAACTTGGTAAATCTTAAGTCAAAGCATCTTCAAAACACATTTAAGACTGTCCATCAGAGTGGTTTTCTATAAATCATAATACTAAGGATCATTTACTGAGCGATTATTATGTGGTAGGTAGTTCATATATTTTTTTTTCATTTACTTGATACAACAATCCTCTGCTACTGCTAAGTCACTTCAGTCGTGTCCGACTCTGTGCAACCCTATAGACAGCAGCCCACTAGGCTCCGCCATCCCTGGGATTCTCCAGGCAAGAACAATGGAGTGGGCTGCCATTTCCTTCTCCAATGCATGAAAGTGAAAAGTGAAAGTGAAGTCGCTCAGTCATGTCCGACTCTTCGCGACCCCAAGGACTGCAGCCTACCAGGCTCCTCCGTCCATGGGATTTTCCAGGCAAGAGTACTGGAGTGGGTTGCCATTGCCTTCTCCACAACAATTCTCTAGGTTGGATATTTACACCCCATACTTACAGATGAGGAAACAGGTTCCCAGGGGTTAGGTCTATACTCACTTCACCATTCTACCTTGCTGTTGCTCTCCCGTCCCTTCCAACTCTAGACCAGAACTACTCAAGAGCATGTTCTAGAAATAAGAAACTTGTAAAATGTAAGTCAACATAGTGCTTCCTTCATTGAGGAAGTTAATTACCAAAAAAAAAAAAAAAAAAATGCTTGAGTTTAACAACGTGCATAGTAAACACAGTTGATTCACATCTTGGCACAAGTTGCTTACATGTTTCTGCTATCATGGAGATGTACTTATGGTACAATCATTTGGAAAAAATGTGCAGTTTATATGTGGTATAATAATTACACAGGAAAAATGATTGTAAACACTGAAAAAAAACTACTCGATTGGCAGCTGGCCTGCTCTTAGAGTATCCCCTAGAAGCAGAGCCATCAAGGCAGGCAGAGCTCACCGGAGATGGTCTGCTGTGCCATTGAGTGTAACAATGTAGAAAATCACGTTGGAGCGAGTATTGTGCTGAATGCTGTTTATGGCTGCAATGGCCCCTCCGAGCCTATCTTCAGATGCAGCAATGACCACAGGAATCTCCTCTTCTCTCCCGTCTACCACACGTTGGGGAGCATTTGGGATAAAGTCCACTGGCTGAAGCCCCACAATTCCTGAATCTGCAAAGAACGCACACAAGGAAGGTACTACGATAAATCTCCAGAGCTTTTCATACAGATCCCAACACGTGAAAAGAGGTTAGCTGAGGGTTATGCTACTTACACCTCAGTCTGTCTCATTACATGTGAGCCACACAGGCCAGAAACTCTGTGTTTTCCTGTATGTCACCAGGCCTTGGAAAAGCATTTAAAACAAAAAACAGGCAGCAGATGGAATTATGATACACTACTGGTAGGAATATAACAGGATCTTTTTAGACTGTATGTTGGCAATTTGTATCAAGAGCCTTAAACAGGTACGTGGCCTCTGACCCAGTAATTCCCTTGTGTCTCTTAAGAACAAAACCTGAGAGGGAACCAAAAGTCATAATTTTATTTACAACTATGAAAACCTAGAAACAGACTAAAAAACAGTTTTTTTTCAAACCATGAATCGTGTCCGAGAAGTATGCATGAAAGTAATTTAGTGGGTCACAATTAGAATGTGAGCAGGAAAACAAGTTTCTGAATTGGAACAGAACAGTGACTTAGAGAATATCAGAATGCATCACACACAGCAACTCCGAGTATTGTTTTGCAAACCTTCCTTCTTGCCTTTCATAGTATGTCCATTCATCGACTCATTCATCATGCACTGAACACTGAGCACTTACTATGTGCCAGGTAGTATCTAGGCACTGGGGTTACAGCCATGAATAAAACAGTTAAATCTTTACCACTGTGAAGGGCAGATAGACAATACATACATGCATGTGTGTGCTGTAACACATTCATATTGTGGGGTTGCCATCAAAAAGAATCTCAAAGTCGTTGTACCAAATGACTTTCCTATAGCAAAAAGTAAACTATGTGGCATTAAATTTACATTTGAAGAGTTTTGTCTTGGTGACTTACTTAGGATATAATTAGGTGAAAAATCATGTCATGTGTAATTTATATTAATATATAGTATAATCTCAACTATATGGAAAAAGTACACAGGAAAAAAACTGGACGATAGGGGAAATTTTAATATTCATAGTTATCTCTAGGCAGTGAAATAATTTATTCAATGAATATTTATTAAGCACCTCCTATGTACCAGCTACAACTGCCCTCATGGAACTCGAATGCGGTTTATAAATGCTCCTACTAAAAAAAAAATAAAAAATAAAAAAATAAATGCTCCTACTATTAGGAGCATGCATTACTTTCTGTAAATACATACACACACACATACATATATATACACTATTATAAAACATGCTGTCAGAGCATTCAGTGAAAGTTAAGGGAAAGCTATTGGTCTTTTCATGCTCTGGTCAAGGATGGTGGGTAACAATTCAAAAATTATTTTTGACAAAGCTTCTGAAGCCTCAAACATTTCTCAATACCAAGGCAGGGCAATATGAACAACCAATCTAAAATAACTGGCAGCAGAGTTATACAACAATGATATTTTAAATCAGCTGAAGAGGTTTTATGGTTTTGTTTTACTACTAGAATCCTGCTGATATGGTTCCACATATTAAAGGAAAGTAACAGGTGACCAGACTGACAATCTAATTGTGAACAAAGTAGGCATCAAACACCAGCAACATTAACCTGTCACCTTCTGAAGCCCTGCCCAACTGAAATGTCTGCAGATAACAGCGTATAGTGGCTCCTTTCTCTAAGGATTCTAATTTGGTAAAAAGGAATCTTTGGTGAGATCAAATGCTTAGCAAACAACTGCCCAGCAGGGAGAAGGGGACAGGCTGCTAGAGCACAATGAGCGCAACCTGCCTTTCTCAGAGTCGTTAGTAGCTTCTGTAGGGCCAAGCAGAAAGCCTTTTCTTTAAATCTAGTGATGTAACTTAGAATGTGGGACACAGGGAATTCCAGGTCCTTAACAGGCAGCAAGGCTTTAGTCAGGGTTCCCATACCTGAAACCTCATTCCTCAGCAAACTGCTCAGACCAAGGAAGTTATGATGCAAAACCAGTAAGAAGAGAGCAACAGCCAGGACCAGGATGACGATATTTACTGAAACACAGAGGAGAAAGCCCACATTACATCTCTTCACCTTTTGACCCAGTAAAAGATAAGACACGGCTTCCTCTGTGGCTTAGCAGAAAAGAATCTGCCTGCCAATGCCACACAGCCGGGTTCGACCCCTGGGTCAGGAAGATCCCCTGGAGAAGGAAATGGCAACCCAATCCAATATTCCTGGCTGGAAAATCCCATGGACAGAGGAGCCTGGTGGGATGTGACTCAGCAACAACAACAAAATAACAACTGTAGAAGGAACGTACCTTTACGAAATGACATCTTTCTCTTCTGTCTTATATAAATATTAGTTTTTAACCCTACAAAACAAAAACAAGCCCCCAAAGTCAGTAGGTACATTACAGTGGCCATCAAAACGCCTACGCTTTTATTCAGACAGAAACAAGTGAATATATGGTATATTCTGCCAGAAACTTGTTTTCAATTAACAGTTTCCAAGAACCCAACTTGAGATCTGAATTTTTTATGGCGGTCAAAATAATAAAATATTTCCAATAACTTACAGCCTTGTGTACCATATGCCACTAGACGAAAACAAAAGAAATTCTACCAGGAGGGATACCTGGTAGAATTTAGGGGTCTAGGGGTCTAACCACTATGGAAACGTTTTCTGAATGAATTTCTACTTAGAATTCCTAATTAGACAGGGACTGAGTTGTCTATCGGAGAAGGCAATGGCACCCCACTCCAGTACTCTTGCCTGGAGAATCTCAGGGACGGGGGAGCCTGGTGGGCTGCCGTCTATGGGGTCGCACGGAGTCGGACACGACTGAAGCGACTTACCTTAGTTGTCTATGATCAAGTAAACTGAGGTCAACCTCATTGGTACAAAATACCACCTGTTTCAAACTGTATTCTATGAACTCATTTCTAAAGGCCTTTGAAAAGAAGAAAAATATATTGAAGGGCTATTTAAAAAAATTGGGAATCACAGGCCAGATTACAAATTTGGAGAAAATAATTCAGACTCCCAAAGTACACACACGGCGAGGGTGGGATGATTTGAGAGAATAGCATTGAAACATGTACATTACCATATGTAAAACAGGTGACCAGTGCAAGTTCAATGCATGAAGCAGGGCACCCAAAGCCAGTGCTCTGGGACAACCCAGAGGGATAGGATAGGGAGGGAGGTGGGAGAGGGGTTCAGGATCCGGGGGGACATGTACCTGTGGCTGATTCATGTTGATGTATGGCAAAAACCATCACCATATTGTAATTATCGTCCAATTAAAATTTCAAAAATGCACATTCCTTCTCTCTCACTCTTCTTTCTAAAGCAGTACATGTAAAGTATATTATATCAACAGCTTTCCTCTCTAAAGAATATATATCATTATATACCCTGAGCTATGTGTCTCTACTTCCTCTTGAGGACTGAGCCTGACCTATAGAAGGTGGCAGACTGGGGGCTCCTCAGACAGTTCTATTGTCTGCCTGCTTGGAGCCAATTTCCAAGACTGAAGAAAACAATCTCACTTTAATGAATCTCATTTAATGAACAGTATAAAGGACAATGGTTTAGCTCAACAACGTCCAGCAACAATTACTTACAGGGAGTATCCTGATCAAGAGGCACGAGTATTTGTGCTATTGCAACTGGCCAGACAGAAGAAAAACACAATCCTAGCAGGTATTTGATGCACTTAAGTAGATTTGCATGGCAGAAACCATCTGCTCCAAAAACTCTTCCATGCTTATCTACACGCAAAATACCAATTATTATGGAGTGTGTCTGATCCATAATTCCTTTCCTGGTGCAATTCCTGGTAATGGAATTCACTGATCTGGGTAGAAAGAATTCTCAAAGCCAAACTGCATGTACATGCAGGATGTGCAAAAACACTGACTATATTTCTGCTAGAGTACACAACTGTGTAAAACTTGATGAGTGATATTCACTTGTCCACTATGAAATTAATATTTTGTTTGGAAATGATAAGGCCTTCACATTCCCAAATCACTCAACACACGCACACACACACACACACACAAACACACACACACACACACGGCAGCCGTTCCCAGAAATATGGGTGAAGAAACCTTAGGGGGAAAGAACACTATGTTTTTCAACTTGCTGGCTACATGCACAAGTACCCACATTCTCAGTGGTCTCTTCTGCTTTCCCTCCTATTGCTATACACTCCCATGGAAGGCCATTCCACTCACGCTCTACAACCTATCTCTTTGGTGCAGCAACAGCAAACTCTTTCCCTCTCTGCTGGAACACAGTCTCAGCAGCATATTATCATGCTCTGGTATCTTCCAGTTAATTAAAAAATAAAAAAGACACCACTTCTCAAATCCCAGTAGACCCACAGACCCATTTCTCTGCTTCCTCTCACACAAAAAGCTTGAAAGGACTGAAAGTCTCCAGCTCCAGTTTCTTTCCTCCTGTCCTCTCTTTAGCCTCCTCTAACCAGACTTCTGCTCTACTTTTTCCATTCAAACTGGCTTTGCTGAGACTACAGAAGACCAAGGTCACCTTTTGGTCCTCTTACCCATCCCCTCAGAGACCATCAATAAAGCTTACCACCCCCTCTTCAATTATGACATTATCTCCTTTATTTGATTTGTTTCTTCATTCTGTCTTCCCTGATCTTTGGGAACAGTGACTCCAGGGAAAAGTGTATACTGGTGTATCCTTGCCATCTAAAACCATGTCTGGCAAAGGACAGTAGATATGTGACACTTGTTGAACGATCTTGTTAATCTAGGAGCAAGGCTGGTTCTCAGCCCTGAAAGGGAACATCATCTTTAAACATAATCATGGAAACAAATTCCAATGGGGGATCTCTCTGAAATCAAATCTGACAAAAGCAGTCTCCTTTTCCCATAACTATCTTTATAGATCAAATACCATTAAGTATCTACAGCAACTGCTACCCTGTAAAGTGCGTTTAAAGAAGGATAAACAGAGTGATATGTCTATGGCTACATACGAGGGAAAGGGCTTAGTCTCCACCAGATTGAAAGGTGGAAAAGGTATGAAGGGTGTACATCCACTTTCTCTACCTCTTCATCTGGCTAGCTACTACTTGGCTTTCAGCAGTTAAGGGAGCCTCCCTCAAATCCCGCATTGTCACATTTCCCCTGAGCTCTCATATATCCAGGGCTTCGCTACCCCAGAGTAATCCGGTTTATACTTCTGGGGTTACGTGGCTGTCGCCCTTGACACATTCTGGGCTCCAGGCAGGCAAGGGCCTGTTGTTGGTCAGGGCCGAATCTTGCCCACACACACACACACACATACACACACACAAAAGCTGCGGGGTGTATTTGCGGCTTAATGAATGAGGGCACCATCGTGATTATCCGGGTCGTGAAGATCTTTTTTATACAGTTCTTCTGTGTATTCTTGCCATCTCTTCTTAATATCTATCTTCTGCTTCTGTTAGGTCCATACCATTTCTGTCCTTTATCGAGCCCATCTTTGCATGAAATGTTCCTTTGGTATCTCTGATTTTCTTGAAGAGATCCCTAGTCTTTCCCATTCTGTTGTTTTCCTCTACTTCTTTGCATTGATCGCTGAAGAAGGCTTTCTTATCTCTTCTTGCTATTCTTTGGAACTCTGAATTCAGATGCTTATATCTTTCCTTTTCTCCTTTGCTTTTCGCTTCTCTTTTCACAGCTATTTGTAAGGCCTCCCCAGACAGCCATTTTGCTTTTTTGCATTTCTTTTCCATGGGAATGGTCTTGATCCCTGTCTCCTGTACAATGTCACGAACCTCATTCCATAATTCATCAGGCACTCTATCTATCAGATCTAGGCCCTTAGATCTATTTCTCACTTCCACTGTATAATCATAAGGGATATGATTTAGGTAATACCTGAATGGTCTAGTGGTTTTCCCTACTTTCTTCAATTTAAGATGGTGTGATCACTGATCTAGAGCCAGACATCCTGGAATGTGAAGTCAAGTGGGCCTTAGAAAGCATCACTACGAACAAAGCTAGTGGAGGTGATGGAATTCCAGTTGAGCTATTCCAAATCCTGAAAGATAATGCTGTAAAAGTGCTGCACTCAATATGCCAGCAAATTTGGAAAACTCAGCAGTGGCCACAGGACTGGAAAAGGTCAGTTTTCATTTCAATCCCAAAGAAAGGCAATGCCAAAGAATGCTCAAACGACCGCACAATTGCACTCATCTCACACGCTAGTAAAGTAATGCTCAAAATTCTCCAAGCCAGGCTTCAGCAATACGTGAACCGTGAACTTCCTGATGTTCAAACTGGTTTTAGAAAAGGCAGAGGAACCAAATCAAATTGCCACCATCTGCTGGATCATGGAAAAAGCAAGAGAGTTCCAGAAAAACATCTATTTCTGCTTTATTGACTATGCCAAAGCCTTTGACTGTGTGGATCACAATAAACTGTGGACAATTCTAAAAGAGATGGGAATACCAGACCACCTGATCTGCCTCTTGAGAAATTGTATGCAGGTCAGGAAGCAACAGTTAGAACTGGACATGGAACAACAGACTGGTTCCAAATAGGAAAAGGAGTTCGTCAAGGCTGTATATTGTCACCCTGCTTATTTAACTTATATGCAGAGTACATCATGAGAAACCCTGGGCTGGAAGAAACACAAGCTGGAATCAAGATTGCCAGGAGAAATATCAATAACCTCAGATATGCAGATGACACCACCCTTATGGCAGAAAGTGAAGAGGAACTAAAGAGCCTCTTGCTGCAAGTGAAAGTGGAGAGTGAAAAACTTGGCTTAAAACTCAACATTCAGAAAACGAAGATCATGGCATCCGGTCCTATCACTTCATGGGAAATAGATGGGGAAACAGTGGAAACAGTGTCAGACCTTATTTTTCTGGGCTCCAAAATCACTGCAGATGGTGACTGCAGCCATGAAATTAGAAGACGCTTACTCCTTGGAAGGAAAGTTATCACCAACCTAGAGAGCATATTCAAAAGCAGAGACATTACTTTGCCAACAAAGGTTCGTCTAGTCAAGGCTATGGATTTTCCTGTGGTCATATATGGATGTGAGAGTTGGACTGTGAAGAAGGCTGAGCGCCGAAGAATTGATGCTTTTGAACTGTGGTGTTGGAGAAGACTCTTGAGAGTCCCTTGGACTGCAGGGAGATCCAACCAGTCCATTCTGAAGGAGATCAGCCCTGGGATTTCTTTGGAAGGAATGATGCTAAAGCTGAAACTCCTGTACTTTGGCCACCTCATGTGAAGAGTTGACTCATTGGATAAGACCCTGATGCTGGGAGGGATTGGGGGCAAGAGGAGAAGGGGACGACAGAGGATGAGATGGCTGGATGGCATCACTGACTCGATGGACATGAGTCTGAGTGAACTCTGGGAGTTGGTGATGGACAGGGAGGCCCGGTGTGCTGCGATTCACGGGGTCGCAAAGAGTCGGACACGACTGAGCGACTGATCTGATCTGATCTGAATGAGGGCAGCAACCACACACATCAACCTGCCCCTGGAGTGCCCAGAATCCCAGCGTTTGTGAGTGACTCTGACGCGCAACACAGCATAGAGGCCAACGAACCAGTAGGGACCCCCCCCCCCCGCCCCCGGCCCAGGTTTCCCACAACAGTTTCTCTCTGCAACGTGGGTCTTCCACCTTCCTCAGAGTAACGGAGAAGGGCCTCAGCTTTTGAGAGAGACACCCGCAGAGAGAGAGAGGCTGTGTGAATCCTCGGCGGTCTGAGTCTGTGAAGGGGCTAGAGCAGCCGCCGAGCAGCCTAGAGGCTCCCCGGGCGGGAGCTGGCCACACTGGTGCGAAGGGGGCGGCAAGAACCCCTCCCCGAAAGGATACCCTTTCTCTGGATGAAGGGTTCTGGGGTAGTCACCCTCTAAATTCTGGTGTTCCGCAGAGCACACGCTCGGCGGGCTCCCCACCCAGGCTCCGAGACCCCGCGTTGGGATTCCGGCCAGCCGTTCCCCTCGGACGCTGCCCGCAGCAGCCCTTACCTGCAGTCCGAGGAGGAGGAGGAGCCGCTGCCCGCACCCCGGCCCGCCCCGCCAGCTCAGCGCCCCTGCCGCAGGCCCCGGGGCTCAGCCAGCCGCCGGACCGCCCGCGTCGCCTGCACTCCGGACCAAGGCCGCCCGCCCGCTAGCTTGGCGACCGCCGCGCAGCCCCACAGACCCCCGCCCGTCGGCCGCTCGGACCCCGAGGGCGTCGCACGGAGCAGGCGCCGCCGGGCAGCCCCACCGCTGGGGTCCTCGCAAGAAGTCCGTCGCCATGGAGACGGGGCGCGCGCAGGCCGCACTTCAGCAGCGCCCGCCCAGCCGAGGACAGTTTTGGGGGACCGGGACCGCGGCTCCCAGCACCCAACAGCGCTGACGGCGAGCCCTTCACGGGCGCGTGATGCCTCGACTCGGCTGCCGCCGTCAGCATCTCAGCCCCCGCGGAGAGGGCGCCGGCCGACGGCCAACTGCGAAAGCACAGGTCGCCTAGCGAGGGCACGGGGAGGGGCCTCGGGCCGACCGGGTCTGTGGGAGACATCCGCTTCCGGGACCGCGGCCATCGCAACCCTCGACTCCGCAGGCCCGCGGAACTGGACCCGTCAGCAGAAGCTGACCCCGGGCCCTAGCATCCCTGAGTCCCGGCTGCCCTCGCTCTGCCGCCCGCCTTCAGAACCAGACATGTTGGAGCATCTGAGCTCACTGCCCACGCAAATGGTGAGGCCGCTGCCCGCCAGGGCCCTGTGATCCCTGCACGCAGCTCGCGAGCCTGGCAGCTCCGCAACCCTTGTCCGAGACCTACCCCGTAGGGCGCGGGTGCCGAGTTGTACCTACCTGGTGCCCTTCTCTCTTCCCCCCAAGGGTGCCCCTCCCTGGGCTCCGTAAAGATGCTTCGGTTCCCCCGGGAAACCCAGAATGGCATTCCTTGCTTAGTTTCTTGGGGGAGCCCCATATGTTGGCAATGCCCTGGTGCCAAAAATGTGAGGCCCTTGCAGTAATGTACCTCTTCGGTGGTGGAACCAACTCCTGCTTTGCCCTTCTTCACCTCTAGGATTACAAGGGCCAGAAGCTAGCTGAACAGATGTTTCAGGGAATTATCCTTTTTTCTGCAGTAAGTATTGATTTTACATAATCTTTTCCACCCTCACCCCCAGCTTGACTGTGTTTAATATACTTTCTTTGCCTTTAGATAGTTGGATTTATCTACGGGTACCTGGCTGAACAGTTCGGGTGGACTGTCTATATAGTTATGGCTGGATTTGCTTTTTCGTGTTTGGTAAGATATTTATGGCTTGGATGTTAGTGGCAAGTTAGGTTTTCTGAATTGGGTTATTTTGTTTGGATGTAGTACTGAGAATCCACACAACGTTTCAATGCCAGATAGCATCAGATGAGGTTAAGTTGCATAAAGCTTATTTCTTTTGGCAGTTGCTCCAAGCAGTAATCTTAAAAGTCAAAGCTAGAACTTAAGACCTTATGGTCTTCACATTGCTCCCTCCTCACCTTTCTTTTAGCTCTTAAAGCCATGTGTAAACAATGAGGCTTGTTCTTAAAGTATCTTGTCTGGGTGATGGCACAGAGTTTTCATAGGAATGTGGGTTTCCTTGTTTTTACCTGTAGCAAAAGAGTCATTTGGGAACCAGGCATGATACAGAATACTCTTTCAAGCTTCTAATGGCCATAGTTGATTGATTTTCTGTTCTGACCCAGCTGACACTTCCTCCATGGCCCATTTATCGCCGGCACCCCCTCAAGTGGTTACCTGTTCAAGACTCAAGCACAGAAGACAAGAAACCAGGGGAACGAAAAGTTAAGAGACATGCTAAAAATAATTGATCGGGGTTTTCATGATTCAGCTTTACTGTTGTACCTGCTTTTGTTTTGTGTGACATGAGCTAAATTGTTTTCATATATAAAACATAAGCTAAAAACCACCCATGCTCAGCTGTGTATAGATTTTGTTTTCTCCATATTTCATTTCTCTTTTGGGTTTTGATTTCTAAATATTTTAGACCTTCTCCTCACAATCTTCCTCTGAAATGGAGAACAGAAAACAGAGGTATGCAAAGTTTCTTTCAGGTCTACAAAATAATGAGTAAAAGCTTCATAAATGACAGTACAATTTAACTATCAAGTTTTATAATGCATTATGGGTAGTCAGGCTGTTTTAATGTTTTCAATTAAAACTCAGTGCAATTCAATGTCTATAGAGTCTTTTGTTCATTGTTCTGCAAACATGACTACGAGTAAAAGCCAAAGTTAGAAGTTCATGGTTCTGAAAGTGTCAGCAAGAACCATTTCTGTCTTCTGAAGCTACAAGGTCCTAGTGTATGTTTTTTTAACAACAGCAAGTACTTGTGAAAAAACTTACTGATGTAAATTTTGTGGTAAAGTAATATTTTGATACCAGTAAAATAAGGCTGTTGCCAAACAGAAAACATTTAATCCATGCTTTACCTAAGGCAGTTCAAAATGAAAACCTGAGAAGCTATAAATTACTTTTAAATTTTCCAGAGGGCTGAAGAGAAAAATGTTCTAACAGTCTTGTGTGAGGAATGGGAGTGCAAGGGTTATTACAAGTCATATTCTTCTTCTTGATACCAGAATATAGGACTTCCAAACTGAGTTTTTAAAAAAGGGAGTGAAGATCTTAATACACCAGAAGTCAGGAAAGGGTTTTTAAAAGGGGGAAGAAAAGTAAAAGACAGCAGAAATAAGACCAAGCATATCTATAAAAAATGTGATTACAAAGTTAAGAGCTCCCAATAGGGTTGAAAATCATGTTACCTCATGTTCTCAAAATGACACCCAAAGGTTGAAAACAGGAGCAAGGATGTATTAGGCAAATGCAAGCAGAAAGGAGTGGTAATAGTGGAAAAGTCAGAAATTTAATATCAGAAAGCATTAAATGGGGCAAAGAGGGACATTTCATAGCTGCAAGATGTCAGTGAATGAATCATGCATTGAGTAAGATGTGAAATAAATAAAGACTTACATATACAGGATTTGGCAAAGCTGCACTCTTGGTAGGAGACCAACACTCTACCTTTCAGATTTTGATAGATCAAGGCAATATGAAGACTTTTGTACTTGTTCCACATGCCTGGGACACCGTCCCTTAGGTATACATGACTTGTTCTCTCCTTTCATTCAGGTCCCTACCCAGTGCGTGAATGCTAAGTCACTTCAGTCGTATCTGACTCTGTGACCCTATGGACTGTAGGCTGCCAGGCTCCTCTCTCCATGGAATTCTCCAGGCAAGAATACTGGAGTGGGTTGCCATGCCCTCCTCTAGGGGATCTTCCCGACCCAGGGATCGAACCCACATCTCCTGCATTGGCAGGCAGGTTCTTTACGACTAGCGCCACCTGGGAAGCCCTACACAGATGTCACTATAAAGAAGCATTTCCTACTGTCCTATCAAAAGTTTGGGTATGCCCCACCATTCTCTATGTATTTTCATGGTATTTAATATATCTCAGTATATATTTGTTAATCATCCACCCCAGAACATCAGCTGCACGGCACCGGGAACCTTCTTGGGCTCACTGCTTTTTGCTTAGTACAAGAGTACATGACACACAGGCACTCCATCATATTTACTAAATGAATACAGAGCTGTACTGTCCAGTATGGTGCTACTAGGCATGTGTGTCTTAAGTTTAATTAAAAATTGGGTTCCTCAGGACTTCCCTGGCCATCTAGTGCTTAACACTCTATTTCCAATGCAGGGGGAGTGGGTTTGATCCCTAGTTGGGAATTAAGATCCTATATGCAGCATGGCACATCCAAAAATAAATTTTTTTTTTAAATTGAGTTTCTCAGCCAGCCACATGGCAAAGACTCAACAGGTTTTATATGACTAGTGGCTACCATATTAGAGCAGATGTAGAACATTTCCACTATTTAGTGGAGAAGTGATTCTGCCGATGCATAAGAGAATTCACCTTTACTGAATGCACGTAGGGCCATTCCAATAATGGATCATGTACTGAGCTACAGGAAAAAACGATTCCAAGAAATAGAGGTTTGTGCAGGTCATATTTACTAACACTGCAATGTAGCTGGGGCAAGGAGGAAACTTCTTGGCTTTGGAAATACATGGAAATTAAAAAAGTACTTTTACAAGAGAAAGTCAAAACATAAATTCTTGACTATTTACAAACTAATGTCAAATAAAACATCAAAAGTCTCTCAAATGTGGCCAAAGACATGCTGAAAGGAAAATTTAGTCTTAAAAATGTGTTTTAAAATTAAAGCTGAAAAATGATTAGGCACTCAAGAAAAAAACCACAAAACAACAAAAGCATTAAAACTGACTTAAAAATATATAGAATGGGACTAAAAATGTATGAGGGAATATATGTAACTTTACACAAATAAGTTAGAAAACTTCAGTAAAACTAAAGTTGACTTCCCAAGAAAGATTATGGATCTCTAAAACATGCAAGAAATGGTAAATAGCTCAGAAAGACCCACAGTTTGCCAAAAATTTGAACCCAGTTGGGCACTGGGATCAGATGGTTTTAGAGTTGTGTTACAACAAACCCTTCAAATTAAAATTAAGAAGCTTCAGAAATTAGGCCATGAACCTAGTACCTGGCACATAATAAAAACTAAATAAAAGTCTTTTAGGGGACTAGAAAGGGAACATTTTATTATTTTATGTATGTGTGTAATTTTCAAAAAAGGTATAGAGTTCTGCATATACTAATCAAAACTTTTATTTTATAAAAGCTACTTGCTAGATAGGCATTATGTGGTATGCAATTATACATTTCAAATAAGGGAAAACAATCGATATCTTGATGTGTAAGAAGACAAATTTCAGGAGACAAATCTGTCCAACATAACTAAAAGGATCTGGACATTATTACTTAAAAATCGCTGAAATAGAAAAGGTATTAAGTGTTTAACAGATGTTTCTGCTGATGGAAAAATGAATCTTAAAAAAAAAAAAACCCAGTCTGCAAAAACATATTGATTTACAAGCCCAAAATATCTCCTACTTTCAATTCTTGTATACCTTGAATGAGGTCCATATTAAATGGAAATATAATGTTAAATTATATTAACATGCTAAAAAAATTCAATTGCTAAGGTACTATATATAACTTCATATCTTTAAATGTACTCCCAGAATTATAAAAAAATAATTTATCAACTGCTACTTAGTTATTAATAGTAAAAAGTAATATCACTGGATATGTCATTTTTTCCCCTATTGCTTTTATCACTATCGTATAATGTAGAACTTCCAATCCAGTATGTTTTGTCTCAGTATTCAAGCTCATAAGTACCTTAAAAAATAGTTCTAGGTATGTTGGTTTAAGGCTCAGTAAACAGTAATCAAACAAATGTCTTAAAATAGATTTTTTTTCCCTCATAAAGAGAATAAGATAGCCAAGGTTTTTTTTTTTTTCTTTTGTAAGCTTGCTTCAATATTACTGTTTTGTCCAATCTTTTTCTAGTTAAAAAGCCAACAAGATAAAAGGATGGTGAATGGCCTCCAATCATTGATATAGGTTTGTTTGTATTTGTTTAAGCCAAAAACCTTTGAAAATAGTTTTATTCTGGCAGCATATTAGATAAATTCTCAAAAATTCACATTTTCTTCAAAAAATTTTAACTGGCGAGCTTTCACACTGTAAGTCACATACTTTTCACCCATGTGCTCCTGCAAATGTACCTATTTGGGAAACATTAAAAAAAAAAAAATCAGTATATAGTAGAAATTAAACAACATACTCCAGTGCACCAAAGGGGGGAAAAAATCACAAAAAAAAACTTAAGATATTTAGAGACAAATGAAAATGAGAAAATACCAAAACTTATGCGATGCACCAAAAGCAATGCTGAGGAAATAATTTATAGCTATAAATGCTTATGTTAGAAAAAGATTTCATGTCAACGACCTAACTTTATAAGCTAAAGTAGTAGAAAAAGAACAAATTAAACCTAAAAGTAGCCAAAGGAAGGAAATAATAAAGATTAGAGCTGAGAAGAATATAACAGAGAACAGAAAATTAGAGAAAAATCAATGAAACGAAAAGTTGGTTCTCAGAAGATGAACAAAACTGACAAACCTTTAGCTATACTAAGGAAAAAAAAGACTCAAATTACTAAAATCTGAAATGGATTTGGGACATTACCACCACTCTAATGAAAAAAAATGAAAAGGATTCTAAGGGAATACCATGAACACCAACAAGTTGCATAATCTTGGACAAATTCCAAGAAACATAAAACCTATCGAAACTGAAGTACTAAGAAATAGAAAATCTGAATATACCATAACTAGCAAGGAAACTGAATTAGTAATCTAAATCTGCTAACAAGGAAAGGTGCTGGAACTTTGCTGCTGAATTCTGCCAAACGTGGCCAGGAACTGTTTTCAGTCCTTCTCAAATTCTTCCGAGAGTTAAGGAGGAGGGAGCACTTCCTGGCTCATTCATGAGGCCAGCATTGCCCTGGTGCTAGGGCCAGACAGGGAGACTACAGGAAAAGAAAAATATAAACGTATATCCCTTATGACCATTGATGCAAAAATCTTCAACAAAATACTAGATGATTAAGATGTTCATGAGAGATACTGGTTTTATGTTTGTTTCATGTTAGTGTCCTTGTTGGGTTTTGATATCACAGTTCTGGTTTTCTGGAGAAATGGAAAATGTCCCTTCTTTTTCTGTTTTCTAAAGAATTTGTGTAGGATTTGTGTTATTTCTTCCTTAGATGATTGGAAGAATTCACCAGCAAAGCCATCTGGGCCTGAAGTTTTCTTTATAGGCGAGTTTTACTTTTTCTAGATGCTACGTTTAGGCTTTGTATCAAGGCTTAGTTAAATTCATAGACACAGATGTAAGAATGGTGGCTCCCAGGAGCTGGTAGGGAAAATGGGGAGTTTTTGCTTAATTCGTACAGAGTTTCAGTTTTGCAAAATGAAAGTAGTTCTAGAAATGGATGGGTAATGTTCGCACAATTATGTAAAACATACTTAAGGCCACTGAGTTCAGTTCAGTCCTCAGTCGTGTGTGACTCTTTGTGACCCCATGGACTGCAGCATTGAACCAAATACTTAAAAATGGTTAAAATGATAAATTTGAAGTTACGTGCATATGATTAAAAAACCAGCATGTGTATAATGCACTGTTAAACCTATAGAGAAATGTAACATATTTACGGAAATTAAACAACAGACTCCTAAACAACCAACCTTATAGAAATAAAAAAGATTAAAAAGGATTTCTATTAATAATTGCCAATTATGAATAACTTTGCTTTTGAACTGTGGTGTTGGAAAAGACTCTTGAGAGTCCCTTGGACTGCAAGGAGATCCAACCAGTCCATTCTAAAGGAGATCAGTCCTGGGTGTTCTTTGGAAGGACTGATGCTAAAGCTGCAACTCCAATACTTTGGCCACTTCATGCAAAGAGTTGAGTCATTGGAAAAGACTCTGATGCTGGGAGGAATTGGGGGCAGGAGGAGAAGGGGAAGACAGAGGATGAGATGGCTGGATGCCATCACCAACTTGATGGATATGAGTTTGAGTGAACTCCGGGAGTTGGTGATGGATAGGGATGCCTAGTGTGCTGCGATTCATGGGGTCGCAAAGAGTCGGACAGGACTGAGCGACTGAACTGATGGATAACTTAGATGAAATGGACAAATTCCTAGAAAGACACAGATTTTAGAAACAGAAGAACAATCTGAATATAGTAAGGCACTGAATTCACTAACAAAAAACTACTCACAAAGAAAAGCCCAAGGACTTCCCTGGTGGTCCAGTAGTTAAGACTCCATCCACAATGCCAATGCAGGGTGTGAGGGTTCAGTCCCTGGTTGGGGAACTAAGATCCCACATGCCATGCAAGATGGCCAAAAGATATATATATATATATACATGTGTATATATATATACGTATATGTGTGTGTGTGTGTGTGTGTATACATACACACACACACACATATGTGACTAAACACTAAACACGTATGTGTTTAGTCACTCAGTTATGTCAGACTCTTTACAAACCCATAGATTGTAGCCCACCAGGCTCCTCTCGGAATTCTCCTCCATGGGAATTCTCCAGGCAAGAATACTAGAGTGGGTTGCCATGCCCTCCTCCAGGGGATCTTCCCAACCCAGGGATCAAACCCAGGTTTCCCGCATTGCAGGCAGATTCTTTACTATCTGAGCCACCAGGGAAGCCCATATATATATTCATATATATAAGAAAAGCCCAGGCCCAGATCCCAGATACTTTCATTGGTGAATTAATTCTATCGCAAACATTTCAAAAAGAATTAACACCAGTTCTTCACTAATTCTTCCCCCAAAAGATGAGGGAACACGCCCCAGCTCATTCTGAGGCGAGTACTGCCCTGATAACAAAACCAATAAAAAATATCACGAGGAAAGAAAACTGAAGATCAATATCATGTGAACACCAACACAAAAAACGCTCAACAAAATACTAGAAACATGACTCTAGCAACATCTAAGAAGCAGTACAGACCATGACCAAGTGGGACTTATCTCAGGAATATAAGGATGGTTTAACATCCAAAAACAAATTAATGTAACACCACATAAAAAAAAAAAAAAAAACACAAACATGATCACCTAAATACAAAGCATTTGACAAACCTTACACCTTTTCACGATAAAAACACTCAGCAAACCAGAAATAGACAGGACCTTCACCCCAAAAATATAAAATAAAATACCATAGAGAATAAAACAAAATAAAATTAAATCCTTAAAAAAGGGGGGGGGGGATCTTCTTCAACCTGAAAAAGAATATCTAAAAACTGATAGTTAACATCATAATTAATAAAGACTGCTGCATCTAAGATCAGAAACAAGATAAGGATGTTTACTCTCACCACTTCTATTCAACATTGTAGTGGAGGTTCTAGCCAGGGCAATATGATTCAGCAATTTCCACCCCTAGGGAGATACCCAAGAAAAATGAAAACGTATGTCCACGCAAAAACTTGTACACAAATGTTCATAACATTATTCACAATAGCCAATAAGTGGAAACAATCTAACTGTCCATCGCCTGGTGATGTGGCACAGCCACGTTCGGCCATATAAAAGAAGGAGTTTTCCGTGTGCTATAACATGGTGAATCTTGAAAACATATGCTAAATGAAAGAAATCAAGCACAAAAGACCACATAGCTTTTTACAATTCTACTTAAATGAAATGTCCAGAATAGGCAAATCTACAGAGAGAGAAATATGAATGGTTGTTTAGAGGTGAAGGGCCTAGAGGACAATGGGGAACGACTACCAGTGGGTACAGGGGCTCTTCCGGGAGTAATTAAATGTTCTAACATTGACTGCAGTGGTAAATGGGTAAAATGTATGGTATGTTAATTATAATCCTAAAGGCCAGTAGAAAAATCCCATAGCGTAAGCAGCTGGCACAGCTACAGTTTGGATACTCACCTCTCTTTCCAATTCATCCTCCTCTTCCAAAATATCATACACCTGCTCTAAAAGCTGAATCCCCAGGCCCCGAATTACATCAGCTCTTAAGACTTCAACTATTCTTCTGATTTTTTCAGAACCTGGCATGATCGCTAAAAAGCAACAACAACAGGGAAAAATGAACTTTCACCACTTCAGCAAGAACACAATGATTTTTTTAAAAAATCTTGTCATGTTAAGATTCTTTTCACTTTGATAAGAGTTTGGTTTAATGACTTCATGTATTTTTAATGACTGAACTTAAGCTTCATATCTCATTACCATCTCCTAAAACTAAAAACTGCAATTGTCTAATTTGAAGAAAATGAAAAATTCCAAATGTGTATTTATTTACATTTATTGTTAAAAATAAAATTTCATGCAACTTTTCAGGAACACAACTATTACATAAAATAAGATATATTTTTATGGAAATATCCAAAGGAAATAATTAAAAAAACAAATTTGAAAACATTAGATCCTTAGTTTGATACATTTCTCCAGTAAACATACGTTCTCCAGTTTGGTGTAAAACAATAAACTGACCACCTGAAGGTAGCTCTTTAAAATGGAGTTCCTCTGCCTCTTCTGCAACTTTCCCATGAAGTATTAGCGTGTCCCGATACTTCCGATGAAGTTTAAATTCTGACACTGGATCTGGTACTGGGAGATCTTCATAGCTCTCTTTAGAGTCCAACTTCAGAGTCTGAGTCATCAATTGTACCAAGTCAGTCATTTCATTTGTATGACCTTTACTGGGAAGAAAAGGAAAAAAAAAAAAAAACTGCTTCATGACAATTTTTCACTGGAAATTAAGAAGTTCGGCTTCCCAATGAACAAGTAAGTTCTTACAGACAGACCCCTCCACAAATAAGTATAAACTCTGGACAAAATACAAAAGTTAACTATGAGGGCAATGGAGAATGTATAAAATTTACAAACAGATTCTGGAGGGGAGTTAATACTTCTAGCCTAAGGACAGGCCATAGGGAGCTAAAGTACAAAAAAAAACCCCACAGTCTTACCTGCAGAACCACGTACCAGAGTTCAAGACCACCACTGCCCCTAGAAAGTAAGTAAGGAGTCTTGGAAAGGAGAGAGCCAGAAAGAGAAGGCCCCTGTTTCTGTGTATAAATTCTGCCCAACTATTTCTAAGTAATTTAACTATATACAAGCACAAAGTTCAAGAATATTTAAAGGAAGATAAAAATATCAGCACCTAATGGGATAAGATTAACAATGTCTGGAACCGAGTCAAAAATACCAGATATACAAAGCAGGAAAACAGCACAAAATTAATAGAAACAGATCCAAAAGTGACACATGTGACAATTAGTAAACAAAGGACATTAAAGAGGTTATTAAAAATTTATTCCATATGACCAACACAGAGGAAGCATTAGCATGTTAAGGAAAGGCAATGAAGATAAGACCCAAACTGAACTACTAATGATAAGTACAATGTGTTCAATACATCGGATGGGATTAACAAATTAGATACCGCAGAAGAAAAGATTAGTAAACTTAAAGAGAGAGCAATAGAATCTATAAAAAATGGAACAGATGGGAATTCCTGGCAGTCCGGTGGTTAGGACACTGTGCTTTCACTGCCAAGGGTGCAGGTTCAATCCCTGGTCAGGGAACTTAGATCCCACAAGCCAAGCGGCATGACCGGAAAAAAAAAAAAAAAAGGCGGGGGGTGCAGGGGATAGAGAAAAAAAAGTCTAAAAAAAAGGTGAACATCATCAGTGATCTGTGGGATAACTTTCAATTCAGTTCAGTTCAGTCACTCAGTCGTGTCTGCCTCTTTGCCACCCCATGGACTGCAGCACGCCAGGCCTCCCAGTCCATCGCCAACTCTAATATACATGTAGGATCCTCAGGAGGGAAAGAGGGGATCCAAAAAAATATTTGAAGAAATAATGGCCAAACTGATGAAAATAATGGCCAAATTGATAAAAACTAAAGCCACAGATCTAAAAAGACATAAGAATTCTGAATGAAAATCAGATGTGTTCACTGAAAGAGAACTTTAGTCCCAGCATATACCAAAACCATTTACAACGTTATTAATGACAGTACTATAGGTCTGAATGCTGTTATAAATGTACATTTAAAATGAATTCACAAACAAATGGGATTTGAGCAAACTTATAAGCTTTTGCACAGCAAAGGAAACCATAAAAAAAGAACAGATAACCTACAGATTAGGGGGAATATTTACAAACAATGTGACCAACAAGGGATTAATTTCCAAAATACATAAACGGCTCATACAATTAAATAACAACAACAACAACAAAAAAAAACCAATATAAAAATGGGTAGAAAACCGAAACAGACATTTCTTTAAAGATGGGATACAGATGATCAACAGGCATATGAAAAGATGTTCATCATCGCTAATTATTACAGAAATGAAAACAAAACTATGATACTACCTAACACCAGTCAGAATGGCCATCATTAAAAAGTCTACATATAATAAATGTTGGAGAGGGTGTAGAGAAAAGGGAACTCTCTTACACTGTTGGTAGGAAGGTAAACTGGTGCAGCCACTGTGGAAAACAGTATGGAGGTTCCTCAAAAAATTAAAAATAGAGTTGCCATATGATCCAACAATCCTATTCCTAGGCATATACCTAGAGAAAACTATAATTCAAAAAGATACATGTACCCTTATGTTCAAAGCAGCACTGTTTACAATAGCCAATGCATGGAGACAATCTAGATGTCCAATGAGAGATGAACAGACAAAGAAGATGCGAGATAGTTACTGAGCCATTAAAAAGAATGAAATAATGCCATCTGAAGCAATATAAATGGCTTATCATACTAAGTGAAGTAAGTCAAAAGAGAAAGACAAGAACCATATGACATCACTTACTTGTGAAACCTAAAATGTGACACAAATGAACATACCTGTGAAACGGAAACAGACTCCAAGACAGAACAGACCTGTGGTTGCCACAGGGGCAGGGATGTGGGAGGGAAGGACTAGGAATTTGAGCTTAGCAGATGTAAACTATTACATATAGGATGGATAAACAAGCATGGACATACAGGATGGATTACTACTGTCTAGCACAGGGAACTATAGTCTATTCCTGTGGTGAACCACAGTGGAAAAGAACGTGAACAAGAATATACATATGTACTGAGTGACTTTGCTGTACATCAGAAATTAACACAATATTGTAAATTAACTATACATCAATAAAAAAATGTTTAAGTTAAAAATAAAATGAATTCAAATAGAACCAATTTATGAAGGGAGATAAACAGATAAGAACTTACCCTTCCCTGGAATCCCCATCTGATTTATCAGTTGAACTGGTAGAGGAACTTAACTCATCCTCTGAGAGACAATGGGTGAGCTTCCTTTCCTATTAATTTTGTTTGGAAAAACAAAATTTCACATGACAACACAACCAGAATGTAATACACGAAACAGTCTTAGACGCAACGTCTAGCCACAAAGCGCACCTAGGTTCAATGACAGTAGAACTACTGGACGGAAAACTTGAAGTGACTTCACCAAATCATGTCCTAGTTCACCCATGACGCTCGTAAGCGAGCCCTAAAGAACACCAAGGTGAAGTTTTGTAAGTTCCTGGAAACTCTCAGCTATGAAGACGAGAGGGGACAAACAATTCTGGTGTTTCAACTTCTAAGCAGAGGGCTGGTACCATAAAGAACGTTAGTAATCTAAACAAGACAGAATGCCACTTAAATTAAAAGTAACCTCAGTTTGCTCACATATGAGACTCTTTGTTAAATGCTTAAAAGGATTACCAGATATGCTATGGTAAGTCACTTCAGTCGTGTCCGACTCTGTGTGACCCCAGAGACAGCAGCCCACCAGGCTCCCCGTCCCTGGGATTCTCCAGGCAAGAGCACTGGAGTGGGTTGCCATTTCCTTCTCCAATGCATGAAAGTGAAAAGTGAAAGTGAAGTCGCTCAGTCATGTCCGACTCTTAGCGACCCCATGGACTGCAGCCTACCAGATATAATTATACACAAATGTTTACAACTTTGGAAAATAGAGAGGACTATCTTAATTAATGAAACAACTAAATCATAGACTATCGTTAAAGGGAAAAAAATCATTAAAGGACAGGAAGTTTCCTTTTTTTTTTTTTTAAGAGATGTTTTCATCTCATGGAATGGAGAGGCATTGTAACATAGTGACCTAATGAATGGATTTTAAGACCTTGTTGCCTGTGTTTGAAACCTGGCTCCTCCGGAAGTTTCCTTTTTAAAAAAAATAATTATATGCTCCTAGAAATAATGTCAAAAACTGGAATACAGAAAATTGAATAATTATTCTCAAGGTATGAATTATTACACAGAAAAGTGAATCTGGGTTGAACACCTTGCAAATACACATTCTGCCACCAGATGGTGCTCCTACATCATCCCTGGGCCAAAAACTAAGGTACTTCAACACAAACGGGAAACAAAGGAAGAAGCAGCTTGCGAGACTAAAACCTGGCCATGTCGTTTGGTATATTAACAGAGCAGTATAAGCAAAGTGTTGCCGAGTGGAAGCCATTTGGAAGTATTAGACTACCTAAGAAAGATATTAACTAGGCTGCCAGGTGTTTACAAGAGTGCCTGAAAAATTCAAACCCTTAATGAAACAAAATTATTTTAATTATTATTGATGGGTTCTTTTCCTTATTAGAGAAAGTGTGAAAGATGTAACTTAAGTAGCACTGTTCCAGAAGCAGAGCTGGCACATATGAGGTTTACCACATTAGGCTTGCCAGATGTGGCCATGTCCACCTTTTCCCTTGGGACTACGTAATGTACCTGAGCAACACTGCAGTCGGAAGATGACCTTCGAGCAGGGCTGAGGTGGTCTTTCTGTGGTTTCGCTGGTCCCGCTGGACCCAGAGAAGCTCTCCTCACTGCAGGGCCTGAAAAAGTGACCACCCCCAGCAGTTCTTTGTGGTGGACTGGCCTCAACAGAAGAGTGCTTTGTACTGGGGTACAGAAGATACCCCAGCAAGGGCCAGCCTAAAGGAACTCAGACAGCATATTCATCATCATTCTGGTGCTGGGGACACCTCAGCTCAAATCTCAGCTCCAGGTCTGTAAGTGTCGTGACCTTGGACAAGTTACTTAACCCCTCTGACCCTCAGTCTCCTCAGCTGAAAAATATGAAATGAGATAATGCCCTCAAAATGCTTACCATAATGTTTGAGCCACTGTCAGCATTCAATAAATGGAAACTGCTAGAATATGTTGTCTTTAGATAACAGCAATAGGAATGATCGCAGCCCTCAGCCCAGGGCAGCACCATTCTCCTGGCTTCCTCTCTCTGTTCCTGAGAAGAGAGCACTTCCTTGACCAACAGACTCTAAACATGGAAACAAATTAAACTCTCACTTGATTGCTTTCCTGTTTGAAATTTCCCAGGCGTTACTGCCATTCAAAGCTCTCTTGCTCTCTTTTTAGTATCCTTCTTCCTTTTAATAACACAAGTTCCAGATCCAACACTATGCTCATTTTTTAAAAGGCTTGACTAGGAAATTTCAAAAATTCTTCTGAATTGGTTTCCCAAATGGATTACTGATACTGGAAATTGAGCAACACCAATAGCCTCCTTTAGATGAAGGAAACAGAATAATGTTACCTGAGGGGAAGATCTCTTCCTGTGACTGTTTCAGTCGCCTCCTCTCTCTTGCTGATAATGGTCGGTCCTTTTAAAGAAAGTTAGAGTTACTTCCATTCCTACTCACGACTCTTTTTTCTTTTTAGGGGCCACGCCACACAGCATGCAGGATCTAAGTTCCCTGAACAGGAATCAAGCCTGTACGCCCTGCACTGGACCTAGTCTTAACCACTGGACCACCTGGGAAGTCTTCCCTATTCACTCTTCTTATAACACCTACAGTATATGACATATCATCCAGCACTACAGGAAAGAGCACAGCACAAACCTTTAAGGAGTGTCCCTTTTTTTCATTTTTAAAAATTCATTCATATATGTATGTATCTTTGGCTGTGACGGGCCTTCATTGCTGTGTGGGCTTTTCTCTGGCTGCAGAGAGCAGGGGCTACTCTCTACTCGTGTTCGCGGGCCTCTCACTGTGGTGGCTTCTCTTGTTGCAGACCACAGGTTCTAGGGCCCACAGGCTTCAGCTGTTGTGGCACAGAGGCGCACGGGCTTCAGTAGTTGCAGCACACAGGCTTAGCTGCCCTGGGGCATGTGGAATCTTCCCAGAGCAGGGATCGAATCCATGTCCCCCACATTGGCAGGCTAATTCTTAACCACTGGACTACTTCCGTGAAGGGAAGTCTGGAGTGGCCATTTGAAACTAGTTCACATCAGGGTTACAACTACTTGCTAGGATGATCAGAGCCCTCATTTCTAGGAAAAACTCATTTGTCTAAGGGGAAATGGGAATTCTGCTTTCCTACACTCAGAATCCACTTGGTCTCCTTAATTAACTAGACATGACCAGATTTGGAATGATAGAATCTGTCCAGTTCAATCAAAGCTTCTGTTGAGAATCACAAATTTGCACTTTCCAGTGTTTGGCAAAAAGCAGACCTAAGATGTTTTCATATAAAACCTCACAATATAAGCAGGATTTATTTTACCAAAAAGCTTTATAATAAGGTTTTTTTAAAAAATCCAACATATACTCTCACAAACCTTTGATGATGCTATCTCACTGCCCCTCGAACTGTTCACAGATCCAGTGACCACTCTACTTTGGTTTTCAGCATCTTTTTGTGTTGATGTACATTCCATTTTTCCAACAGTGGGAAGAGAAGGCAAAAGGCAAGGCGGAGTCTCTTGGAACTTAAATAATTAACAAAGAGGGAGAGACTATAAATTTCATATACTATCCACCTGCAAAGGTCGCCCATGGGTACATTTATGTCTTTGTCAGTGATTCCCTCAGAACTTTAAAACATTGTATTTTGGTGGGAAAGAAACTCAGCCAAAAGTGAATGACCACTTAAGAAACCATACAGAGAGGATACCTGTGAAAGTTACTTCCAGAAATGAGAGGGTGACACGATCTCATGCAGAAGTTGAGGGAGAAACTATTCATTAACATGACATACGAGGAATCAGAGATTCATCTTTGTCGGCCTGTTCCTTTAACTCTCAAAATGAACGGTCCATCCTTGCTGGAGAAGGTACAATTCTTACTTTGCTTCCAACTCACTGACATTTAACAATTAATACTTAGCCTTTCTACCTTTCTCCGTATGTTCCTCAGATTTTGTATGTACCTTTTTGGCACATCATTCTAAATAGAAATGGAGCTTCCTAAAATCTGTTTCACAAGCAGCAGCACAGTGACTTATTCCAATGAGGTCTCTGCTGACCTGTCTCTTTTCTCCACTGTGCTCAGCGTGTTCTCTTTTCTTCTGCCGCCGCTGTCGAGACTGGGAAGGTTCAGACCCAGAGCTGTGTGGCTGTAAAGCTGGGTGGATTCTGTCCTGTTTTCCTGTAACACATTCACCACCAACTTGATCCTTAAAGACAGAAAAATGAAATAAACAAACAAACAAAAAACCAAAGTAGAATAGTGAAATAGTCTTTTGAACTTCTAAATGACTGAACCCTCCATATCTATTTTTAAAATTAAAAATGAAAGCAGGAACTGTCTTTCTCAAAATGAATGCTTATTTTCAGTGTTGATAGGCAAAGACAAAATGCTGGCATCAGTTATCTATGTATTCTGGGTTTTCTTCTCTTTTCCCAAATAAAAATAATTTTTTCAGTTACTCTGTTATAACCTGAAACTTCCGATGTTCAATAAAAAATCTTTTATAACTTTTAATAGGTGTTCTATTCAGAAAACTAACAAATGTTTTTAATATACACATACTTCCCATGTAAACATTAGTTCTGCGGATGTCCTCTGTAAACACCAAGAAAACACCACGAGTTTGGATTTAGATGGAGTCACATCTCCCTCAACCTTTGTTTCCTCATCTACAAATGGGTACAATGCTTCATACTGATCATGTGAATAATGGAGGATTAGAGAAGACTGGGCACGATAATACTTAAGACCATATCTAGCACATATTAGATGCTCAGGAATCAGGAGCAATTTCTAGCAGTAGTAAAGATAAATTAACTTTTAAATTATAAAGATCACCAAGGACTTGGTATTTTATTTGGATAGCTGGTTTGAGAAACCAAACATTAAAACAAAATAGCTTCTTACATTAATTTTTAATTTTTAACTATCAGAATATCTAAGTTTTCAAGAAGATGGACACTGGTAATCAAATGTCATTTAATCAACACATTTTTATCAAAAAGCCCACTATGTGGTACATGTTAGAAAGAAAAAGGAAAAATGTGACATGCTAGCTAAACAAGGATGTTACGTGTTAGTCGCTCAGTTGGGTCTGACTCTTAGTGACCCTATGGACTATGGACCACCAGGCTCCTCTGTCCATGGAATTCTCTAGGCAAGAATACTAGAATGGGTAGTCATTCACTTCTCCAGGTGATCTTCCTAACCTAGAGATCAAATCACGGTCTCCTGCACTGCAGGCAGATTCTTTACCGTCTGAGCCAACAGGGCCCAGATAATAAAAATGAGTGATTTAATTCTTAAAAGTGAAATAAATGTTTCTCTGCTGGTATTAAGTATAGAATATTTAAAGCTTACACATACAAGAGTAACTGTTCAAATGAATTAAGGAGTTTTTCCATGAAATCCAATTGGTCTTAAAAAAAAAGTCTCCCACTGTTATCAACAACAATACAATAACAACAACAACAAAAAAGAAATGCCAGACATGAAATTCTATCAAACAAAACAAAAAACCTTGCCCTCTAAAGCCTGATGTAAGAAACACATTTATCAGGAACAAAACAAGAATATAAATTCTTATCACTTCTATTCAACAATGTACTAGAGGTTCTAGCCAGGGCAATTAGACAAGAAAAAACAAAGTAAGAAATACAGATTAAAAAGAAAAAAGGATCTCAATTTGTAGACGATGTGATATTATATTCAGAGAATTCTAAGAAATACATTATTAAAAGGTTATTAAACCAATAAATGAGTTAAGCAAGGCTATAGGATAAAAATTTAATATATAAAAATTAATAATATTTCTATACCAAGCAATATACACTATGAAAATGAAATTATGAAAACAATTCCATTTACAATAGAATCAGAATTTAACAAAAAATGTACAAGACTGGGACTTTCCTGGTGGCCCAACGGTTGAGAGCCTGCCTTCCAGTTCAGGGCACACAAGTGCAATTGCTAATCGGGAAACTAAGATCCCACATTCTGGCTTTCTTTCTACCCAGTTACCCATTCATTTGGAAGACTAAAGACGAATGATGCAGAAACAGGAACAAAACACACTAATGGAGAATTGCAAGTACCCTATAAGAGGGCAAAGAAGGGATCTAAGAATTCCTCAGGTCCTATCCTTTGGTTCTGTTACATTTAAACTCTTACATGGAAATAACAGATTTTCCTAAAAGCACAAGAACACAACCCACATCTTTGTAACTGCACTGTTCAATCCTCTCTCTGAAACCAACACCTTGTGCATGTCACTCACCTGGTCTTTTGGTAAATTTTGGTCTTTGTTTAGGGGCTGCAGAGGCTTCATTGGGTCATTCCTTTCTCCAGTGACACAGTGAGAGGACAATGTGGGAATTCGGTTTCCAGGTAGAGCACTGGATTTACTGTTCTGCAACATCTCCGTCACTTGAGAAACATTACATTTACCTTCCAGTTCATTAGAGGCATCTAGGTGCCCTGGTGGGTTCTCTTGAACTAAGCCGTCATTCATTGAGTTCCTCCTCTCTGTAGGTAAGATGTCAATATTCACCCTACTGATTGTGGCTAGTGAGTCCACAGTATTGCTTATGTCTGGTTTGTAGATGTGGTCTTTCAGACTTGTGGGTATCTTCAAGGGGCCAATGACTACAGGTTTCTCCTGGAACAAACATTTGTCTTCACCCTGAGTGAAAACACGCTTCCAAGTTATTATATACACCATATAAAAAATTTAACTCAAAATGGTGCTGCAAGTTCCTCAGGAAGTTAAACATGGAATAATCATAAGGCCCAACAATCCCACTCCAAGGTATATGCCCCAAGAACTAAAAGTACAGACTCAAACAGGTATTTCTACACCAATGTTTATAGCAGCAGTATTCACAATGGCAAAAGATGAAACAATCCAAATGGCCATTAGCAGGCGAATGATTAAATAAATATGGTGTATACATATAACGGAATATTATAAAGCCATAGAAAGGAATGAAGTTCTGATAACATGCTACAATATGAATAACCTTTGAAAACTTGCTAAGTGGAATAAACTAGGAGCTAGACATAGAGGAAAAAATGTGTATGATTACATTTATATGAGGCACCTAAAATAGGCAAATTCAGAGACAGAAAGTAAGTTTGTCTGCCAGGGTTACCGGAGTTTGGGAGTAGGAGCAA
This sequence comes from Bos taurus, assembly GCF_002263795.3. Classification (NCBI taxonomy): domain Eukaryota; kingdom Metazoa; phylum Chordata; class Mammalia; order Artiodactyla; family Bovidae; genus Bos; species Bos taurus. The sequence goes on along the minus strand of NC_037349.1, from coordinate 48,137,281 downwards.
CAGGGAGCAACATTTCTGTTCGGAATGATGAAAGGTTTTGGAAGATATGGTGAACGGCAGCACAACATTGTGAATGTAATTAAGACTACTGAATTGTATGCTTTAAAATGGTACAAAATGAAATTAATTGGTTAAAAATGGTATAAATGCCAAATTTTACATTGCATATGCAGGAGACGTGGGTTCGATCTCTGGGTTAGGAAAATCCCCTGGAGAAGGAAATAGCAACCCACTTGAGTATTCTTGCCCGGGAAATCCCATGGACAGAGAGGCCTGGTGGGCTACAGTCCATGGGGTCACAAAGAGTTGGACACAACTTAGCAACTAAACAACAAATATTTTATGATAATACAAAATTGTGAATGGATCAATATGTAAATATATGAGCTAAAACTATAAAAATCCTGTAAGAAAACACAGGCATATATCTTCATGACCTTGGATTTGGCAAGGGATTCTTAGATATGAGTATGGGCAACAAAAGAAAAAACTATATATTAGACTTCATCAAAACTGAAAATTGTGCATAAGAGAATATTATCTATCAAGATATTGAAAGGACAACCTACAGAACAGAAGGAGATATTTCTAAATCATGTATCTACTGAGGGTCTAGTATCCATACTATACAAAGAACTCTTAGGACTCAACCATAAAAAAAAAATCCAATTAAAAATGGGCAAAGGACTTAATAGATATTTCTCCAAAGAAGGCTTTCAAATAGCCAAAAAGTTCTATATCATTAGTCAAGGGCAAATCAAAATTACAATAACATACCACTTCACATCCACTAGGATGGCTAGAATTGGAAAAATAGAAAATAACAAGAGTTGGTGAAGTTGAAGAGAAATTGGATTTCTCAGGAATTTCTGGTAAAAATGTGAAATGAAACACTAATGAAAAACAGTATGGTCACTGCTCAAAAAGTTAAACATCAATTACCACATGACCCAGCAATTCCCTTCCTAGATATTACACCCAAAAGAATTAAAAACAGATACTCAAACAAATATTGTACACAAGTGTTCGCAGCAATAGCCAAAAGATGAAAACAACCCAATATCTACCAGTGAATGAATGGATAAACAAATTATGGTATACAAATACAATGGAGTATTACTCAGACATAAAAATAAATGAAGTACTGATACATACTACCTGGATTAACCTCAAAAACATGTTAAGTGAAAGAAGTCAGACACAAAAGTTTACATATTGTATGATTCCATTTATAGCAAATATTCAGAACAGGCAAACCCGTACAAACAGAAAACACACAGGTGTTTTATAGGGACTGGACGGAGGAGGGAATGAGCAGTGACAACTTAATGAGTATGGGGTTTCCTTCTGGGTGGAGAAACTGATTTGGAACGATGTGACAGAGGCGATGGCTACACAGTACTGTGAATATAATGAATGCGATTAACTGTTCACTGTAAAATGGTTAATTTTATTTTATATAAATTTCACCTCAATTACAAAAACCTTCTTGAAGTTATTACAGCACTGACTTCACCAACATTTTATTAATAATAGGCATTTGATTAACTTCCCCAGTATTCCTTCTTTATACTATAAAATTAACAGAAATCTAATGAAACTTAATCATTTCACATAGAATAACTAGCTTAGGTAACCTATCATTTTAATAATTTCTAGAACACATATCCTTTAAAAAGAGACATACCATTACATATGTCTTGGAGCTCTCAGAAGAGTGTGATTGAAGGGGAACTACTTCATGACTTAATTCAGCCTTTCCAGGAACCACTGCAGCCACAGGCTTGGATTTAGAGTCACCATTTTTAACATTATTTTTGGAGGTTTTTCTTTATGAGGAAGAAAGAGGGAAAAGTTATTATTAATACAATGAAGTTTAAAGGTTTCTATATATGTGAGGAAATGTGCATACATGTTACAACTCCTTTGTAGAACTTCTCCTTTTTTTTTCCTTCTTTTATTTTTTGGCCACACCACACAGCTTGCAAGATCTTAGTTCCCTGACAAGAGATAGAACCTGGCCCTCCTGCAGTGGATGTCTGGAATCCTAACCACTGGACTCCCAGGGAATTCCCATATAACTGCTCCTTTTATGGAGAAAAGTCTTCTAAAAACCAGGGAGCATTCAACAAAACACTTGACCAGTAATCTTCAAAAACAATGATGGTCATGAAAAACAAAGAAACTAAGAAACTGTCAGAGATCCAAGTTGACTAAAGAGAAATGAGGAGTAAAATGGTATGCTGGACTGGATCCTAAAGCAAAAAGAAGGACATTAGTAGAAAAACTGGTGAAAGCCAAATAAAGTCTGTAGTTTAGTCAACATCAGATACTGATGCTTTCTTAGTTCTGACAAATGTACCATGGTCATATAAGATGTTGACAAGGGGAACTGAGTGAGGGTTATATAGAAGCTCTCTGCTTTATTTCTGCAACTTTTCTGTAAATATAACATTGTCCTAAAATTTTACGTCTATGAAAAATTGCCTCACAGTTAGAAATACCAGGATTATTTTCAAGTTTCACGTTTGTAATAACACACAACTGCTCTGCCAAGTTTAAAAGTAAAATGATTAGTATACTCAGCCTTGACTTGCAGAATAAATGTTTACAGGAATAATATCCCCAACTGTTTTACAATGGAGCTAAACCTTTGGAGAATTCAAGGAGAGCATGAAGACCAAAGGTACAGAAGGCCAAAGGTCTGCTGGTGGTAAATTATAGGCAATGTAAACAAAAATATGATCCTCCTTTATTCCCTGGGGCCTTTCTAACATTGCCTCCGAATTAACAAGTCAAAAGGCAGAGACTGTGAAGGTCTTGTCCAGCTCTAAGTCTTAGATCCTGGAACACCTATTCAGTGAAGGTAGGACCTGCAAGTCAAAGAATTCTATATGAGTGAAGAAGGAACCTTATAAAAGCCCTATGAAATTTGAGTACTATTTTTTAAATGCAACTATTATCTTACACAGCACATAATGTAATAGGCTTCTTAGATGATCTGTCATTTTAATATGATTTGTGAAACATAATCCTTTTAAAGGACTCATACTCAACATGCTTTGGAACTCTCAGAGGAATGTGAAAGTGATTCCTCCAATGGTTTTCCAGATTTCTGAGTTTACCAATTAAGCAAATCTCAACACTTGTTCTAATCATGCAATTCTACTTCATGTTTTTAAAAAACTCATCATAAATTATCACACATGAAAATTATAAAAACCACCCTCTTTTATTCCATCTATTTAGCCCAGCTATTTGCAAGGGAAATAGCTTACGCCTTCGTGGCCTCCAAAAACAAGGATATTTGGCGCTTTATGTAAGGCTGCCTCAAGATGCTCCTCACAGAAGGTCTTTCTTCAGGTCTCTTGCTCAGCATAGTTCTTATCAGTTCTGCCAGCTCTGGGCTGTAATCTTTTGGCATTGGTGGCAGCTACAAAGAGAAATCAAACCACAGGGATGACTAACAGTCTTAAGAAAAGTAAAAGACAGTAGAGATTTCCCAATGTACATTTTTAAAAATCATTATCCACAGGAGCAAAAAATAGCCAGCATCTTAGTTTACAGAAAGCTGACCTGGCATCTTGGTTATAACAGCAAGTTGTACGATTATAACATTTATCTTTCAAACCACCAATTCCATTTGAGGACTGTCTCCTTTATAAACAAGAGCATGAGTTCCTAAAGATTTAGATGCCAGGATGTCCACTTCAGTGTTGTTCTTGTAGTAGTGAATGACTGGAAACAACGTAAATGGCCATCCACAGGGTACCTGGGGAATACAGTATGGTGTGTGTGTGTGTGTGTGTGTGTGTGTGTGTGTGTGTGTGTGTGTGTGTGTGTGTGTGCATGCACGTGCATTCAGCCATATCCAACTCTTTGCGACCCCACAGACTGTAGCCCACCAGGCTCCTCTGTCCATGGGACTTCCCAGGCAAGAATACTGCAGTGAGTTGCCATTTCCTACTCCAGGGAATCTTCCGGATCCAGAGATTAAACCTGTGTCTCGTGTTGTATAAAAGGAGATAGGGTTAGCGCTCCCCTTGACAAGGATGGAAGAGGCTCTCGGGCCTGACAACATGCATACGGTTAAGGCATTGCCACCTACTTCCTGGCATCTAACCACTGTTTTTCCATTTCATGCCAGTCAGAATGGCTGCTATCCAAAAGTCTACAACCAATCAATGCTGGAGAGGGTGTGGAGAAAAGGGAATCCTCTTACACTGTTGGTGGGAATGCAAACTAGTACAGCCACTATGGAGAACAGTGTGGAGATTCCTTAAAAAACTGGAAATAGAACTGCCATATGACCCAGCAATCCCACTGCTGGGCATACCACCAAGGAAACCAGAATTCAAAGAGACACGTGTACCCCAATGTTCATCGCAGCACTGTTTATAATAGGCAGGGGATGGAAGCAACCTAGATGTCCATCAGCAGATGAATGGATAAGAAAGCTGTGGTACATATACACAATGGAGTACTCAGCCATTAAAAAGAATACATTTGAATCAGTTCTAATGAGGTGAATGAAACTGGAGCCTATTATACAGAGTGAAGTAAGCCATAAAGAAAAACACCAATACAGTATACTAATGCATATATATGGAATTTAGAAAGATGGTAACGATAATCCTGTATGCGAGACAGCAAAAGAGACACAGATGTATAGAACAGTCTTTTTGACTCTGTGGGAGAGGGCGAGGGTGGGATGATTTGGGAGAATGGAATTGAAACATGTACAATACCATATGTGAAATGAATCACCAGTCCAGGTTCGATGCATGAGACAGGGTGCTCGGGGCTGGTGCACTTGGATAACCCAGAGGGATGGTACGGGGAGGGAGGTGGGAGGGGGGTTCAGGATGGGGAACACGTGTACACCCGTGGCGGATTCATATTGATGTATGGCAAAACCAATAAAATATTGTAAAGTAATTAGCCTCCAATTAAAATAAATAAATTTATATTAAAAAAATAAATAAATAAACCTGCGTCTCTTGCATCTCCTGCATTGGCAGGTGGATTCTTTACCACTAGTGCCACCTGGGAAGTCCCATACCCTCCTAATAAAATACCAGGTAGCCTTTAAAAAAATAAAAGCCTTACAGATACCAACCTGGAAAGATGTCCCTCATATGCTAAGTCAGAAAAGCGGGTTGTGTACAACAGTGTGTGTAGCCTGACTTCACTTCAGTTACTTTTTTAAACATACACACCCAGAGCAAAGTCTGCATAAAGACAGGGAAAGCCAGGAAGGCTATGCAACAAATGGTCACCAATGGTTATCTCCAAAGAATGGAAATGGATGACAACGGAGAGAAATTTCACCCCTTTCCTTTTTGGTTCTTTAGTGGAATTATTAAGTAGTGGATGTAAAAAGCAAATTTTACTTTTGATGTGTTTTTTAATTTTTTTTTCAAATTAAAACATTAAATATGTCTTGGTGTAATATTAAAATCAGTAAGTGATTCATAGCCTCAAAACTTAAAGGTGTGTGGATGCCTGATACTGCAGACAGCAACAAGTCTCATGAAATTCATATATAAAATTTGTCACTCTAGCATCTATCTAGTGATTATGATTATCAAAGGAACAACAAGTTCAGACAGAGCAGACTCATTGTAAATGGGGTTCATTTAACCATAAGGTACTTAGGAGACACTACCAATAGGCTCAGGGCATGTGCACATCCTGAGGCTCTAAGGTTGCGGTTTTCAAGAAGCCAATTCTTCAGACCCACTCAGCCACCTTAAATTAATATCAAGGAAAGATCAGTTCCTTCTCCTATAGTTCAACCTTCCCCACACATGGGACCCACCATTCTTAACTATCCACCCAACTATCCCTTTTACCAGTAGCTACTTTCAAAGTTAGATTAAATTAACCTTGCTCCGTATATTAAAAACAATTAGTTCCAAAATATTCTTTACCTTTCCTTCAATAATCCGATAAACTAAAGAATTCATGTCTTTTGCATTGAAAGCATGCTTCAGGGTGGCCATTTCATAAACACAGCATCCCAGAGCCCAAACATCAGACTAGAAAAAAAAATTAGTAAATGGTGAAATATCAGAATGCCTTATTTACATTTTCCTCTTGAAAAAAAAAGACATTTTCCTTAAATTGATTCACAGAGAATTCTTCTGACTTAATATTCTGATGGATTCTAAAATTATGACTACTGCCCTAGAGACAAGGTGAGCTGGCAGAAACAGCCCAATCCTACCTTGTAGTTGTAGGGTTTGTTCGAAAACAGTTCAGGGCTCATATAGTACGGTGTGCCAATGAGGGTGCTAGCCATGTCACAGTGGTTCTCAAGCACGCGGGCAATTCCAAGGTCACCCACTTTGATGATATTTGTTCTTGTCAGGAAGACATTTTGGGTTTTTAGATCTCGGTGGAGGATGTGTTTTTCATGTAAATACTGAAGAAAAAGAACATTGTATTCAATATAAATACACTTGTCAACTTATTTTTGACTTCTTATATACCATCAACAACTGTGTAAGTTAAAGAGCCTTAGTTACCTATACATCAAAACATTATTGCTATATAGTCTGTAAACAAAAGGTCTAATTCACAACTTTCCAAAGTAAGAAATTAAGTTCTATGCATTAATTTGCCCAACTTCCTTCACAATTGTTCCCTGGTGCCTTGACAGTCATACCACCTAGCATTATACAGACCCAGTTAAAAAGCATGCTTTCAAACTGCCATTGAAGGTAGACAACTTAGACAAAGTTAGATGAACATTCCTCTCAGGCTCATGAAATCTTCAGGTTAATAATGTTTTCACCTATAATAACATCACTTTTATTTAGAGTGAAAAAACTTATATTTAAACACAGTAAACTCTGGACAAGTCAGACTAGTCCCAGAGTGACATTTCATGAACAGTCTCACTTTTGAAAATATGTATATTAAAACACAAACATATTTCACATTTATGCTAACTCTGCCACAGCAGAGGTAAAGCCCAAAGCCCCAGAGTTTAGGCACATTAATTAGCTTAACCACCATTCAGTACGATGCAGCTGACCAACAGATAACAAATACGGTCATTCTTTGGTTTTTCTCAATTAAGTGCCCTTAAAATGGATTTTGCTATAATATTTAAATGAATAAAGAACTATCTTCCCCAGCCATCAGATAAAATCCATGTCTGCTTCAATATAGTATTTGCTTATTCAGAAATATTCCAATGCTAAAGCAAGAGGGACTAGGTCATCATAATTGGAGTTTTTAAACGTTTTTTCTTTTTTTTTCATGAATAAATCTGGGGAATCATTTCCCTAAAATCCCCCCAGCCATCCTTCTGTCACCTTGGAGCAAGTGAAATGCTCTGAGTCCCGACAGTACCTGCAGAGCCATGGCGATCTGAACAAACCACTCCACCACCTGACTCTCAGGCAGAAGCCTCCCTTTCTGCTCTTTGAGCTTTCGGTACAGATCACCTCCTTCACAGAAGCCCATGACGATGTACAGCAAACCGTCCCCACCCTCCCACGACTCCTTGTAGGTGACAATGTTGGGATGCTTCAGCTGAGACAAGAGCTGAGCTTCCTGTTCAGCAGCTCGCCGCTCTCGGCTGGAGGCATTTCGGAGGTTCAGCTTTTTGATGACATACTGCAAAGAAAACACATGTTTTTACAATATGGAAACAAACATACAGTATTATAGATTCAAACATATTTAAGGTGTCTCCTAAGTGTCCTCAAAAACAACCTTGTGGAGACTGCTACATAACCTATTTATTATTCACAAAGCACTAAATTGGGGAAAACATTTGTTATCATTAACGATACTTTTTACAGGTTAGACTTAGAGCAGGGTATGGGGTCACAAAAAAATTTACACTTTCCATCTGCATTTTACAATTTCATTAGTGGTTAAAAATGAGTCCACATTAATATACCACTGAATCAATCATAAAATCTGTAGAAGAGATTCTTTAACCTCTTAGTTCCTCCTACAAAGGTGCATAGAATATGACTTGAATATACATCTGCAGACAGAATGGGTTCATGGATCACATTAGATTCTCAAAGGGATCCATGGTCAAATAAGGCAAAAATCACTTATCCTCAATGTCCAAAACCATTCTTACTTAAAAATAAAAAAGTCAATGTCCTTCAGCACCTAATACATTGCCCTTGATCAACTGATATACCAAACAATTCATTATTCAACAAACACCATAAATGTGTTTTGCAAAATGTAAACTACTGCTCAACCATGACGCGCTATTATTACTGCCAGTATTGCATCCTCAGCTCAAAAAGTCCCCACTCCTCACTGCCCAATGAATAAATCTCTTCTGCCTGCACTGGTGTTCCAGGCAGAGTGACCAGCACCTGAAACAAGGCAAAACAGGCAAGACGACCTTATACTTATGGGGACATCTCCTCCCAGTTTGTCTGGGGCAGTCACATCGTCCTGGTGTAATTATTAATAGTGCCTCCTTTCAGTTTTCAAATTGTCCCAGTTTGTCCCAATACATTACATGCTCATCTTTTTTATAAACCACATTAAAGAACTGGTTCATGATCCTGAGGGTACTGGGATAAAGTGCAACATTAGAGGCATGTTTCAGAATGATCATTGAGACTATAATGAAAATGATGAATTGGAGAAGGGCAAGTATAATGACAGGGAGGACAAGCCGGAGGCTATGGCCACAGCTTAACTAGAGATAATGATGTCCTGGATGGGAAAGGTACCCGTGGAGATGAAAAGAGGCCAGCTGGCTTAGTGGACAGACAAATAAGGTGGTGGGAATGAGGGAAGGGAAAGGGGGATCCCAGAATGACTCCCAGGTATCCAGCTTGGGCAATGGGATGGTTGGTGGTGCTACTCCCTGAAATGGGGACCGGGAGAGCAGGTTTGGAGGAAAGGTAAGAAGCTGAGTTTTAAGAGTTCAGTGGTCTCCAGGTCCGATGGAGTATGGGGCCCTTCACTGAAAGAGAAATCATTTCAGTTCAGTCACTCAGTCGTGTCCAACTCTTTGTGACCCCAGGGACTGCAGCATGCTAGGCTTCCCGGTCCATCACCAACTCCCGGGGTTTACTCAAACTCACGTCCATCAAGTTGGTGATGCGACCCAACCACCGAATCCTCTGTCGTCCCCTCCTCCTGCCTTCAATCTTTCCCAGCATCAGGGTATTTTCAAATGAGTCAGTTCTTTGCATCAGGTGGCCAAAATATTGGAGTTTCAGCTTTAGCATCAGTCTTTCCAATGAATATTCAGGATTTCCTTTAGGATGGACTGGTTGGATCTCTGAGCAGTCTAAGGGACTCTCAAGAGTCTTCTCCAATACCACAGTTCAAAAGCATCAATTATTCAGTGCTTAGCTTTCTTTATAGTCCAACTCTCACATCCATACCAGAGAAAGCAATGGTACCCCACTCCAGTATTCTTGCCTGGAAAATCCCATGGATGGAGGAGCCTAGTAGGCTGCAGTCCATGGGGTCCTGAAGAGTCAGACACAACTGAGCGACTTCACTTTAACTTTTCACCGTCATGTACTGGAGAAGGAAGTCAACCCACTCCAGTGTTCTTGCCTGGAGAATTCCAGGGACGGGGGAGCCTGGTGGGCTGCCATCTATGGGGTCACACAGAGTCGGACACGACTGAAGCAACTTAGCAGCAGCAACTGCACATCCATACGTGACTACTGGAAAAACCATAGCCTTGACTAGACTGTCCTTTGTTGGCAAAGTAATGTCTTTGCTTTTAAACATGCTGTCTAGGTTGGTCATAACTTTTCTTCCAAGGAGTAAACGTCTTTTAATTTCATGACTGCAATCATCATCTGCTGTGATTCTGGGACCCCAAAAATAAAGTCTGTCACTGTTTCCACTGTTTCCCCATCTATTTGCCATGAAGTGAGGGGACCAGATGACATGATCTTAGTTTTCTGAATGTTGAGTTTTGAGCCAACTTTTTCACTCTCCTCTTTCACTTGCAGCAAGTGGCTTTTTAGTTCTTTGCTTTCTGCCATTAAGGGTAGTGTCATTTGCATATCTGAGGTTATTGATATTTCTCTCGGCAATCTTGATTTCAGCCTGTGCTTCATCAAGCCTGGCATTTCTCATGATGTACTCTGCATGTAAGTTAAACAAGCAGGATGACAATATACAGCCTTGAAGTACTCCTTTCCCAATTTGGAACCAGTCTGTTGTTCCATGTCCAGTTCTAACTGTTGCTTCTTGACCCGCATACAGATTACTCAGGAGGCAGGTAAGGTGGTCTGGCAGTCCCATGTCTTTCAGAATTTTCCACAATTTGTTGTGATCCACAAGTCAAAGGCTTTGGCCTAGTCAATAAAGCAGAAATAGATGTTTTTCTGGAACTCTCTTGCTTTTTTGATGATCCAACATATGTTGGCAATTTGATCTCTGGTTCCTCTGCCTTTTCTAAATCTAGCTCGAACATCTGGAAGTTCACAGTTCACATATTGTTGAAGCCTGGCTTGGAGAAATTTCAAGCATTACTCAGCTAGCATGTGAGATGAGTGCAATTGTGCAGTAGTTTGAGCATTCTTTGTCATTGCCTTTCTTTGGGACTGGAATGAAAACTGAACTTTTCCAGTCCTGTGGCCATTGCTGAGTTATCCAAATTTGCTGGCATATTGAGTGCAGGACTTTCACAGTATCATCTTTTAGGATGTGAAATAGCTCAACTGGAATTCCATCACCTCCACTAGCTTTGCTCAAAGTGATGCTTCCTAAGGCCCACTTGACTTCGCATTCCAGGATGTCTGGCTCTAGGTGAGTGATCACACCATCTTGGTTATCTGGGTCATTAAGATCTTTTTGTATCCCTCTGTGTATTCTTGCCACCCCTTAATATCTTCTGTTTCTGTTAGGTCCATACCATTTCTGTCCTTTATTGTGCCCATCTTTGCATGAAATATTCCCTTGGTATCTATAATTTTCTTGAAGAAATCTCTAGTCTTTCTCATTCTATTGTTTTCCTCTGTTTCTTTGCACTGATCACTGAGGAAGGCTTTATCTCTCCTTGATATTCTTTGGAACTCTGTGTTCAAATGAGTATAGCTTTCCTTTTCTCCTTTGGCTTTCACTTCTCTTCTTTCCACAGCTATTTGTAAGGCCTCCTCAGACAACCATTTTGACTTTTTGCATCAGGTGATGGCAAGAGTGAACATCGACATTTTAGGAATCAGTGAACTAAAATGGACTGGAATGGGTGAATTTAACTCAGATGGCCATTATACCTACTACTGTGGGCAAGAATCCCTTAGGAGAAATGGAGTAGCCCTCATAGTCAACAAAAGAGTCTGAAATGCAGTACTTGGGTGCAATCTCAAAAATGACAGAATGATCTCTGTTCGTTTCCAAGGCAAATCATTCAATATCAGGGTAATCCAAGTCTATGCCCTGACCAGTAATGCTGAAGAAGCTGAAGCTGACTGGATCTATGAAGACCTACAACATCTTCTAGAACACCCCAAAAACATGTCCTTTTCATTATAGGGGACTGGAATGCAAAAGTAGGAAGTCAAGAAATATCTGGAGTAACAGGCAAATTTGGCCTTGGAGTACAAAACAAAGCCAATCAAAGGCTAACACAGTTTGGCCAAGAAAACGCACTGGTCACAGCAAACACCCTCTTCTAACAACAAAAGAGAAGATGCTACACATGGACATCACCAAATGGTCAACACAGAAATCAAATTGATTATAGTTTTTGCAGCCAAAGATGGAGAAGCTCTATACAGTCAGCAAAAACAAGACTGGGAGCTGATTGTGGCTCAGTTCATGAACTCCTTATTGCCAAATTCAGACTTAAATTGAAGAAATAGGGAAAACCACTAGATCATTCAGGTATGACCTAAATCAAATCCCCTACAATTATACAGTGGAAGTCACAAATAGATTCAAGGTATTAGATCTGATAGACAAGAGTGCCTGAAGAACTATGGATAGAGGTTTGTGACACTGTACAGGAGGCAGGGATCAAGACCATCCCCAAGAAACAGAAATGCAAAAAGGCAAAATGGCTGTCTGAAGAGGCCTTACAAATAGCTGAGAAAAGAAGAAAGAGGAATACTTGCCAGGAATACTTGCCTTTAGGTCCTGGGAATGGATGCTCTCACGGAACTAAGGATAGCTGGGGAAAAGTGTGCAGATTAAGAAAGCCAACTACGACTACAAAGAGAATGCCAGGGAGTTCGGGGCGCATATGACAGGAAGGGCTGTCCTAGTCTTGATGGTCTGGGACGATTTTCCTGAGGAAGTACCATCCGAGGTGCGAGGTGCGTCCCCTTCACACAAGCGGGGCTCAGCCCTCGGACGGCGCCTTCGGAGAATCCCTGCCTGCCCCCTTCCCTTGCCGGGCCCCAACTCCGCCGACCTGCCTGCCGTCCCGCCGGTGCCTCACAAGCGTCACCTCCCCGTAGCTGCCTTTGCCCACGACACGCAGGTAGCAGTAGGCGGTCAGGGGCATGATCCTGGCGCGGACCCACAGTCGGGATGCGGCGGCAGAGGTGGGCGGGGCGGCGAGCGGCAGCGGGAGACTCCGCTCATGCCCGAGAGGATGTGGTACCCGCGGCCGCTGAGGCGCCCTTGCCGGGGCGCCAGAGCGGAGGCCCGACCCACCGCGACGCCGCTGCCATAGCGATCCCGGGGGGCGAAGCCCTGCGCATGCTCTGCGGCCTGGAGGACCTACCACAGAACTGAGGCGTCTAGCGGCCAGAGCGACCGCGCGAGATATGCGCGCGCACCCTCGGCCTCAGTTCTACTGAGGAACTTCCGGGTTGCCTGCAACAAAGAAGCACAAACGCTTCCTGCTAGTGAGCGTTTATTTGCTTTAAACGCTTTGCAGGTATTCCCTCCACAAATACATATTTACTGACTGCTTGCCGTGTGCCATGCCGAAGAAGTCCCTGCCTTCCAGGAACTCACATTTCTATTAGGGGACTGAGGACAGACTAGAGTCTACAAGTAACATTTGTTATATTTACTTTATCACAAGATAGTTAATGTATACATACAGCAGTCTGTCTTAATTTTTTGTGCATTGCAAAATTGGAGATATCAGTACACTTCGCTCCTAATAATTCAGCTTGCATATTGAGAACTGCGAAAGATATTCAGAAGGACTCCATTCAAACCCCTGCACTAATTGACTTGACCAAATTTTGATATGGTTTCTAACAACTTAAGGCAGCATCCCTAGAGGACTGGCCCACCTTAAATGGCCTGCTTGTGAAAGCTCAAAGCTGCCAAAAGAATTTATCATTTGTTCCAACCAGTATCTCCCTTTCCTAAGACATTTACCTAACAAAAGTTAAAATTGTAAATCGTGTGTGTGTGTCTGCTTACAACCCCAGAGTGTCTTTCTTAAGGTCTTAAAATCCAATTGAAGTGTAAGATTTTTTTTTTTTTTTTGGTTTATTTTTCCCAGTTTGGGGGGATGGGGTTGATATTGCCCCTGTTGAGAATGCATAATATCATGCATTCATGCTAAGTTGCTTCAGTTGTGACTGACTCTGTGCAACTCTATGGACTGCAGCCCACCAGGCTCCTCTGTCCATGGGATTATCCAGGCAAGAATACTGGAGTGGGTCCTCCATGGGATCTTCCCAACCCAGTGATCAAACCCATGTCTCTTAACGTCTAACCTGCACTGGCAGGCACGTTCTTTACCACTAGCAGCCACCTGAGAAGCCATGTTTGTTTTTGTTAAAAAAAAAAATCCAAGGACTTCCGTTGTGGTCCAGTGGCTAAGACTGTTACAGAGTCCAAGCTCCATGTGCTCGCTGCACTGACAGGCCATTTAGCTTAGAGATGAGGTGTGAAGGCAAGGAATACAACTTTATTCCAAAAGGCAGCTGACAGAGAAGATGGCAGACTTGTCCAGGTCTGGATGCCGGGTTCTTTTATAGAACAAAGAGAGGGAGGAGTTGAAGAAGTAAAAACCATTATCTTGCAGATGTCTCCTGGAATGGCCAGCATCTTGGTTGTTCAGTTGCTCAGTCGTGTCCAATTCTTTGTGACCCCATAGATTGAAACACACCAGGCTTTCCTGTCCTTCACCATCTCCTGGAGCTTGCTCAAAATCATGTCCATTGAATTGGTGATGCCATCCAACCATCTCATCCTCTGTTGTCCCCTTCTCCTCCTGCCTTCAACCATTCCCAGTATCAGGGTCTTTTCTAATGAGTTGGCTCTTCGCATCAGGTGGCCAAAGTATTGGAGCTTCAGCTTCAGCATCATAAAGGTGAAGATAAAGAACCCGATTGCCAATGCAGGAAACGTAAGAGATGTGGGATTGATCCCTGCCCAAGGAAGATCCCCTGGAACAGGGCATGGCAACCCACTCCAGTATTTTTGCTTGGAGAATTCCCATGGACAGAAAAGCCCGGTGGGCTACAGTCCATAGGATCACTAAGAGTCAGACACAACTGAAGTGACATGGCACACAATAACAAAAGTGATGAAAAACAAAGGTTAAAGTCAAAGAAACAGATCCACCTTGGAGTCAGAATTGGCTCTTGCCTACAACAAGACTCTATGCTTCCAGTGCAGAGGAGCACACATTTGTTCCCTGGTCAAGGCACTAGATCCTGCATGTTGCAACTAAGAGTTCGCATGTCACAACTAAAAATCTGGTTATTAGAACTGTTAGGAGAAGCACACTGATTGAAACCGCCCACCCTGGCCAGGTACCACAGTAACTATTTGCATGAGTTGTTTTATGACAGGTGGTCCTGGTAAGGAACAGGGAACTAATAAGCCTCCACCAACCAGAAGAGTTCAGGAAAGGTCAAAAGGAGACACCACCTGTCTGACCACCTCCCAGAATCCTCTCTGGCATCCATCTTGGCTGAACAAGGTGTGCACCACCAGGAAGAACTCTGAGTCAGAATGATTGGCTAAGGATAATGTGGAAACTAATCCCATCACCATAAAACCCGAGACTGCAAGCCATGTGGCAGAGTAGTTCTCCTGGATTCCCTTACCCTACTGCTCTCCACCCGGGTGCCCTTTCCCAATAAAATCTCTTGCTTTGTCAGCACATGCGTCTCCTCAGACAATTCATTTCCGAGTGTTAGACAAGAGCCCAGTTTTGGGCCCTGGAAGGGGTCCCCCTTCCTGCAACAGAACTAAGACCTGGCAGAGCCAAATAAATAATAATAAAAAATAAATACTAAAAAAATTTCAAGTTAGTAAAATAAAAGGATCTTATAGTCTTGTTTTTTTTTGGGGGGGGGCCTCACTGTGTAGCATGTGGGATCTTAGTTCCCCAAACTGGGATGGAACCCGTGCCCCCAGCTTTGAGTCTTAACCATTGGACTGCCAGGGAAGGCCCAATTATCCATAATCTTTTGATGTTAGACTACATATCTTTTTTTCCAGCAGAAAACTGTGTATCCTGGCTCCTCCCTTACCTCATGAGGGCAGTTCTTCAGAGCTGAGAGGATGTCTTCCAGGCTATATGGTCCACAGAAAGATTCCCTGAATAAATCTCAATTAAAAGGGGCTTCCCTGGTGGCTAAGTGGTAAAGAATCCACCTGCCAGTGCAGGAGAAATGGGTTAGATCCCTGATCCGGGAAGATCCCACATGCTTCAGAGAAACTGGGCCTGTGCTTCACAACTACTGAGCCCACAAGCCGCAACTACTGAAGCCCACGTGCCTAGAGCCCGTGCTCTGCAACAAGAGAAGCCACTGCATTGAGAACCACGTGCACCACAGCTATAGAGTAGCTCCTGCTCTCTGCAACTAGAGAAAATCCCCACATAGCAACAATGACCCAGCACAGTGAAAAATAAATATCTTTTTTTAAATCTTAAAAACTTTTAGATTTTTGGGCATTTTTCTTCAGTCAATGTCCTTAATTTTCTTTAAGCCAGTTAAATAGAATTTTTAAACAAATTATTTTGGCAATACTTTCTTAAAGTAGGAAAAAAACCACACATCTACAACATGCATATGGAAACACACATCAACATATAGACTGATGCAAACAGAGAGCTTATAGCTTTTGTTCTAAAATTTTAGCCATGAATCAGGTGCAAAATTACAAAATTCACTAGTTATAGAAGAAACTGGATCCAAACTGTGTCTTTGGCAGACGGAATAAGTTAAGGTTAACTGCTCAAACGGCTAAAGCTTTTTACTAATATTTGTGGAGAAGACACTTAAGATTTTTCATTTGCCTTAATTCCAAATTAACGGTTCCCCTTTTGTTTCCTTCCGATAAGAATTATCTCTTTGAAGTTACCATTTCAAAGAGATAACCTCAATTAGACTTCTGGAGAAGACCAGATAAGAACATTACATCTCAAAGGCACAGAGGAAATGCATATTCTTCCAAAGACTTTTGTTTGTTAGGTGCAGAATTTTTAGCTTTTTGAGATAAAATAGGGCAGGTTTGTGACACTGTACAGGAAACAGGGATCAAGACCATCCCCAAGGAAAAGAAATGCAAAAAAGCAAAATGGCTGTCTGAGAAGGCCTTACAAATAGCTGTGAAAAGAAGAGAAGTGAAAGCCAAAGGAGAAAAGGAAAGATATACCCATTTGAATGCAGAGTTCCAAAGAATAGCAAGGAGAAATAAGAAAGCCTTCCTCAGTGATCAGTGCAAAGAAACAGAGGAAAACAATAGAATGGGAAAGACTAGAGATCTCTTCAAGAAAATTAGAGATACCAGGGGAACATTTCATGCAAAGATGGGCTCAATAAAGGACAGAAATGGTATGGGCCTAACAGAAGCAGAAGATATTAAGAAGAGGTGGCAGGAATACACAGAAGAACTATACAAAAAAGATCTTCATGACCCAGATAATCATGATGGTATGATCACTCACCTAGAGCCAGATATCCTGGAATGTGAAGTCAAGTGGGCCTTAGGAAGCATCACTACGAACAAAGCTAGTGGAGGTGATGGAATTCCAGTTGAGCTATTTCAAATCCTAAAAGATGATACTGTGAAAATCCTGCACTCAATACGCCAGCAAATTTGGAAAACTCAGCAATGGCCACAGGACTGGAAAAGGTCAGTTTTCATTCCAATCCCAAAGAAAGGCAATGCCAAAGAATGCTCAAACTACTGCACAATTGCACTCATTTCACACGCTAGCAAAGTAATGCTCAAAATTCTCCAAGCCAGGCTTCAACAGTATGTGAACCGTGAAATTCCAGATGTTCAAGCTAGATTTAGAAAAGGCAGAGGAACTAGAGATCAAATTGCCAATATCTGTTGGATAATCGAAAAAGCAAGAGAGTTCCAGAAAAACATCTATTTCTGCTTTATTGACTATGCCAAAGCCTTTGACTTTGTGGATCACCACAAACTGTTGGAAATTCTTAAAGAGATGGGAATACCGGACCACCTGACCTGCCTCCTGAGAAATCTGTATGCAGGTCAGGAAGCAACAGTTAGAACTGGACATGGAACAACAGACTGGTTCCAAATAGGGAAAGGAGTACATCAAGGCTGTATACTGTCACCCTACTTGTTTAACTTACATACAGAGTACATCATGAGAAATGCTGGGCTGGATGAAGCACAGGCTGGAATCAAGACTGCCAAGAAAAATATCAATAACCTCAGATATGCAGATGACACTACCCTTATGGCAGAAAGTGAAGAGGAACTAAAGAGCCTCTTGCTGCAAGTGAAAGAGAAGAGTGAAAAAGTTGGCTCAAAACTCAACATTCAGAAAACTAAGATCATGGCATCTGGTCCCCTCACTTCCTGGCAAATAGATGGGGAAACAGTGGAAACAGTGACAGACTTTATTTGGGGGGGCTCCAAAATCACTGCAGATGGTGACTGAACCAATTAAAAGACGCTTATTCCTTGAAAGAAAAGTTATGACCAACCTAGACAGCATATTAAAAAGCACAGACATTACTTTGCCAACAAAAGTCCGTCTAGTCAATGTTATGTTTTTTCCAGTAGTCATGTACGGATGTGAGAGTTGGACTATAAAGAAAGCTGAACACCGAAGAATTGATGCTTTTGAACTGTGGTGTTGGAGAAGACTTTTGAGAGTCCCTTGGACTGCAAGGAGATCCAACCAGTCCATTCTGAAGGAGATCAGCCCTGGGATTTCTTTGGAGGGAATGATGCTGAAGCTGAAACTCAAATACCTTGGCCACCTGATGGGAAGACCTGACTCATTTGAAAAGACTCTGATGCTGGGAAAGATTGAAGGCAGGAGGAGAAGGGGACGACAGAGGATGAGATGGTTGGATGGCATCACCGACTCAATGGACATGAGTTTGAGTAAACTCCGGGAGTTGGTGATGGACAGGGAGGCCTGGCATGCTGCAGTCCATGGTGTCACAAAGAGACAGACATGACTGAGGGACTGAACTGAACTGAACTGAGGGCAGGTTTGAGGACTGGTTAAAAAGGACAGGTGGATTTTAATTGTTTCTGAAGCTGCATTTCTGGCTTTGCAAAAATTGCCAACATCCGCTGGATCATGGAAAAAGCAAGAGAGTTCCAGAAAAACGTCTATTTCTGCTTTATTGACTATGCCAAAGCCTTTGACTGTGTGGATCACAATAAACTGGGAAAATTCTGAAAGAGATGGGAATACCAGACCATCTGATCTGCCTCTTGAGAAATTTGTATGCAAGTCAGGAAGCAACAGTTAGAACTGGACATGCAACAACAGACTGGTTCCAAATAGGAAAAAGAGTACATCAAGGCTGTATATTGTCACCCTGTTTATTTAACTTATATGCAGAGTACATCATGAGAAACGCTGGACTGGAAGAAACACAAGCTGGAATCAAGATTGCCAGGAGAAATATCAATAACCTCAGATATGCAGATGACACCACCCTTATGGCAGAAAGTGAAGAGGAACTAAAAAGCTTCTTGATGAAAGTGAAAGTGGAGAGTGAAAAAGTTGGCTTAAAGCTCAACATTCAGAAAACGAAGATCATGGCATCCGGTCCTATCACTTCATGGGAAATAGATGAGGAAACAGTGGAAACAGTGTCAGACTTTATTTTTCTGGGCTCCAAAATCACTGCAGATGGTGACTGCAGCCATGAAATTAAAAGACGCTTACTCCTTGGAAGGAAAGTTATGACCAACCTAGATAGCATATTCAAAAGCAGAGACATTACTTTGTCAACAAAGGTCCGTCTAGTCAAGGCTATGGTTTTTCCTGTGGTCATGTATGGATGTGAGAGTTGGACTGTGAAGAAGGCTGAGCGCCGAAGAATTGATGCTTTTGAACTGTGGTGTTGGAGAAGACTCTTGAGAGTCCCTTGGACTGCAGGGAGATCCAACCAGTTCATTCTGAAGGAGATCAGCCCTGGGATTTCTTTGGAAGGAATGATGCTAAAGCTGAAACTCCTGTACTTTGGCCACCTCATGCAAAGAGTTGACTCATTGGAAAAGACACTGATGCTGGGAGGGATTGGGGGCAAGAGGAGAAGGGGACGACAGAGGATGAGATGGCTGGATGGCATCACTGACTCGATGGATGTGAGTCTGGGTGAACTCTGGGAGTTGGTGATGGACAGGGAGGCCTGGCGTGCTGCGATTCATGGGGTCGCAAAGAGTCGGACACGACTGAGCGACTGATCTGATCTGAAGGACAGTTGTTTTTAATTCCTCAGGGGATTGGGTTGTAACTTAAATGACATTATTGATTGACACCCCCCCACCACACCCCCTCTCCATACAACTACATTTTTCTCAATTTGCTTCTTTGTATCAGGGAGAAAATCTTCAACTAAGAAAGAAATCAATAAGATCCCTATTTCTAGACTTACAGCTATCTGTCTTTGAAATGTTTCTGTAAATCCTTCCACAAAAGCTTCAGGAGATTTTTTTGCTTGCTCAGTTTTTTTCTTTCCCTTTGTGTATATTTAGCTTAGAGAAGCCCTCCACCCCCACCCCCCAAAAAAAATTCTTATCAGGCTCTGAATATTAACTTCCAGTTTGGCCAGTTTCTGGTCAAAGAGCTAACTAGGGGCGGGGGGTGGGGGAAAGTCCTTTCAAATAAATCTTGTTAATTTTCAGCCAGGACAAACAGTAAAGGCAAGTACAACATCAAGCCTCTCCTTCCCCGCTCCCCTGCCTGGCTTGTCTGGACTCTACAGAGAGATATTCGGGAGAGCTGAATCTGGTTAGTATTCTTACTGTTCACTGCATTTACCAGTTCTCCCAGGATCCCACCTTCAGTCTCCAGTATCTACCAGAATTTCTTAAGGTTATCTATTAATTTTAATTTTCCCTAGGCTATTTAAGGAAATAAAATAGCTTTACCAGAAAATCTCTCAGGAGTCCCACCAACACTGGGAGGGGCTCACACGGGGGTCCTCCTTTGAGGGTAGATATGAGGACATCTGTAAGGCCACTAACTTGGTGGACTTGTGTTTCGAACTTGTAGTCTCTTCAGAGTGAAAAGACAAATCAGACAGAGAATTAATAGAATGAATACCCAAGTAAAGGAAGACAGAGGGGAGCAGTCAAAGTTGCATCAATCCTATATAGCCTTTTCTTTTAGGTGCCTCTGTGTCTTTAATTTTTCATTAGCCATGAGTCTCTCAGTGAAGGTATTATGGAATCTTGAAGGCTTTTGGAGGTTTCTGCATACCAATTAAAATAGGTATCCCATTCTGTTTGTTTGATTTGGGAACCCTTGCTTTCAAATGCACTTCTTAAACAAATGCTCTTGTCTAACTGGAACCTTTCTCATATCAGCCACTGTAAGTCCAGATTGTCTTCGTGAGATTTTACCATTTTTGTAGATAATTACAACTGCCAGATCCAGAGTTCTTGGATATAAAATATGCAGTTGTGCCAGAAGGTGGCGCACTCAATTACTTGAAACTTGATCCCATTGCTTTAGCTGTTTTGGGTCTCTTAGAGCTCGACTGGATGAAGCACAAGCTGGAATCAAGATTGCTGGGAGAAATAGCAATAACCTCAGATATGCAGATGATACCACCCTTATGGCAGAAAGTGAAGAAGAACTAAAAAGCCTCTTGATGAAAGTGAAAGACAAGAGTGAAAAAGTTGGCTTAAAACTCAACATTCATAAAATGAAGATCATGGCATCTGATCCCATCACTTCATAGCAAATAGATGCGGAAACAGTGGAAACAGTGACAGACTTAATTTTTCTGGCCTCCAAAGTCACTGCAGATGGTGATTGCAGCCATGAAATTAAAAGACACTTGCTCCTTGGAGGAAAAGTTATGACCAACCTAGACAGCGTATTAAAAAGCACAGATATTACTTTGCCAACAAAGGTCTGTCTAGTCAAAGTTATGTTTTTTTCAGTAGTCATGTATGGATGTGAGAGTTGGACTATAAAGAAAGCTGAACACTGAAGAATTGATGCTTTTGAACTGTGGTGATGGAGAAGATTCTTGAGAGTCCCTTGGACTTCAAGGAGATCCAACTAGTCAATCCTAAAGGAGATCAGTCCTGATTATTCATTGGAAGGACTGATGCTGAAGCTGAAACTCCAGTACTTTGGCCACCTGATGGGAAGACCTGACTGATTTGAAAAGACCCTGATGCTGGGAAAGATTGAAGGTAGGAGGAGAAGGGGATGACAGAGGATGAGATGGTTGAATGGCATCACTGACTCAATGGACATGAATTTGAGTAAGCTCCGGGAGTTGGTGATGGACAGGGAGGCCTGGCATGCTGCAGTCCATGGGGTCACAAAGAGTTAGACATGACTGAGGGACCAAACTGACTGACTGAGAGCCAAATTAATACCTTAGAGGGCTGTCCTCAGGCTTCCCTGGGGCTTCTCAGTGGTAAAGAATTTGCTTGCCAATGCAGGAGACCCAGTAGACAGAGGTTTGATCCCTGGGTCAGAAAGATCCCCTGGGGAAATGGCACCCACTCCAGTATTCTTGCCTGGATGATCCCATGGACAGAAGAGCCTGGCAGGCTACAGTCCATAGAGTTGCAGAGTTAGAGTGAAGTGATTAAGCACTAGAGTTAGGTGGGTGTTCTCTAATAGGTTTTAAGTGCTCCACCAGTTTTGTGGCTTTGACTACTGAGATTCCTAGTAGCTACAGTCTAGACCTCATGTGCACACTAGTAGAAACTAACAGTAACCTAGCCAAGTGAAGACCTTGTGTGAAGTGCCAGCAATTCCCAGTGTGGAACTGGGGAGTAGGGAAAGGACTGAACCAGCTGACCCCAAGAAATGTGGACTGGGATTGCAATCAAATGAAGAACAGTGGATAAAACCAATAGCTAGAGGCTTGGGTTCTGGGTGGAACCATATGCTAGCTGAGGTTGACCTGCCCCAGACTGGAAAGCCAATTCAATTAGAAGCTTGACACAGAGAGTGGAGCTCAGAACCAAGAGGAACTTACCCACAGCCCTTGGAAGTGGCAAGAAAGAGAACTCAGAGGATTTGTGGGTATCAATTTGCCTGTAATGCAGGAGACCCGGGTTCAGTCCCTGGGTTGGGAAGATATCCTGGAGAAGGGAATGGGTACCCCTCCAGTATTCTTGCCTAGAGAATCCCATGGACAGAGAAGCCTGCTGGGCTACAGTCCATGGTGCTATCAAGAGTTGGATGGGCTGAGTGGCTAACACTTTTCACTTCACCTTACTGAACACAGTGAGGCACTTGAGTCTCATCGTTATAGTGTCCTGGTGCTGACACTGTACCCAACCCAACACAGGGCACGGTCGATATTCATGCAGGAAATCAACATAACCCCCAGTGTGCAGTTTCATGTTGATCCATCTCACCTCCCACAAAGGCCAGAAAACAGGCGAGAAGGGCATTCTGGCCTAGGGAAAATAAACCCTTTCCCAGAAGCTGCTCTATAAGACAAAGTCCAGGACAAGTAAACAGAGATCAAAGAAGCTTCTGGGCCCGCTCACCACATCAGGGTCACGGCAGCCAGTACATCCCTACCAGGGCCATGGAGGGGGTTGAACAGAGTTGTGTCTGCCCAGTCTGCTGGGGCTTGTAGGGGACAGGGAGGGTTTGTGCATAAAATTTAAGAGACTGCAGGGACAAGATGGCTCTCTGGGATATTTGACTGCTTCTTCTTGCTTCCTAATAACACAGAGGGCATTTCTGTCATTGCATCATAGGCTTCGGCTTTGGCATCTGAGAGATGTGGGTTTGAACACCTCCTCTTTCATTTGCTGTGGGACCAACATCCCAGGGACACATTGAGGATGAAATCAGATCATAAAGGGCTGAGAGCAGAGGGTGGCTCGTAGTCCACCCTTCATCGTGAAAGTGTGGCATTCATCTTCGTCTCCGCTGCTCCCGGTTCCTCTGCATCCCTGCCCAGAGAAACGATGAGGTTTGCTTCTGCTCTTCTTCCCAAAGCTGACCGCCCTAGAAGGCGCGTCACCCATTACGTATCCCCAGAACTGTCCAGACGGCCCTGGCAGGATGGCTAGAGTTGGTGCCGTCAGAAACAAGGATGTGGGCAGACACTTCCTAAATCATCATATCTGCCTCCCAGGTGACTATATGACTGTCTGAAAAGTTTGTTGATGATTAAAGAATTTTGACAAGAACACCTAATGAAGAGAAATTCATTTTTAATTGTGGCTTCTTGACACCTGCCACCGTATCACTGGTATTGCCCCTGTGCCACAGATCCGGGATTAAAATTCACAATTCACGCTGGCCGAGTGCGGTTCTAACCGAGGGGCACAGTCTGAGTCTGGCCGGGAGTTTACACAGCTGGGAATCCCCCTAGAGAAAGCTTTCACTGTCAATTTTTGATCCCTCAAATTGTAATACTTGCCCTGACCTTGTCTAATGTTTAATCTGTGTTTATCCAGCATTGTATTTACTCATGGTCTGAGTGAGGTGACAAGGCAGCAGGAGTCTTGAGATCACGCGCGGCACGATGGGGCTGCGGGGGCTCCTCTGCGTGTGCCTGGTGTCCCTGCTCGCCCTGCAGGCCGTGGCCGCTCAGGGTTCACCCACACGCAATCCCAAAGGTGGCAAGGTATGTGGGTATACCCCTGGGCCAGAACCAGGCAGCTGAGCCTGGAAGGGAACCCAGGGATGGGGGCTTTCCCCACCCACCTCGACTTCCTCTGAAGGGAGAGGACCCCCTAGCAGCACTGGGGAGATGAAGCTGGGGTGTTGAGGACACAGGCTACATCCCACTCCCATGCCTTAACAGATAGGCCCTGGTCCCCTGAGTGCTTGCATTCACACTTGCCCTGGTTTTGTTTTACAGAAGCGAATGGCTGTGGATGCAGTGAGTGTGGGTCTCGGCAAAGGGGTCTGTGGTGGGGCCATTATTACCGCCAGTTTCCCCCAGGTTTCAGGGCATGCCCCTGGGCAGGGGGACTCCTGACTCCCACAGACAGGGGCTCTCTAGCCACCTCAATTCCCATGGCACTGTTTCAGGCATACAGAATAGCACCCATGTCAGAGCTGGGTGCTGGGGGGCCCCCATCCTAGGCCACCTCCTGCACATCCCACTTTAGGCTGTCGATGGTGTGGTCATCCGCAGTTTGAAAGTCAACTGCAAAGTCACCTCTCGCTTCGCCCACTACATCATCACCAGCCAAGTGGTCAACAGCGCTGACACAGCCAAGGAAGTGTCCTTCAACGTGGAAATACCCAAGACGGCCTTCATCAGCGACTTTGCCATGTGCGTGCCTTGCCTGGTTCACCAGGCCCAGCCCACAGCCAGGGCTCCCCTCATACCCAAGGGCCAAGGGCCAGACCCAGCTCTGAGGGACTGAAAAGCCCTTTAGGGCCTGCTCTGGGCTGCCATCTTGGACAGCAAACCAAAGCCTCTGACAGAATGTTTTCAGCCGAGGGCCCAGGAGCACAGGCCAGCACCCAAGGCTTACTGCTGGACCCTGTGGCCGGGGCTGCCCACCTCCGTGCTAGGGTCCCTGAGCTACTCTGGGGTCAGCGGGAGACTGGCAGGGGAAGCCCTCCCCCAAGTGCTCACCTGGACAGGACCTCCTCAGTGCTACCCCCCGCCTCCATTCCCCCCCAACCCCGAACTGGGAGTGCCCCCGACTCAAGGCCCCATGTGGTGGGGGAGGGGCACTGCCCTGATGGCTTCTTCCTCCCTGCAGCACAGCAGATGAAAATGCCTTCACCGGAGACATAAAGGACAAAGTGACTGCATGGAAGCAATACCGGAAAGCAGCCATCTCAGGAGAGAATGCAGGACTTGTCAGGTGAGCTCTGGGCCCTGCCGGCCCAATCTCTGGTGCCACCCACCCCCTGCCAGCATGGATCTGAAGGCTGCAAGGTGTCTTGGGTGGAGGGCAGCCCCAGATGAGGGGATGGGAGTAAACTGGTCAAACCCACTGCTGGCACAGGTGTGTTGGACAAGACCTCTGGAGAAGGGGGCCCTGACTCTGGCCAGTCAGCTAAGGCAGGGTGAGGGTCAAAGAAGGCTGGGGGAAGCACTAAAAATAAGAGAAATTGATTCTGAGGAGTATGTTTTAAGTGACAAGGACCCACACGTCACTTACCATGTGACGTGTCTGGTTTTGGCCCTGGTGGCACATCCAGGGCCTCAGGGAGAACAATGGAGCAGTTCTCCATCCACATCATCGTCGGTCCACGGAGCAAGGCCACGTTCCGGCTGACCTATGAGGAGGTGCTGAGGCGGAAGCTCATGCAGTACGACATTGTCATCAAAGTCAAGCCCCAGCAGCTGGTGCAGCATTTTGAGGTAGCTCGCGGGTGACCACAGGCAGGCGTGAGGTCTCAGGAGCCAGGCTCTTGCCTTTCCCTCACTGTGGCTGCACATGTAAGCTCAGCACCCTCTGTGTGCAGTCCTGGGCACACAGGGAGGGTACTAACTCTTCCAGGTGGGCTCCAGTGGCTCTCTGTGGCTCCCTGAACCCTCCAGCCTTCTCCTTCTGAGCCTCAGCTTGCTCATCTGTTAAATGGGGGTTCTGTGTGTCCCAGAAGTGCTGCAAAGATCATGAGAGATAGTGAATGTTCAGGGATTTTGTAGGAAACTCCCAGACAGCCTGAGGGGCTGTCATTGTGGCTGGCACATAAGTGGTGGCTGAGTTGAGGGGCACAGACATGCACATCTTCATTTGGCCAATATTTTTGGAATGCCTGTGACATGCCAGGCCCTGTGCTGAGAGCTGGGTGGGCGCTGCATATGGTGGGGGGGCCAGGATACACGCTGGCTCTTGGCTGAGACTTGATGATGGTTCCCAAATGCGAGCCTTGGTGCAGGAGTTGTTTCAATGCCACAGATCGACGTGGACATCTTTGAGCCCCAGGGGATCAGGAAGCTGGATGTCGAGGCCTCCTTCCTCCCCAAGGAACTGGCTGCCCAACTTATCAAGAAGTCCTTCTCAGGGAAAAAGGTGCGTCAGATGGCGGAGCCCTCAGAGACTTCTCAGCCTAGCTCAACCAGGCTGCCATATGGGAGAGAGAAGAGAACTCAGCACTTCTGATTCTCAAAAGCCTAAGGCTGGGGAGGGTCTGTCTGCCTGGTCTGCAGCGAGTTGCTGGCTTGCTTAAGCCTCAGTTTCCTCTTTGCTTATCTCATACTCCTGGGAAAGCATTCACAGTATATAGGACACATGTGTAAACCTCAGCATTCCAAGCCCCAGTGTTCTTGGAAACATGATTAAGTTTGGCAAGGATGTTGGCCTACCCAGTCATTTACCACTTGTCGCTTCCCACCCATCTACAAGAATTCCAGGAGCATCCTGCTTGCTCCTACCCCGGTTCCTGAGGAGTGCGGCATATGGATGGGTGATACCCAGCTAGTGCCCCGCTTCCTAACTTGCCCTCAACTAGAGCCAGGAGCAAACCGTTTATTCCCCCCCCCACCTTTGGTAGTGACTGTAACAGTTCACTTAGAAGAAATGTTTCCTACAGTTTTGGAGGGGTTCCTTAGAAACAAAATGCGACACGGTGGAGTGCTAGCAAACGCTTGCTTTCAGTAGGGGCCCAAGGGAATCGTCTTTGTCTTCCTAGTAATTCTTTTCAAATATCTTTAATGAACATATTTTACTTTTATAACCAACAAACAAAATGTAAAAAGAAAGGGTCCTTAAGAAAAATGTGGAAAGTACGGAGGTACAGAAATGTATTGAGGACAGTTCAGTTCAGTTCAGTCACTCAGTCGTGTCCATCTCTTTGCGACCCCATGAACCACAGCATGCCAGGCCTCATTGTCCATCACCAACTCCCGGAGCTTACTCAACTTTTTCACTCTTCTCTTTCACTTTCATCAAGAGGCTCTTTAGCTCTTCTTCACTTTCTGCCATAAGGGTGGTGTCATCTGCATATCTGAGGTTATTTCTCCCGGCAATCTTGATTCCAGCTTGTGCTTCCTCTAGCCCGGTGTTTCTCATGATGTACTCTGCATAGATGTTAAATAAGCAGGGTGACAATATACAGCCTTGATGTACTCCTTTTCTTATTTGGAACCAGTCTGTTGTTCCATGTCCAGTTCTAACTGTTGCTTCCTGACCTGCATATAGGTTTCTCAAGAGGCACGTCAGGTGGTCTGGTATTCTCATCTCCTTCAGAATTTTCTGCAGGAGATTTCTGTGATCCACACAGTCAAAGGCTTTGGCATAGTCAATAAAGCAGAAATAGATGTTTTTTTCTGAAACTTTCTTGCTTTTTTGATGATCCAGCAGATGTTGGCAATTTGATCTCTGGTTCCTCTGCCTTTTCTAAATCTAGCTTGAACATCTGGAGGTTCATGGTTCACATATTGCTGAAGCCTGGCTTGGAGAATTTTGAGTATTTACTAGCATGTGAGATGAGTGCAATTGTGCGGTAGTTTGAGCATTCTTTGGCATTGCCTTTCTTTGGGATTGGAATGAAAACTGACCTTTTCCAGTCCTGTGGCCACTGCTGAGTTTTCCAGCAAACCACCCCCAATTTCCCTGAGCACCAGCACCAAGTTCAACCAGGCTGAAGCTCCCACTCTGGGCCCTTCCTTCTCCTTGTCTATCCAGGCAGGTTCCATTTTCCAGCACAGTGTTCTTTTTTCACTGAACAGTATGAGATGCCAAGTGTCTCTCATCCTGGTATTATTTACATTTTTGGCCACACCATGTGGCTTGCGGGATCTTAGCTCCCCAACCAGGGATTGAACCTGGGCCCCCAGCAATGAAAACTCAGAGTCCTGACCACTGGATTGCCAGGGAATTTCCAACATGCTGCTGTTATTTTGTTTTTCATTGTGTACCCGAAATGGCGATACTTATTGTAGACAATTCCAATGATTCAGAAGCATGTGAGCAAAGAAACAGGTCTTCTCTCCTACTTTGCACAGGCGTGCACTCTCAGCAGCAGGGTGAGGGTCGCATGAGACTCATTCCTATGGCTATATACGACACACACACACATGCACACATCTTATGTTGTCCTTGCAAACCAGTAATGCCTCACACTCTCGCTTGTTCCAGGGTCACGTGCTTTTCCGCCCCACAGTGAGCCAGCAGCAAACCTGCCCCACGTGCTCTACAACCTTGCTGAATGGGGACTTCAAGGTGACTTACGATGTCAATCGGGATGATGCCTGTGACCTCCTGGTGAGTCTGAACTTCTAGCCTGAGACTTACGGGGCAGACAGGGGTCCTTTTGAGAGCGGCCTCACTCACCCGTTTGTGTTTCAGGTCGCCAATAACTACTTTGCCCACTTCTTTGCTCCCCAAAACCTAAAAAAACTGAACAAGAATGTGGTTTTTGTGATTGACATCAGCTCCTCCATGGAAGGCCAGAAACTGAAGCAGGTAAATGGTGGCTCTGAACAGCCCAGTGGGAGCTTCTTCAACCCCATCGCCCACCCCAAACTAGTTTTGCCCGCAGAGCCTGGGTTTGGGACTTCTGTCCCTGGCCAGAGGCAGGGTAATCTAACAGGAAATCCCAGTGGTCAGGGCCACTTCTCACTGTGCAGCCATGAGCAAGTACACTCACTTCTCGATGGCAAGCATAGGAGCAAGGTGACAGGGCCCACAGAGTCATGACGTTTACCAGTGGGGGAGGGCTTGGAAGATGAGACCTGTGTTCTAGGCATGTGGGGATGATTACAGGGGTCCAGAGATGGCTTGCAGCTGGCAGCAGCCTCCCCTCCACACGCATGATCTGTGCCCTGTCCATGGCACAGTGAAACCATTGGTGGACAAGCAGGGTTTTAGAAACCCAGCCTCCAGGGGTCCTCTGTCGTAACCCTGCCCCCCTGAACTCCTGGTCATTTCCCTTTCCCACTGGGTCCCTTTGCCTTCTCCACGCCCTCAGCCACCCCAGGGCTCACTCAGCAGGAGGCTCCTCTCCTGTCACCACTAGCTTTCTTGCCCCTCCTGTTTGTCTGCCACATGCCTCTAACCCTGTGGGTCTTTTAACTGGGCATCTGGAGATTACAGAAGGCACTATCCTGGGGCCCTGTCCCTCCACTGACTGTCCTATCCTTACAGACCAAGGAGGCGCTCCATAAAATCCTGGGGGACATGCGGCCAGGGGACTACTTCGACCTGGTCCTCTTTGGGTCTGCAGTGCAGTCATGGAAGGGTTCGCTGGTGCAGGCATCTCCTGCCAACCTGGAGGCAGCTCGGAACTTCGTGCAGCAATTCTCCCTGGCCGGGGGTAGGGGCAGGGGTCTGGGGCCACCTTGATGCCACCTCTGTCCCCTCAGATTGAAGGCACACACTGATCTGCTTTCTCTTTTTTTGCAGCTACAAACCTGAATGGAGGTCTGCTTAGGGGAATTGAGATCTTGAACAAAGCTCAGCAAAGTCTCCCAGAACTCAGCAACCACGCCTCAATTCTCATCATGTTGACAGATGGCGAGCCCACAGAAGGTAAGTGCCATCAGGGATACCCTGGGAGGTGTTGGGTCTGCTCATTATGGAAGGCACTGGGGATGCCGTCTGGGGGCAGAGAGGCTAAGGGTAAAGCTGAGCACTTGTCTAAGAGCAGAGTTCAGACCATAAAGTCTGCAGAAGCTCCAAGGTGCTCCTCTGTCCTGAGGTGGGAAACTGGGAGTGTTTCTCCATGACACAGGGCTGGACGGGGCCCAGAAGGAGGGACAGGACTCCTAGGCTGAATTTAATGAACTGTGTTTTCAGTACCTCACCAAGCACAGGAGTAGGGACCAAGAAGAGACACTAAGAGAACAAGAAACATCTTTGCCCTTAAGGAGTCCAGGGTCCACTGGGGGAGGCAGACCCAGGAACAGATGCTCTGTCAAGGGCTCTGAAAGAACAGGGTGCCAGGAGGCCAAAAGACCACAGACAAGGGGCACCTGACCCAGGCAGAGTCTCAGAAGGCCTCCTGGAGGAAGGTGAGCCCTGAGCTCCATCTGGAAGGAGGAGAGGAGAAGCAGGAAGGCATCCCTGGCAGAAGGGGCAGCTTGAACAAAACAAGGTTTGTGCACCAGCAAGGTCTGTGCAGGAAGTGCAGGCATGTATAAAGCAGGTAAAACAGAGTGGAAAGGTCAGCAGGCCCTCACAGGCCATGGGAGGAGCCGTGGAGGGTTTAAAATCAGATTTGCTCATGATGGATCCATGGAAATGGGCAGTCTTCTAGGAGCTCTGTTAGCAGCTGTTGCATCACCCAGAGGAGACAGCAAGAGGCGTGGCCTCAAGAGGCTAGTGGGGACTGGAGATGGTCTAAGATGGGAGGCTTGGCCCCCAGAGGGTGCCCCAAGTTGCCCTCATGCCCCACATGCATCCCATCCCTACCTGGCTGTGTGGCTGCAGGGGTGATGGATCGTACCCAAATCCTCAAGAATGTCCGAGATGGCATCAAGGGCAGGTTCCCACTCTACAACTTGGGCTTTGGCCATGATGTGGACTTGAACTTCCTGGAGGTCATGTCCCTGGAGAACAACGGACGTGTCCAGAGAATCTACGAGGATCATGATGCTACCCAGCAGCTGCAGGTCTCCTCTCCCACAGCCCCTCAAAGTCACGCCATGGGGATCAGAGCCTTGGCAGCCATGTACCCACCAGCCCAGAGCAGATAAAGCTCTGGTGTAGAGTTCAACTTAGCTGTGGGACCTTGAGCCAGTTCCTTAACCCCTGAGCCTGCAATTCCTTCTATAAGGCAGCGATCCTGACATACCACTTTGTGAGGGGGTTTCCTGTTGGATGCCTAGGGTGACCCACCAGCTCTGAGGCTGCACCCCACCCCCATTCCTGCAGGGTTTCTATGAGCAGGTAGCCAACCCCCTCCTGAGGGATGTGGAGTTGCTGTACCCCCGGGAAGCCGTCTCAGACCTGACCCAGCACCGCCATAAACAGTACTACGAAGGCTCGGAAATCATGGTGGCGGGGCGCATTGCTGACCACAAACTGAGCAGCTTCAAGGCGGACGTGCGAGCTCACGGGGTAAATAGAGGGCTGCAAAGGGTGGAGAGGCACTCAGAAGCTCCCCACCCCTGTGCCCTTGGCAGCCTCTCTTTCCCCAGAGGAGTGCCCTCACCCCACCAGGCCACACACACCCCCAGGGCTGAACGTTCTCCTAATGCAGTCATCCTGAGGGCAGGCTCAAGTGGCCTTGATAAGTGGTCATCCTTGCAGCCAACTGGACCACCTGTTATTCCCCATGTCATTCCTCCCAAAGCATGAGGCAGTGAGAGGCTAGCGTCTTCCTTCTCAAGTGACACTATTTCCTGAGCACCTACTACACATTCAGCTTTGTACCACAGTGCAGTGCACGTGTGCACATGCACGCTCGGGGGTCCTGGAGACCTGGAGTCTAGCCGTCTGGTTGTAGCTGAGGGTTCAGGACTCCGGCTTTCAGTGAGGAAAGCTGAGCTAGACCTTGGCTCCAGGTGGGTGATATCGATCAAATGGGTCCAGGTCTCTAGGCCTTTCTGTACTATGAGGGTAAAACTGCACTAGAGAGTTGTGTGGAGTAAATGAAATAATCCTGTGCATGGCAAACCCCTGGGAAGAGGTGCCCCCATATCGTAGCTGAGGAGAAAAGGCACACTTGTGGGCTGCGGCAAGTTGAATGGGCATCTGGAGGAGCGGGGTGGGGTGGACACAGTTGCATGGTGGACTGGCCGGCTGTTTGCTGGCATCCCCCAGAGACAGTAACTCTATGAGAGCAGAGCCTGATCCTCCTCCCCTGGGATCCCCGAGGCCTGGGTCAACTTGGCTCACAGAGGGTGCTTGGCAACTTTTATGGAAGGAATGGATGGGTGAGGATGAGAAGAGCAGGCTTAGGAAAGAAGGGGGATGGAATGCTGACAAAGGTTCACAGCCTCTCTCGCCCTCGCCTCTCTCAGGAGGGCCAAGAATTCATGACAACCTGCCTGGTGGACAAGGAAGAGATGAAGAAACTGCTCCGAGAACGGGGCCACATGCTGGAGAACCACGTTGAACGCCTGTGGGCCTACCTGACCATCCAGGAGCTGCTGGCCAAGAGGTACCAGCCCACTGGCTGCCTAGGGGAATGGGGGCACAACCGCCCAAGAGCACGCCCCACAACCCCTGGGTCTTTGAACTAAGAAGGGGTGGTTCTGAGTCTTGAAGCGTGTGAGCAGGTCAGATTTACTGTTCTCTGACTTTGCTCTCTAAGTTAATATCAACCAGGCAGTCAATGTGTGGGCGGGGCCTGCAGGGGGGCACAGGGCGGCCTGCCGTTTGCTCCTACTTAGCTCTGTGGGCGATGCTGCCCTTGCCCGTGGGGCTACTGTGTCCAGACACACTCAGTTCATCCTCACAACATACCGAGCACACCGGGGTTCAGAGAGGTTAGACCACTTGCCAGAATGTCACA
Source organism: Bos taurus (assembly GCF_002263795.3). Classification (NCBI taxonomy): domain Eukaryota; kingdom Metazoa; phylum Chordata; class Mammalia; order Artiodactyla; family Bovidae; genus Bos; species Bos taurus. The sequence continues at coordinate 48,104,571 of NC_037349.1, read as the reverse complement.
GCTGTTGAATTCTGGGGCACATCCCCCAGCTCTACCAAACCTCCAGGTTTTCTCTATGAAACTGTTAGTCACTCAGTCATGTCCGACTCTGCAACCGCATGGACTATAGCCCTCCAGGCTCCTCTGTCCATGGAATTCTCCAGGCAAGAACACGGGATCTTCCCGACCCAGGGATTGAACCCAGGTCTCCCGTATTGCAGGCAGATTCTTTACCATCTGAGTCACCAAGGAAACCCATTTCTCTATGGGAGGCATTTAAATCATGAGGTCCTTGAAGGCAGCCCCTGAGTGGGGCCACTGCAGGGGCTTATTCCATGCCTGTTGAACAAGTCAACAACAGCAGGAAAGGACAAGGGAATGCAAGTTTACTGTCGTCCAAGCTGCAGGCCTGGAGCCGGTGTCTGTCTCGCAGGATGAAGTTGGAGGGCCAGGAGAAGGCCAACGTGTCAGCAAAGGCCCTGCAGATGTCATTGGCCTATCAGTTCGTGACCCCACTGACCTCCATGACCGTCAGGGGCATGACAGACCAGGACGGCCTGGAGCCCATCATTGATAAGCCCCTGGACGGTATGGGCTGGCTGAGGGGAGGCTGTGGGCATGGGGAGGCTTCTGAGAACCAAAAGCCTCCAGGGCGTTAATTCTCTTTCCTTTCTCTCCTTTCTAGATTATCTGCCCTTGGGTGAGTTTTTAAATCATGTTGACTTTTGCAAGGGGCTCTGGGTGGCTGGGCAAGTGGCGCAGTTCTGGCCACCAGACACACAGATCCCCTCCCCACACCTGCCCGGCTCCAGCCTTTCTTGGTCTCTTCCTTCCCTGAGATGCCCTTCCCCACTTTGTTGTAACCAAACTGTTGCTACCTGAGTGTTTGGGGAGCCCTCACACAGCCTGAACCCCTCCACTCCCGGGCCTTCTTTGGGGCCCTTAGTGTGAGCATCCGTTTGCAAGGAGGACTGGGACCCCCAGGAGAAGGGCTGGGACCCCTAGGAGAGGGCTGAGTCCCACAGGAGGAGGGCTGGGACCCCCAGGAAGAGGGCTGCCCAGGCCTGACTGATGTTTTGGCCCAGTTGCCCTTGGAGCAGGGAGGGTGACGCTGTCCTCTGTCCTTGTCCTCTACAGAGATGGTGGGACCCAGAAAGAGTAAGTGGCCGTCACCCTGACAACGCACGTCTTACCTCTGCTCCACGGGACCACCCTCAGTCCTGAGCAAAGCCCAGGGTGTTGCCCATCTAAGGCTGTCTCTCTCTGCTCCAGTGCTCCTCGCTCCCTCTCGCTGGGAGCCCTCAGAACTCTCCCCCTGACCCAGGCCTGGCCTCCCAACCCCAGAGCCACCAGCCCACCAGGTCCTCATGAAGGAGACCGAGCTGGGGCCAGGACACTGGTAGTGGTGATTTAGTTGCTCAGTCATGTCTGACTCTTGCAACCCCAGGGACTATAGCCCACTGGGCTCCTCTGTCAATGGGATTTCCCAAACAAGAATACTTGTTTGGGTTGCCATTTTCTTCTCCAGGCCAGGCCATTGCTCTGGGCCAAACTTCCATTCCCACATCCCGAGAGGTGTCAAAGTCTCCATGTCCACTCGTGCACCCGCGGCCTCGGGCCAGCCTGCCTGGGTGGGAGGGGCCCCAGAGAAGGAGCCACCATTTGCAGGGAAAGCCTGGCCACCTCCCTTCTAAAGGCCGTTCACTCTTGCTGCTCAGCCTTCATGCTACAGGCCTCCCAGCCTGCTCCAACGCACTCCAGCCTCGACATCAAGAAGTTGCCAGACCAAGTGACTGGCGGTGAGTCCTTGGGAGGGTCTGAGGGACATTCCTGCCTGGCTGAACCCTTGTTCCCAGCTGGCCCCATCTGCCTAACGCTCAGTCTAACGGACTCCATGCTGTGCCCTCAGTGGATACTGACCCGCACTTCCTCATCCACGTGCCCCAGAAAGAGGACACGCTGTGCTTCAACATCAACGAGGAGCCTGGTGTGGTCCTGAGCCTGGTGCAGGATCCTGACACAGGTACTGGTGACATCACACCCCCTGCCAGAGAGGGTGGGGCCCAGGCTCCTCTGCCCTCAGCGTTCAGCCATAACCAGGAAGGACAGTGGTTGTGGCCCCCACTGCCCACACCCAGTGTACCCGCCACCTGGCTGGGCTCAGCCTGCCGCCGTCACACCCCACCCACCTGCCTGGGCGCTACATAGGGCCAGCTTTGTGGGCATGCGACCTGTGCAGGTGCACGGAACCGTGCATGGGAAGGGCCCCATGCTTGATTTAATGCTCTGCAGTTGCATCCTGAAATTCTTAATTTTTGAAGGAGGGGCCCCTTGTTTTCATTTTGTACCGAGTCCTGTAAATTATCCTGTGACCCTGCTGCATACCCCTCCCTTGGCCCTGCATGGCTGCAGGGGTCTTGGAGTCAACCTCCCCGCTGCCCCCGGGCTCCAGTGATGAGAACAATGCCCTCTCCATATCTTGGACGCTTCTCCCACCCTCCCAGTCCATTCAGGTCATCTGCACATGTTTGTTGAGCACATCCAAAGGGCTGGGGACACAATGGAAACCCGGACAGAGTCCCTGCTCTCGTGGAGTTTAGGGAAGGGAGATAAACAGGTGAACAGATTCTTAGGTGACAATTTCAGAGCATGAGACAAGGATAGTTTTGGGACAGTGACAATGGGGAGGGGGCTGCTTGCTGCCCAGTTCAGAGGAGGCCTCTGTGGAGAGGCCCTAAGACTCACCTACAGCACCTGCCCTGCGTCATGGAGAATAAGCAGCTCCAAGGCCTGTCCTGGGGAGGCGAGACCTCCTTCAGAGCGCAGAACGGAGCATTCTAATCTCAGAGAGGGTGGTGGGAAGGGAGGCAGGCAGTGCTGTGTGTGGCCTGCACCTGTCCTGAAAGCCTACCTCCTTGGGTGCTGAGGCTCTCAGTGACCAAAGAGGGAGGGCAGGAGCAAAGACTGGCTGGCAGGGTTCTGGTGAGAGCTGGCCCCCGACCTGATGACCCTTCACCCTACTGCAGGCTTCTCAGTGAACGGGCAGCTCATCGGCAACGAGGCTGGGAGCCCTGGGAAGCATGAGGGCACGTACTTCGGGCGTCTGGGGATCGCAAACCCCGCAACTGACTTCCAGCTGGAAGTGACTCCTCAGAACATTACGCTGAACCCTGGGTCTGGCGGGCCCGTGTTCTCCTGGAGGGACCAGGCCTTCCTGCGGCAAAATGAGTAACCAGCTTAGGCGGGGGCCTGGGAAGGGAGGCAGGGGTGAGTGTGGTGAGGACCAAGGCATGAAGCCCCAGAGCCAGCCCCACCCCCCGAGCCTGTGGACCCTCATTCCCTGAGCTCTGCCTGTGAGTGAGGTCATAAGGCCTCCGTGCGGACATGCTGGGCCCTGTGAACCATTCCCGACCCCTCACTCCCAATTTCCTTTGGTTCCGGGATGCGTGTCTCTGGGCCTGGCTGCCTGAGCTCCTGTGGCACCCTCGCCCCACAGTCCTGTCTCCACCAAACCAAGCAATTCATCCTCCCAGGCCCAGCGCAAGGGCCACCTCTTCCCTGAACCCATCCTGGTCTCTTCCTCTGCTGAACTTGTGTTCTCTGGGCTGGTCTTTCAGCGCTGTCTTAGTATGACTTGTTTAGTGTTTGTTCTTTCCTTCACTCATTCATCTGTAAACACTGCCGAGCATCAGAGCCCAGTGCTGGTCAGTGGAGCTATAGGGAGAGGTGGGCAGGGTCCAGTATAGTGGATCATATGATGAGTCAAAGAACACAGACTCACACTTGACAGGCTGGAGTAGAAGTCCTGGCTCTGTCACTCACCAGCTATGTGAACTCGAGCAACTTCTTAACCTCTTTGAGCTGTGGTCCTCACAGGATCAAAGGGGGAATTGAATGATATAGTTTCAATGGAGGGCTTAGCACAGGGCCTGTACAGAATATACCCAGCAGCAACATGTGGGAAGAAGTGTGGAGCAAGAAATACTCAACCATCTCAGAGGAGAGGGGGTCCTAAGAGCTGGGTCCCAAGGACAAGAGCAGCTGAACGGAGGGGTGCAGTGAAGCTGCATCCACCCTCATGGCACCCGGCCCCACAGGGTGCTGGTGACCATCAACAGGAAGAGGAACCTGGTGGTGTCTGTGGAGGATGGGGGCACCTTCGAGGTCGTCCTGCACCGGGTGTGGAGGGGGAGTGCTGTCCGCCAGGACTTCCTGGGCTTCTATGTGCTGGATAGTCACCGGATGTCAGCACGGACACACGGGCTGCTGGGTATGTCCGGCTGGCCAGGCTGGCAGAGCTGTGGGGGGTGGCGTGTTAGGACTCACCATGGGTCAGCTTTGCGAGGCACCAGGACAGGTGCACCTCCAACGTGGCCTCCAAGGCTCAGAGCTCCAAAGAGGGTCCTGGTGACGGCTTGTCCCTCAAAGAGGCTGTAATCAAACACAGTGAAACTAAAGCTTAAGTGAGCCTGAGAGCGTGTAAGGAGAGGTCCAATTAGAAAAGAGAAAGGTCCAGTGGACTCCCAGACACCTCCTGGGTGGGATGGGTCATGGCCACACCGCTTCTCTTTGTGGCCTTCCTGCAGACCCTGCTCTCTACCCCTCCCTCCCCTCTCCCCAGCCATACTCCTTTGGAATTCCTATAGAAGCAACATATCTGCTTCTTTATAGTAAGTGAACTAGAGGTGGCTTTGGATGTTAAAATTTATCAGAAACAGTCAAGCCCTTGGGAAAAAATAGTGCCATAACTCTAAACCTCCAGGGAGCACCTGGTGAGCACAGGGCAGCAAGGCCCCCGATGGTAACCACGGTCTTGTGCATGCCTTTCCAGGACAATTCTTCCACCCCTTTGATTATAAAGTGTCCAACCTCCACCCAGGCTCTGACCCCACAAAAACAGATGCCACAATGGTGGTGAAGAACCGCCGCCTGACAGTCACCAGGTGGGTGGACTTTTCTCCCAGCATCTCTGCCCTTGGCCTTCTCCATCATTGGTCCAGGTCTTCTTCTAGGTGTCACATGGGTCGGGTGGGCGTCCTGGGGAGGTACAGCCCTGCTGGATCTAAAAGGTGACCCCAGCTGGCATATTTCTCCTCAGGGGCTTGCAAAAAGACTACAGGAAGGACCCCCGACATGGGGCTGAGGTGACCTGCTGGTTCATTCACAACAATGGGGATGGGCTGATTGACGGCATCCACACTGACTATATCGTCCCTGACATCTTCTGAGCTCCAGCTGGCACACCCATCCTCCCTTGGGACCACGGCAGAGGGGCAGGGTAGCATCCTGACCTGCTGCACTGGCCACACCTTCCCGTTCAAGCTGGTCTCCTATGTCAAAGCACTCATGATTTCCATTAAAGAGAAGCTATGTCTAGCTCAGCCTGGCTGCTTTTGGGGAACAGGGGGTGGCAAGGAGGCAACCCAAGATGTTGCTCCTCAGAAGGGCTCAGGAGTCACAGCAGACCTGGAGGCCAGGAGGGAGCCTGCACCAACTCTGCCTCCACCCCCACCCCCATTCTCTGTAGCCGTCTGGCCCTGTGCCCTCTGAATGCCCGAGTGTCCCATGCACATGGCTTCCCCTTTTGGTCCAGAGACCAAAGGACACGCTGGCGGATTGTATAGGAATGACCCACAATGGCCAAAGCTGCCCCAGTGCTTCCTGCAGTCAGGTACTGTTTTCAGTGCCTTTGCTGAATTAACTGAATATATACATACTCCCAACAGCGCTAGGGCTTCCCTGGTGACTGAGACGGTAAAGAATTTCCCTGCAAAGCGGGAGACCTTGGGTTCAATCCTTGGGTTGAGAAGATCCCCTGGAGAAGGGCAGGGCAACTCACTCTGGTATTCTTGCCTGGAGAATCTCATGGACAGAGGAGCCTGGCGGGCTGCAGTCCAGGGGGTTGCTAAGAGTTGGACATGACTGACTGACATACTTTCACTTCCATTCTCCCAACAGCCCTAGGGGACACTTTTGTCATGACTGTTTATATCCGAGGTTAGGTAACTTGTCGCAAATCCCTCATGGTTTAAGTGGTGGAACTGGGATTTGAACCGATTCTATCTGGCATCAGCATCTATGTGCTTAACCACTCCATGTAAATTTTCTGGCGGCTGACGGCCAAAGTTTGTTCTAGATCTTTCTGAGTTCAGTTCAGTTCAGTCGCTCAGTTGTGTCCGACTCTTTGTGACCGAATGGACTGCAGCACGCCAGACCTTCCTGTCCATCACCAACTCCTGGAGCTTACTCAAACTCATGTCCATTGAGTCGGTGATGCCATCCAACAATCTCATCCTCTGTCATTCCCTTCTCCTCCTGCTTTCAATCTTTCCCAGCATCAGGGTCTTTTCAAATGAATCAGTTCTTTGCATCAGGTGGCCAAAGTGTAGGAGTTTCAGCTTCAGCATCAGTCCTTCCAATGAACACTCAGGACTGATTTCCTTAGGATGGACTGGCTGGATCTCCTTGCTCTCCAAGGGACTCTCAAGAGTCTTCTCCAACACCACAGTTCAAAAGCATCAATTCTTTGGCACTCAGCTTTATAGTCCAATTCTCACATCCATACATGACTACTGGAAAAAACAGCTTTGACTAGACAGACCTTTGTTGGCAAAGTAATGTCTCTGCTTTTTAATATGCTGTCTAGGTTGGTCATAACTTTCCTTCCAAACACCAAGTGTCTTTTATTTTCATGGCTGCAGTCACCATCTGTAATGATTTTGGAGCCCCCAAAAATAAAGTCTGTCATTGTTTCCATTGTTCCCCCATCTATTTGCCATGAAGTGATGGGACCAGATGCCATTATCTTACTTTTCTGAATGTTGAGTTTTGAGCCAACTTTTTCACTCTCCTCTTTCACTTTCATCTTTTCACTTTCATCACTAAAGAGGCTCTTTAGTTCTTTGCTTTCTGCCATAAGGGTGGTGTTATCTGCATATCTGAGGTTATTGATATTTCTCCCGGCAAATTTGATTCCAGCTTGTGCTTCATGCTGGACTGAAGGAAGCATGATATACTCTCATGATGTACCCTGCATATAAGTTAAATAAGCAGGGTGAAAATATACAGCCTTGATGTACTCCTTTTCCTATTTGGAACCAGTCTGTTGTTCCATGTCCAGTTCTAACTGTTGCTTCCTGGCCTGCATACAGATTTCTCAGGAGGCAGGTAAGGTGGTCTGCTATTTCCATCTCTTAAAGAATTTTCCATAGTTTGTTGTGATCCACACAGTCAAAGACTTTGGCATAGTCAATAAAGCAGAAATAGATGTTTTCCTGGTATTCTCTTGCTTTTTTGACGATCCAACAGATGTTGGCAATTTGATCTCTGGTTCCTCTGCCTTTTCTAAAACCAGTTTGAGCATCTGGAAATTCATGGTTCACATGCTGTTGAAGCCTGGCTTGGAGAATTTTGAGTATTTACTAGCATGTGGAGATGAGAGCAATTGTGCGATAGTTTGAGCATTCTTTGGCATTGCCTTTCTTTGGGATTGGAATGAAAACTGACCTTTTCCAGTCCTGTGGCCATTGCTGAGTTTTCCAAATTTGCTGGCATATTGAGTACAACACTTTCACAGCATCATCTTTCAGGATTTGAAATAGCTCAACTGGAATTCCACCACCTCCACTAGCTTTGTTCATAGTGATGCTTCCTAAGGCCCACTTGACTTCACATTCCAGGATGTCTGGCTCTAGGTGAGTGATCACAGCATCGTGGTTATCTGGGTCATGAAGATCTTTTTTGTATAGTTCTTCTGTGTATTCCTGCCACTTCTTCTTAATATCTTCTGTTTCTGTTAGGTCCATACCATTTCTGTCCTTTATTGTGCCCATCTTTGCATGAAATGTTCCCTTGGTATCTCTAATTTTCTTGAAGAGATCTCTAGTCTTTCCCATTCTGTTGTTTTCCTCTATTTCTTTGCATTGATCACTGAGGAAAGCTTTCTTATCTCTCCTTGTTATTCTTTGGAATTCTGAAATCAAATAGGTATATCTTTCCTTTTCTCCTTTGGTTTTTGCTTCTCTTCTTTTCACAGCTATTTGTAAGGTCTCCTCAGACAACCATTTTGCCTTTTTGCATTTCTTTTTCTTGGTGATGGTCTTGATCACTGTCTCCTGTACAATGTCACGAACCTCTGTCCATAGTTCTTCAGGCACTCTATCAGATCTAATCCCTTGAATCTATTTCTCATTTTCAGTGTATAATCATAAGGGATTTGATTTAGGTCATACCTGAATGATTTAGTCATTTTCCCTATTTCTTCAATTTAAGTCTGAATTTGGCAATAAGGAGTTCATGATCTGAGCCACAGTCAGCTCCTGTCTTGTTCTTGTTGACTGTATAGAGCTTCTCCATCTTTGGCTGCAAAGAATATAATCAATCTGATTTCGGTGTTGACCATCTGGTGATGTCTGTGTGTAGAGTCTTCTCTTGTGTTGTTGGAAGAGGGTGTTTGCGAAGACCAGTGTGTTCTCTTGGCAAAACTCTATTAGTCTTTGCCCTGCTTCATTCTGTATTCCAAGGCCAAATTTGCCTGTTACTCCAGGTATTTCTTGACTTCCTACTTTTGCATTCCAGTCTCCTATAATGAAAAGGACATCTTTTTTGGGTGTCAGTTCTAAAAGGTCTTGTAGGTCTTCATAGAACCATTCAAGTTCACCTTCTTCAGCATTATTAGTCAGGCCATAGACTTGGATTACTGTGATATTGAATGGTTTGCTTTGGAAATGAACAGAGATCATTTTGTCATTTCATTTTTGAGATTTCATCCAAGTACTGCATTTCAGACTCTTGTTGACTATGATAGCTACTCCATTTCTTCTAAGGAATTCTTGCCCACAGTAGTAGCTTTAATGGTCATCCGAGTTAAATTCACCCATTCCAGTCCATTTTAGTTGATTCCTAAAATGTCAACGTTCACTCTTGCCATCTCCTGTTTGACCACTTCCAATTTGCCTTGATTCGTGGACCTAACAATATTGCAGGTTCCTATGCAATATTGCTCTTTACAGCATTGGAATTTACTTCTATCACCGGTCATATCCACAACTGGTGTTGTTTTTGCTTTGGCTCCGTCTCTTCATTCTTTCTGGAGTTATTTCTCCACTGATTTCCAGTAGCATATTGGACACCTACCAACCTGGGGAGTTCATCTTCCAGTGTCCTATATTTTTGCCATTTTAATATTGTTCATGGGGTTCTCAAGACAAGAATACTGAAGTGGTTTGCCATTCCCTCCTCCAGTGGACCACATTTTGTCAGAGCTTTCCACCATGACCCGTCTATCTTGGGTGGCACCACATGACATGGCTCATAGTTTCATTGAGTTTGACAATGCTGTGTTCCATATGATCAGATTGGTTAATTTTCTGTGATTGTGGTTTTCATTCATTCTGTCCTCTGATGGAGAAGGATAAGAGGCTTATGGAACCTTCCTGACGGGAGAGACTGAGAGGAAACTGGGTCTAGTTCTGATGGGTGGGGCCATGCTTAGTAAATCTTGAATCCAATTTTCTGTTGATGGGTGGGGCTGCGTTCCCTCCATGTTATTTGACCTGAGGCCAAACTATGGTGGAGGTAATGAAGATAATGGTGACCTCCTTCAAAAGGTCCCAGGCACGCACTGCTGCACTCAGGGCCCCCAGCCTGCAGCAGGCCACCACTGACCCACACCTCCGCCGGAGGCTCCTGGACACTCACGGGCGAGTCTGGGTCAGTCTCCTGTGGGATCACTGCTCCTTTCTCCTGGGTCCTGGTGTGCACACGGTTGTGTTTGTGCACTCCATGACTCTGTCTCCCCAGTCCTGTGTAAGCTCTGGTGGCTCTATGGTGGGGTTAATGGTGACCTCCTCCAGGAGGACTTATGCCAGACCCAGGTCTACTGCACCCAGAGCCCCTGCCCCTGCAGCAGTCCACTGCTGACCTGCACCCACAGGAGACACTCAAACACAGTTCTGTCTTAGTCTCTGTCGGGTCTCTGGGTCCTGGTGCGCCCAAGGTTTGTTTGAGCCCTCTGAGGGTCTCTGGTGGGTATGGGGTTTGATTCTAAATGTGATTTCGTGATTTCACCCCTCCTTACCATCTTGCTGAGACTTCTCCTTTGCCCTTGGAAGTGGGGTATCTCCTCAAAGTCGCTCCAGCACCACGCAGCTGCCACTCTAGATCTAGATCTTTCTAAGTATTACTTACCATGAGCATGTGAAAAAATATATATATATATATAATATATGGACTTGGAGTCCTGAAGAAGTCCTGCCAGGAACTAGAGGCTCACTCACTGCAGTCAGGGCCTCAGGAAGCAGTTCCCAGGCCTCCACCCTCCACTGGATTTTCCAGCTGGGGGTTGGCACTTCTGGGAGCAGGCAAATCTCCCCAAAGCAGATACAGCCACTGCCCAGAAGCTCTGACTTCATGAATAGCAGCCCACTGACTCCTCACAATGGGGCCTGGAATGACCCCTTCAGAATTTCTTTCCTGGCTTTGTCTGGGGGCCCAGTTGAAATGTGACATTACAGGGTGTGGGGAGATGACCTTGTACTTTGGGGAGCCACTGGCCCTTCTTGCAAAGTGTGATGGGCCTCTACTCCCTTCTTTCCAGAGCATTGCTGTTTTTCTGGTCTTCTGTCTGGTTCCTGCCCCAAATGAGGACTCAGATTGACAGCACAGAGGCTGAGGCCCAGGGCTGCCCCAGGCCCAGGGACATAGAGCCCTGAGGGACAGCCCGTGAAGGTTCAGAGCCTAGCCCACTGTTTGGAGTATTCTGGGCTTCTTAAGGGAGGGCCATGGCCTGCCAGCTGGCTGGTCATCCTGAGCAAAGCCCTGCCTAACTAGGGCCTCTTTTTCCCATCCTATAGAGTAGAAATAGGGTGAACCTGAAGATGTCTTAGATTCCATTTAATTCCAAATTCTGTCTAATGACTCTGGCTCCCTCAAGTCCCCAGATGTCCCTCAGGGGCCTCTGGAGCAACCTCAGAATTTCCTATTATGAGTTGTTCCTCCCACAAAGCTCTAAGTAGTGAGGGATGAGGTGGCAGCCTGGAGGAAAGGGGCTGGGGGTGGGCATGAGGAGGGGCTGCTGGGCAATGCTGGCAGGACAACAGTTCTGCCACAGCCCCAGGGCCTAGCGGTCAGTGACTGCAGACACTGAAGGTGATTGCATGAACCATGTGGAAGGGCCCTTCTTCTTTCTGCTCCCAGGTGTCAGCCCAGAGCTGGGTGCCTGGTGGTAGTAGGGGTCACTATAAGAATTCAAGAGGCCGGAGGAGAGCAGGGACCCCCAGCCGGGCATCAGCAGTTCCCTTTGTTGATCTACCATCATTTTGCTAAGGTGGCAACTCTCTGTCTTTGCTTCTGTGGCTGCTGCCATTTCCAGTCACTAGTCCCCTCTTTCCTTGTGGCTTCTGCTGCCTCCTAGCTTCTGTTTCCTCACTCCATTTCTCTGCCCCCAGGAGTCAACTCTCTCTGTACATACCACAGTCAAATGAAGTCTTGGCTTTCAGTCAAGACCATAGTCTGATCCATACATGAGCTATCCTGTGACTAGGCATTCTCATTATCTCTGCTCAGTGGTGGCCAAGTGGGAGGGTCACTGGGTCATTTTGTTCAGAAAAGTATGGCCAGCACATGATGGCCACTCTGGAAGGTCTAGGGGCTGGCAGGGCTCTGGGATGGCCCAGAAGGACCCAGCCCCCACTGGGAGGCACTAAGACCGTGCCTCTGAGGCTGCCATGGTCCTGGACCACAACTCCAGCCTCACTGGGGACTTCTGGGAGAACGATCCTCCAAAGGGCCAAGGGCAGCTGAGTTCCTGGTCAGACTGAGAACACAGGGAGGAACACGACACATGGCCTGGTCCTCCAGGTGCTCAGAGTCTAGAGACAGTGATCAGATCCAAACATGCGAACCTCAACCAAACATTAACAGTAGAATGTAGGCCCTTTGGGAGCTTGGAGCCTGGAGCAGGGCTGTCTGTGCTCAGCTAGGGGACAAAAAAGGAAGAAGACATTTGGAGGGACAGAGAGAAGAGATGTGAGGTACAGAGAAGTGGAAGGTGGGAAAAGTTACCTTCAGAAAGCAACTTGGAGCTGGATCACAGGACTCGGGGATTGTCTTTCCCAAGGGGCACAGGAATCATAGAGGGTAATGAGGAAGGAGTCAGCCATGGAGATCCGAGTCTCAGGGTGGTAAGTCTGGTTTTGGGCCCTGGCCCTGATAAGTCTGGTTTTGGGCCCTGGAGAAGGGAGGTGAGATAACTGTGATCCAGGAGGCCAGACCAGAGGCTGTGCCCATGATGTGGTGACAATGCTGAGATGCCTTTTGTTTTAAATGTGAGTCCATATTCCATCATCATCACCCCCTCCCAGAGGGTCTCTGGGCCCGTCTGTCAACGCAATACTTCTGGCTTCCCCATGGGGCTCCGTGCCCCACGGCCACTGGGTGTGAAGCCCTAACACTGTGGATGATACCCACCGAGTTACCTTGGTACAGGTAGATCCAGGCCCATCACTCCACCCATGCCCAGCTTCCCCAGGGGAACCTCCCGCCTCCTGCCCCTCCCACCCCCTGCTCTCCCGCCCCCGATGCAGGTCGATGACCCCACTTGGGAAAACATCAGGCTTGCTCATATAAGGAGCCCGGGGCCAGGCCAGCATGCCCAGCAATGGCGTTGGCTCAGTGGCCCTACCTCATCTTGGCCCTGCTCTCCGGCTTGGCAGTCTCTGGCTTCCCTAGAAACCCATCCCTGCTGCTTGGGGTAAGTCTGCCCCTTATTCACCAATAGGCAGGCAGGGAGGCCACACTGGGCAGTCCTCTGTAGAATGAGGAGGAGGCAGAGGCTGGGCAGTGAGCTGCAAGGAACAGGGCAGGGTATAGGGGGACCTGGGCCCCAGACCTGCTGTCAAATCTGATGAGACAGCTTCCCCGGGGGAGCTTAAATCTCTTGGGCCTCTGTTTGCTGACTTGTCAGGTGGGTGATGCACCACGATCAGCTCACCTCACTGAGGGGCTCTGGGGTTCATATATAGACAAGGGGAGAGGCCTCTAGGAATGGCCAGGCTGAGCTGCATGGGGTACAGTGGTGGTGGGGTCTGGAGGCCTGGGGCCTAGGGAGGGGCAGAATGAGTCGGGGTATATGGTGCAGGGGGAGAGCACTGACTTTGGCCCTCCCTGACACGCTCCCCTAGACCTTCCCCCGGACCTCAGTCTCTCCATCTACTCAGAGCCCTTTCTACTCTGACATGTGGCTCTGGGTGGGTCCTCCATCCGGAGGCACCTCAAGGTGTGTGTAGGTACTGGGGGAGGTGGTCACTGCTGAACCCTGGCCTCAGCCCACAGCCTCTACCCAGGCCACGGTAGCCTTGGCCTTGGCCCGACCCCTGTGTTTGTCTTTGTTTTTTTCCAGAAACGGAGCCTCCCGGGAAGGGTGAGAACTTTCACAAGAGATGGGGCAGGGCAGAGCTGGTTGCCCAACAGCGGAGGAAGTGGGCGACAGGGGAAGGTCCCTCCAGCTGGCAAACTCCCTCATGGCCCCCTGCCCTGGCAGACCCCTGCTGCCTCCTGAGCCCTGGGAGAAATCTCCAGGGAACCATGCCCCTCAGACTCGCTGATGCAATGGAGGACCACCCTTCCACGGGTCCTTCTTCCCACAAACGCTTACCGAGTATTTATCAGACCCCATGCATGGGGCAAGAGACACACAGTGAATGACCCTGTGATGCCTTCGCGAAGCATCTTTATATCCATGTTCAATCCAGATGTCTCCCTAGAACATCCCTTGGCCCATCATCCCGTTGGAAAGAGGGTGCTGGGGGGCGCGAAGGCCCTCCCCATGCATCGCCCTTGGTGCAGGAAATAAGGGCCTATTTGGGAGACAGAACCAGGCAGCTATCAAAGGACACAGGGAGCAGAATGGAGTGTGTGTGGACATGCTCTTTCTAAGCTGAGCTCTGGAAGATGAGCGGGAAGAGCTAGGAGCCAGCATGGTAGGGACATGGACTGAGCAGAGGAGGCAGGACCTGCCCAGCGGCCCCCAGAGCCATGGGGAAGGCTGTCCTGGGGGTGGTAGGGAGAATAGAAGGACTTTAAACAGGAGAAGGACAGGTCAAATTTGAGTTTTTACACCATCTCACTGGCTACAGCTGCATGTAAACCAGATTATAGAGCTAAGGAGGCAGAGCAGCCATCACAACAGTGGTGGCCAGTTAAAGGTAGCGACCAAAGATACTGCCCAGGCTTCTGACGTGTGTGACTGGGAGACTGGAGGGGCCACTTACCAGGCAGGAGCTTTGTAGCCCACAAAGGGGAGCTTGAAGGGGAGCAGCCAGGAGGAGGTCCTGGTTTCCAGGGGCCTCAGGCTGGCTGGTCACAGTCCGCTGATACACTGTCCCTCTCCCTCAGGCAGTCGATGGCATCGAAGTCTACAGCACCAAGGTCAACTGCAAGGTGACCTCCCGCTTCGCTCACAATGTCGTCACCACCAGGGCCGTCAACCACGCAAACACAGCCAAGGAGGTGTCCTTCGATGTGGAGCTGCCCAAGACAGCCTTCATCACCAACTTCACCTTGTGGGTGTCACCACAGCTTCTGGCTCTGGGCAGGGAGGGGAGTCTGGCTCAGCCTGAGCCCCTCCTTCCCCAACTCTATCTCTGCAGGACCATCGATGGTGTTACCTACCCGGGAAAGGTCAAGGAGAAGGAAGTTGCCAAGAAGCAATATGAGAAGGCCGTGTCCCAGGGCAAGACAGCTGGCCTGGTCAAGTAAGTGTGGACCCCCAGGCCTTGGGGAGAATGTCAGGGCTGTGAGGGCCCTCAGAGACACTAACAAAAGAACAGCAGCTATTATTATTACCTGGCAAAATGTGCTGTAATTCTTACAACGTTATCTTACTTTGAAGTTGAGGCAACCAAGGCTCAGTGTGAGTAGGGGGCTCTCCCAGGGGGAAACCAGAGGCCCAGGAAGCAGGGGGCTGTGCTCTTTCTGGGGCAGTCATTGTTTTTCATCCCCATTCAGGGCCTCTGGGCGGAAGCTGGAGAAATTCACGGTCTCAGTCAATGTGGCTGCAGGCAGCAAGGTCACTTTTGAGCTAACCTACGAGGAGCTGCTCAAGAGGCATAAGGGCAAGTACGAGATGTACCTCAAGGTCCAGCCCAAGCAACTGGTCAAGCACTTTGAGGTAACTGGCCACTCGCTTGTAGCCCCTGAGGGGATGGGGTGCCAGAAAGAGCCCTGGGCAGAGCCCACAGGAGGAGTATAGGAGCCCAGGCCCCAGCAACTGGCCAAGGAGGCGTGGGGGAATTACAGTGGTGCTGCCCACAGCACTTGGGCCAAAGGGAGGAGGCCAGACTATACCTGGACTATCCAGGTTGGGTGCTGGGCCCTTGAGGGCAACATCACCAAGTGTTTCTGTAATGCTGGTAACTGGTTACTTGGGCATTTTTACCTACATCAGAGTACAAAGCCAAAGGAAATGCTTTTAGTGGTAGACTCTGGGGCACCATATGGCAGGGAGTGGAAGAGCTTTGGGGTCAGAGTACCCAGCTGCAAACCCATGTGGTCATCTCCTTGCTGGGAGGCAGCAGGCTTGGGTGTCACAGAGTTGTCCTAGTGGCTGGTCCCTGCACCACACTGACCCATCTCCTCACCCTTGTTGTCCTGGAGGCTGGGCTCAGCACTGTCACTAAGTGACATCCCGTGACACTTGGCCATTTCAGATCACGGTAGACATCTTCGAGCCACAGGGCATCAGCACCCTGGATGCTGAAGCCTCGTTCATCACCAATGACCTCTTGGGCAGCGCCCTCACCAAGTCCTTCTCAGGGAAAAAGGTGGTATAGATGCCTCTGGGGCCTGGGGGGAGGGAGCAGGGGCAGGAACACTGAGTCTAGCAAGGTGAGTTTGAACCTGGGGGTTTGACAGATGCAAGGGAGAGACAGAGAGAGAGAGAGAGAGAGAGAGAGAGAGAGAGTGTGTGTGTGTGTGTGTGTGTGTGTGTAGGTATGAGGCGGGGATCAGGGAGGGGGAGAAGTCTGTAACATCCCCTTTCTCCTAGGCTACCTGGGGCAGGAGTCAGGATGCTGGAGGCAGGGGGCTGTTTGCTGGTGATGACCTGCCAGAGGAACTGGGGTCTCAACTGCACTGGGGAGGGGACAGGGAAACCATTTATGAAGCCTGATCCTGTTTCACTTCGGGAAGGTAGGGCAGGCTGCTGGTCCCTGTTTTACAGAGAAGGAGACAGAGACCTGAGGGAGTTTTTCAGATCTGACTCCACATGAGTGGTGAAAGAAAGGGAAATTCATTCTTGGTGCTCGTGGTTGGCTCTGGACCCCAAGGTCCCCAGCAATTCCAGGGGTCTTGCTGATCGTGGGTAGTGGATGAATACATGTTTACATGGACAGCAAACCTCAGTCAGGACTCCCAGGGCGAGGCTCGAGGAGCACACTCTCAAGAGGGCTGGTGACCTCTGCAGGCGGTGTCCCCGCCCAGGGCCCCTTCCTCACTCTCTACTCTGCTCCTTCCTTGCTCCTCTTGACAAAAAGCACACAGTGTCACCCAATGAGAAGTTCCTTTTCATAGTGCAGAATTCTCCTCCCTAAGTGGCTTCTAGGTGCAGACAGAGCTAAGGGACTTGTGAGGCCCAGAGAACCAGGAGAGTGAAAGCCTGGCTCAGATAAGGCCTCTAGCCTCCAAGGGGCTCCTGATCTCCGAGGCGGAGAGAGGTGCTCAGGAAGGCCAGAGTACCCCAGAGGGCGGCAGGACTCAGGCACTTTACTGAGTGCCCAGGGCAGCCCCAGGCTGAGGTCTGCAGAGGGCAGGCCCTGCCCAAGCTGAGAGAGGCCCTCCATCACCCTCCCTCAGGGCCATGTGTCCTTCAAACCCAGCTTGGACCAACAGCGTTCCTGCCCAACCTGCACAGACTCCCTCCTCAAAGGAGATTTCATCATCACCTATGATGTGAACAGAGAGTCTCCCGCCAATGTGCAAGTAGGTACCTGCCAACTGGCTCTGCCAGGCTGATCCATCCCCTACTTTGCTCTGGTGAGGGCTGATGTGTGGAGGGACTGCAGCTTCATCTAGTAAAACAACCTTGATCTTCAGCCCAAGCATGAAGTTCCTGCAAGGCATGGGGACCACAGGCGGACCAGAGCCTTTATGTGGTGCCCCCTGGAGGCGAAGAAAGGACATCTTTATTTGGCGCTGCTAAAAGTCTGGGTTCTATTTTCAAGGGTAGCCAATGTGAGGTTGCTGAAGGGCCACTGGTCTCCAGTCTCCCTCTCCCCTTTCCAGATCGTCAATGGCTACTTTGTGCACTTCTTTGCACCTCAAGGCCTTCCGGTGGTGCCCAAGAGCGTGGTCTTCGTGATTGACGTCAGCGGCTCCATGCACGGTCGGAAAATGGAGCAGGTACTCTCCTTGGTGCAAGAGTGGCTGATGGATGGGAGACACAGGGAGATATTTTTAAAGTGGATGAAGCTAATATTCCAGTGAAAGAGAAGAAAGGAGGGCGGGATTTTTAAAAGGCACAAAGCCTCTTTTCCTGCAGATGGCAGGGCCCTGGGCCGGGAACATATCTTCTTGTCTGCTTGTCTTTCTCCTTCCCAGACAAAGGATGCCCTCCTCAAAATTCTGGAGGATGTCAAACAGGATGACTACTTGAATTTCATTCTGTTCAGTGGAGACGTGACCACTTGGAAAGACAGTTTAGTTCCAGCCACTCCTGAGAACATCCAGGAAGCCAGTAAATTTGTGATGGATATTCAAGACCGAGGAAGTAAGAACAGAGGGGAGGGAGCTACATCCTGCCGTTCCTCTCTGCCTGAGCAGCCTGTTTCCCTTCTGCCTTGGCAGCAGAGACTTTGCTGGTCTGGGCCCTGCAGATCCAAGCTGTGGATAGAGGTGGGATGGAGAGTCCTCAGGCTTGACATTGCGGTG
This sequence comes from Bos taurus, assembly GCF_002263795.3. Lineage (NCBI taxonomy): Eukaryota > Metazoa > Chordata > Mammalia > Artiodactyla > Bovidae > Bos > Bos taurus. Next base: position 48,086,667 of record NC_037349.1, on the reverse strand, counting down.
TCTTCTCTGTGGTCTAGGGAAACCCATTTCTTTCCAACCTGTGATCTCCACAAGGTAATGCCACAGAGAACTCTTATCCGTGGCAGTTTCATATGAAAGATGACAAGTGACGTCTACACTACTCCCCACTCCTCCCTGTGAGAGGAGCTGGCAGTCCATTTAACTGTTCTCCGATCACAATGTGTTCTTACAGTCACCATGTGCATCTATCCTTGCAGCAGCCCTGAGAGGCTGGTCCTCTTACTCATTTGAAAGACTAAGTCATCCATTCATCACACACTGAGTCATCCAGTCAATATTTACTGAGTACCACCGCGCACAGGCAGGCAGGGTCTTTGGGCATGTGAGCAGGGACTGTTGTCTCGACTGCCTCCCCCTGGCACCCTGAGGATCCCCTCTCATGGTGCCTCTGTCTGTGTGCCAGTGACCAACATCAATGACGCACTGCTGAGGGGCATCAGTATGCTGAACAAGGCCCGGGAGGAGCATACAGTCCCAGAGAGGAGCACCTCCATTATCATCATGCTGACCGACGGGGACGCCAATGTGGGTGAGGCCGCGTGTGTGGCTCTGGCTGCCGCTCCTGGCGCTATAGCCAGCGTGCTGCACGACCTTGGGCAGCTCTCCCCAGGGTCCCCCGTGATCTGTGAGCCCCTGAAGGGCTCTGCTCGCCCCAGTGTCTGCTCACTGAGGGCTTGTGGCCATGACTCTGCCAGCTCTGCACAGGCAGGGGTCAGATCTCTGCAGACAGAGCTGGTCCAGACAGTTGCTGGGGCTATGGCTGCAGCGTAAATACCTCCTTCTCCCGCAGGTGAAAGCAGACCTGAGAAAATCCAAGAGAATGTGCGGAATGCCATTGGCGGCAAGTTCCCCTTGTATAACTTGGGCTTTGGCAACAATCTGAATTATAACTTCCTGGAAAATATGGCCCTGGAGAACCATGGGCTTGCCCGGCGCATTTATGAGGATTCCGATGCCAACTTGCAGTTGCAGGTGTGCCTTGCCTCATATCCCTCTGGGAATGGGGAGCTCACTACTTCCTCAAGAAGCTGTTCCACTGTGTGACGATTTAAGTTCTTAGAAAGAACTTCCTCTCGGGTTGAAATCTCTCTCTGGTCACCTCTTCCCCATCAGTACAGGTTCTGATTTTGTCCACAGGCTGCACAGAACAGACCTGCTTCCTCCGTAGGACTGCCATATCAGATCTAAGACCTCCAGTTAAATAGGAACTTCTCATAAACAACGAATAATTTTTTAGCAAGCATGCTCCAAACACTGAACAGGACACTGTACTTAGTTTGCTGTGCTGTGTTAAGTTGCTCCAGTCATGTCTGACTCTGTGTGACGCTATGGACTCTAGCCCACCAGGCTCTTCTGTCCATGGGAGTCTCCAGGAAGGAATACTGGAGGGGGTTGCCACACCCTACTCCAGGGGATCTTCTAACCCAGGGACTGAACCCCTGTCTCTTACGTCTCCTGCATTGGCAGGAGGGTTCTTTACCACTAGTTCTACCTAAGAAGCCCCCCATTTAGTTTGCTAGTGCTGCCTTAATAAATTACCATACCCGGGCAGCTTCCACGGGCCATTGTTAGTGGTGGTTGCTCAGTCATGTCCGACTGTTTGTGACCCCATGGGCTGTAGCCTGTCAGGCTTCTCTGTCCATGGAATTCTCCAGGCAAGAATACTGGAGTGGGCTGCCATCCCTTCTCCAGGGTATCTTCCCGACCCAGGGATCGAACTTGGATCTCCTGTATTTCAGGTGGATTCTTTACCATCTGAGCCATCAGGGAAGCCCTCCCTGGGTGGCTTCCACAGCAGACATTTATTGTCTCATATGTCTAGAGGCTGGATGTCCAAGATCAAGATGCTGGCAGGGTTGGTTCCTTGTGAGAGCTAGGAGGGAAGGCTCTACTCTAGACCTCTCTCCTTGGCCTGTCGATGGCCATTTTCTCCTTGTATATCTTCATATCATTTTCTCTGTGGGCATGTCTGCCTCTGGGTCCAAATTTCCCTCTTTCAAGGACACCAGTCATACCGGATTGGAGTCCATCCTAAACAACTCATTTTAACTTGATCTCTGTAAAGAGCTTTTCTCCAAATTTAAGGTCATGTCCTGAAGCACGGGAGTAAGGATTTTCACCTGTGTATTTTGGGGTTACAAAATGTGTCCCTATGACAGCTGTACTTATACTAAAAAGTAACCTGTCACTTACCTGTTATTCAAATGTAAGTCATGCCCTGCATTTTCATTTGCTAAATCTGGTAGCCCCTCTCCTCCCCAGCACAGGCAGTGCCTCTCCACCTCTGCAGTGGAGCCCCCGGCCTTCCTCCTGAGTCTCCTGGTCTCCACGCTCTCACTCCACGTCAGCTTCTCTAGTCAGCCTCCACTCTTCCTCTTCTCCTTTTTACTTTCATTTCAACAAACAAACATTTCTTGAATCCTATGTGTCAAGAACTCTGTCCTTTCCTTTTCTATTCTTCCCAGTCTCTAATTGGGATGGCGGGGGCATTGAGGAGGAGGTTCCCCAAACTGAAGGACACAGTCAGGGCCAGGTGGAAGTGGAGATCAGGAGCTGGACTGGCCTAGCTTGAGAGATCCAGCCACCTGCAGAAGCACCAGTGGGAACCTGCCCACCCTGTCCCCTCCCTGCCTGCACTGGTGGCCTGAGATGATCAGGGCCCTCATCTGAACTCTAGGGCTTCTATGAGGAGGTGGCCAACCCACTGCTGACAGGCGTGGAGGTAGAGTACCCTCAGAATGCCATCCTGGACCTCACCCAGAACAGTTACCAGCACTTCTATGATGGCTCTGAGATTGTGGTAGCCGGGCGCCTGGCGGATGAGGACATGAACAGCTTTAAGGCAGCTGTGAAAGGCCACGGGGTAAGCTGACCCGGGGGCCTTCTTGTGTGCTAGGGGTGGGGGACCTACCGATGCAGCCTCTGAACCAGGCCCACCTGGCTCCAGGACACTAGCCTCTTGCCTCCTCCCACCCCCATCCCAGGCCATCAACGACCTGACCTTCACCGAGGAAGTGGACATGAAGGAGATGGAGAAGGCCCTGCAGGAGCGGGACTACATTTTTGGGGACTACATTGAGCGGCTCTGGGCCTACCTCACCATCGAGCAGCTGCTGGACAAACGGTGACCCTAGCCCACCCCTCACACAGCGAGGCCCTGCCCTGACCCCCAGCCTTGCCTCAGCACCTACCTGTGCACCACCCCCCATGCTGGCTATGCTCCAGGAGAGCCCAAGAGGAGGAAACTTTCACCTTGCGACGTGCACCTCCATGCCCACTGCAGCTGCCCGATCCTTCTCTTGGCCAGGCCCCCATGGCCTGTTTTTCCTGGAGCAGAGAGGGTCTGTGATGGGGGGCTCAGGCAGGAGCCTGGGAGCATCTTGAGGGCAGGGATGAGCCTTGACATCCTGTCCCCCACACCCAGCACGGGTCTGCAGAGATGCTGAGGAACATAACGGAAGGCTGAGACCCCAGCCCTCAGCCCCAGGGGGCAGAGCTTGGCCATGCGAGGGGGCCGTGTCAGCCTTCTGTTGGGCTGGATTGGCTGGGAAAGATGCTGGCACTCAGCATGTGAACACCATGGTGACCGACTGGCTGTGGCCATGTTGAGCCCCTTGTGGCTTTCACCTGGAGAAACATGCCCAGAGAGGAATCAGGGCAGGTCCATCTATCCCAGGGAGCTGATGAAACCATTTTCTCTGACTGCTAGTGGGCTCCATCCTAGGGGACACCCATTGGGAGAGGTGGAGGGGGTCTTGGGCTGACCCTCCCACCCTGCCCGTCCCCACAGCAAGAATGCCCAGGGTGAGGAGAAGGAGATTCTCACGGCCCAGGCCTTGGAGCTGTCCCTCAAGTACCACTTCGTGACTCCGCTGACCTCCATGGTGGTGACCAAGCCTGAGGACAACGAGAACCAGACGGCCATTGCCAACAAGCCCGGAGAAGGTAGGCACAGACGGTGGGGGGCCACAAGTTGGATGCCTCCTTCCAGGCCCCTGACCCTGGGTGCCCTGAAAAGAAGTGGGCCTGCTGAGAAAGGCAGGTCTAGGAGGCATCAGAGGAAAATTGGCCAACGACCAGGGAGGGTGTTATAGAGGGAGGGAAGCCATTAGTGTGACTAGTGGAATGTAGGCATGAATAGGAAGAGCCTTGAAGTCTCTAAAGGGGGCAGGGTGTCCAGGATCATTTCTAGGAAAAGGACTGAGGTTGCAGCATGGAAGTGTTGTTAGATAAGACGAAGCACTTCCGACCTAAAAGTTCAGCCTGGAGACAGCACGTGGGGATTGTGAGAGTAAGAGGCCATGAGAGCTGGAGGCTGGGACCAGGCCTGGTCAACCAAACGCCATGAGTGCAGTGTCCTGAGGGTCCCTGCAATTGGCACTGGGAGATATGGGAGGTAAAGAGCCAGTCTGGGCCAGGCCTCTGCCTCCAGGAGCTCCTGCTTCCTGTGGGGGCACACATGGCCCATGGCTGGCCGGCCAGGCAGTGAGTCAGTCACTAGGGCCCTGACACTGGGGTTCTGTGGCCTCCAACCCCATGGTCTCCTCTTCCTCCCTTGCAGGGCCTCTGGATGCAGAAGGTGAGCTTCAGCCAGCGGCTGATGAGTTTCCCAGGAGGAGGTCAAGACAGGACCAAGGAGGCCTTTCCAATCACCCAGGGGACCCACCACCCAGGAAGGGGCCACCAGGACACCTGAGCTCAGCTCCCAGCTCTACTGCCAACTCACCAGGGGCCAGGGCAGGGCTCTGTTTACTCTGAGCCTCAGGGTTCTCATCAGCTGACAAAGCGGGGGGCTTCCCCTGCCCAAGGAGGGACAATTGGGATGAAAGTATTCTGTGACCTGCAAAAATGAGTAACTCAGTTAGTTACTCAGTAACCCCACAGCAAAGCTTTGAAGGAGGCCTCTTACGGTTCCCATTTTACAGAGAGGAAACTGAGGCATGGGGAAGTTAAGTTCCTTTGCTCAAGGACTCGTTCAGCAGGGGACCCAGCCAGGACTTTGGCCCAGGCAGCCTAGTTTTGGCACCGGCTCTGGAGTTCACAGCAGTCTGTGCTTGTCTCATTATGGAACTGGAACCTCATCCCCACACCATCAGGCAGGACGTCCCCAGCCCCTACCGGCCTGCCTTGTCTCTATCCACACAGGCTGTTCTAACCAAACAGTGTATTTCGACTGGGTCACGGCTCTGCCCTCTGAACAGCCCTGTGAGATGTAGTCACTGGTGCACGTGTGTGTGAGTGTGTGTGTAGGTGCATGTCGGTGCATGTTTTGCTACTGAGGACAACAGTCACCTGTGAGCCTCATTCTACTCCAGCCTCGGGACTGTAGTTTAGGGTGGCAGACAGAATTGCTCGTGACAGAGACACTGATAACCTAATGGCTTTTATTTTAGCCACTTGGAAATGCCGATCCCCTGCATTAACATTAGGCCCCTACTACCACCAGCCCTAGAAAGGGATTCCTTGGGGGCACCCCATTTCTGAAGCCTAAACTTAGGGGGTCACATTCCCACCTCTGTCAGCATTGGGGCCCCACTGGGGACAGCAGCCCCAAGACAGGCAGAAGGCCTGGGGTTCGGGGGAGGGAACCCCCTAGACCTTGCTCACACTTACCCTTTGGCTTCTTTTTTCAGAGGTCCCGTCCATGGCTTACCTGAGTGAGTATGTGCCAGCTGCCACAGAGCGCGGCCCTGCATGGTTCCCCTCAGGAGTCTTTCCTGAATCAGCTCTCTGGAACAGGCAGATGGCTGGGGGGGTCCTGAGGAGATGGGGGGAGGTTAAGAGCATTAGGGAGCCTGAAGGTGAGGGGCATGAACCAAACTCTGGGTGGGGGTCTTGGTGCCTCCCCTGGCCTGTTTGTTTCGCTCAGCCCTCTCTCTTTCGTCCACAGCCAGCTACCAGGCTCCCCAAACACCCTACTACTACGGTGAGTTTCCCAGCTTCCCCAGGTCGAGGCTCTGGGCCTAGGACCTCAGGCAGGCCTCCTGCCTGTCTAGGAGTCCATCCCACAGGGACTAGGAGGCAAGGGGAGGTCCCTGGAACAGTGAAAGATCCCGAGAGCCAGCCTCTTCTCTGTGTGTTCTCAGTGGATGGGGACCCCCATTTCATCATCCAAATTCCAGAGAAGGATGATGCCATCTGCTTCAATATTGATGAAGACCCAGGCACAGTGCTGCGCCTCATTCAGGACCCTGTCACAGGTGGGGGCCATGGACTGGGGCCAGGGGCCCTTCCTGAGACGGCCTGGAGCCCCCAGGGTGGACACATGGGCCAGGCTCACTCTGCCCCAAATGCACCCATCTTTAAAGGTAGATTCCATCCTGTAGGGATTTCATATTCCATCCACAGCCACAGGGCCAGGGGTAATGGGGAGACGGTTAGAGTTAAGGCCTGCCTGGGCCTATGGGCAGGACTCACCCTGGGCGTGAGGAATAGTGTTTTTCTGGACAACACTCCCTGGCCCAGACAAGGGGCAGTTCCACAAGGTGGGCCCTCAGCCACCAGTGTGATCCCAATATGTCTAGGAACAGATAGGACTGGCTCTCAAATCCTGGTCTGTCAACTGAGAGACCTGGGTCCCCCACTGGGTTATCCCTCAGGAGGTCTGGCTGAAGGGGAAGCTGTGACCCTAAAAGACCAGTCTGGACTTAGGTCTTGCTGGTCTCTCATTGCCCCACCCATCTGGCAGGCCTCACAGTTAACGGGCAGATCATTGGTGAGAAGACAGGCCGCTCAGATTCCCAGACCAGAAGGACTTACTTTGGCAAACTGGGCATTGCCAGTGCTCAGATGGACTTCCGGATTGAGGTGACACGGGAGAATATCACCCTGTGGAATGGGGACTCACTGAGCACGTTCAGCTGGCTGGACACAGTCATGGTCACACAGGACGGGTAAAGCCCTGCTGCTGGGTCTCTGAGGGGTGATGGAGTGCGAGGGTCTTAGGGGGACTTTGAACAAATCCCAGAAGATCCACGGGGTTAACAGGAGAGACCAGTGGCCTCAGCTCCCACTCTGGGAAAGGTGAACATGGTGGCCCCCAGCCCAACCTTGGGGCTCCCCACCAAAGGCAGACAGATAGGTGGCTGGACAATTCACAGGACAACTTGAAGGAAGGGCTGTGTGGACAAAAGCATTAGGTGGACCTGGCAGGCTGATGATGACAAAGATTCCTGTGTGCATCAGCTCTGGCTGAGCTCACTTGTTCTCAAACTCCTCTGCCTCTCCTGCACCTTCAGGTCACCCCCAAGCTGGGTGGGCAGGGCTACAGTGTTAGTCCCATGGAGGTTCAGAGAGGGGCAGAACCTACCCAACGTCACACAGGAAGCCCAGTGGCCTAGCTGGGGCTTGATCCCAGGTCTCCAGACCCCCAGGACAGCCCCTCGTCTGCTTACGGAGTAGCAGGAACCCACTCAGTGCAGGGCGAAGTCATTGTCCATAAGCATCTTCTCTCCAACACCCCTGACAGTTTCTGGAGTCTGTGTGCTCTCAGATGTCACGTTTCCTGCTCTGCCCTTGATTCAGACGCCTGGTATCATGGCCACTGGGCCCCACTGCTGACCTTTTCTTCTCTTCTAGGCTATCTGTGATGATCAACAGGAAGAAGAACATGGTGGTCTCCTTTGGAGACGGGGTTACTTTTGTGGTTGTCCTGCATCAGGTGTGGAAGAAAGAGCCTGCCCACCATGACTTCCTCGGCTTCTATGTGGTGAACAGTCGTGGGATGTCAGCACAGACACATGGGCTGCTGGGTATGAAATCTTCAAGCTTCAGGTCGTTCAGGCCACATGGTGGAGGGAAAAAGCCACGTGAAAGGGCCATCTTAGTCACCCTGGACCCAGCACTCAACACCCCACCCAGCCTTTGCATCAATCCTGGAAGGCCAATGGCCTTGTCCCGTATGGCGGAGGTAGGGTTGACAGTGTGAATGTTTTTATTCCTAGGACAGTTCTTCCACCCCTTTGACTTTCAAGTGTCTGATGTCCACCCAGGCTCTGACCCCACAAAGCCAGATGCCACAATGGTGGTGAAGAACCATCAGCTGACAGTCACCAGGTGAGGGGACCCTGCTGATGTCCTCAGACTGCTGGGTACGAGATAGGAGGGAAGAGCTCTCTCCACCTACGCACATCAGCCTGGCTGGCTCTTGTCTTCCATGGGATTCCCTTGTTTCCCTCTGGGCTTTTGGCTCCCTCTAATCAGGAAAAAGCCAAATCTGGCCCCCTAGAAGGAGTAACCACATGACCTCACTCTTGACCAGAGTCTGGACTCGTAGAATTGGCAAGTTCACACCCCCTTTCAAGTTTAGGTCCATGAACGTGGCCATCTTGCCTACCCTGCACATCACAGCCTCTCTCTCCTTTCTTTCAGGGGCTCCCAGAAGGACTATAGGAAGGACATCAGCGTCGGCAGGAATGTTGCCTGCTGGTTCGTCCACAACAATGGGCAAGGGCTGATCGACGGCATCCACAGAGACTACATTGTCCCCAACCTGTTCTGAGTTGATACGCCAACTCCTGCTGAGATGGCCAGCCCAGCCTGCCTGGCATCTGGAACAGAGGCACAGAGTGGGGCGTGATAAAAGGCTGTGACAATAAAGGCCAAGAAGGAACTGGACTGCCCCCAGCCTCTGCCTGCTTCCATCAGCCCCTGCTCCAGGGACAGGCAGCTCGAAGGAAGGGTTGGCTGCTAGGAAGGCAACTTCCTGGGCCTCGCCATCAATGCAGCTGGTTGGGGGGTTACTACAGGAGTCAAACACAGGACAGTGGGGGAAGGAAAAAAATAATCGATTACGCAACAAAGGGCCTCTGAGAAGTCAGGAAGGACTGACTGCCTTTCAGGATTTAGGAAGGATGGAGGAAAAGTCAAGGGTCCCTGGCTCAGGAGCTCTTATCAGGGCTGAAGCTTGTTCTATGATACAGGAGCAGAGATGCTCCAAGGCGGATTCAGCCTGCCACTAATTGCGCCATCCATCTCTCCACTCTCTGATCATCTCACCATCCATCCACTGGCTCATCCACCTGCCCACCCCTCCACAATCCATCCATTCAGCAGCTAAACCCAACATTTTGGGCTAGGAACTGGGGGCACACAGCTTAGTAACTCAGTTCCTGTTTGCATGGGTGCTCCAGTTTGTCTTCAGCTTCACTGGGGATTCCTGGGATCCTCCAATCATTCCTTATGGTGACCACCTGCTGCTGCACCCTGTAAGTCCTGAGTGGGGTAGGGGTCAGACAGAGGTTCCTAGAGAAGCGGCTCTGCAGGCTGTCAGCCTGGACAAGCCTCTTCCACCTGAGCAACAGCACCTTTCCCTGCCTGGCCTTCCTGCTCCCAGAGAGAGCTCTTTTACAGAGCAGGACTGGTCATCACTTGCTGCCTGAAACCCTATAAATGACATCTCCCACCTAGGATTCTTGAGACAAAGACAAAAGTCCTCCCTGCTGTCCCTCCAGTTTCATCAGCCCCGCATACCAGGGGTTTCCTTTCAGTCTGGATTCCAGACACACAGACTGCTTTCAGTTCTGCAACATAATCCCTCCTTCCCCAGACCCTCAGCTCCTGCTGTTCTCGCTGCCTGAGGGGTGGAGGGCATGCAGGGTGGAGGGTACCCCGCTGAAGTGGTGCGGGGGAAGCAGTAAAACTGGAGGAGGTTGCAGCCAGGTTGGGAAGGGTCTCTAAAGCCATTGGGGCTGCTGGGGTGGGGTCTGGCTGTGGGTAACCAGGAAGTTCGGCTGCCTCCCACGCCAGGGGGCCCTTCTGTCTGAGCTGGAACACAGCTGGCCCAGGGCCCAACCCAGGGTGAAACATCCATCCCCAGAAGAGCTCCCCAGGCACTGTCACTGCTCTGGTGAGAGGGTGACATGAGACACAGCTCCAGACTGAATGTAGCAGAGGCCTGGGCTGGGCTGGCAGAAAGGGCCCAACCTGGAATGGGACACCCTGAAGTGGGCAGACCCTACCACTCATTCAGTCCCAAATTGGCTGAGAAGCCATGCAGCTTTAAACCAGTTATCTTGAGGTCAGTATTCACATTTGTGAAATGGGAAGAAGGGTCCTGCCAGATGGAGCATGTAAAGAGGCATCAGCATGGTGGTTTCTGGTCCTCCTGAGACACCTATATTTGTCCTGCTGCTCCCACTGATGACCAAGTCCAGGGGGTTGGAAGAAAGGCAGGAAGACTTCCCCAGCCCAAATTCTGCCCCCTCTTCCAACACATAATTAGGGGGTCTCTTGACAGAGGCCAGGACTAGGCAGACTCTGTTTTCTCCCCAGTCCCACGTCATTCTGGCTGGGTCGGTCCCTGCCTATGGCCTTTGATAGCTCCCCGAGCTTTCAGGATAGCAGCAGAACTCCATGGCGAGGTGTGTGCAGCCGGCACTGGCCTGGGCCTGTTCCCCATCTTGCCAGCATCCCCTTCCACCTCACCCCACAACACGGCTTCCCTTCACCTTGCTGAACTCAGTGCAGTGTCCTGGCTCTAGGCCTAGCGTCCTTGCCCTCCTTTTCCACTGGGCGAACTTCTTTTAGTTCTTCAAAACTCAATCCCAAGCCAGTCCCACCCACGCCATGCCCAGGAAGCCTTCCCGGCTATTCCTCAGGTTAGGCAAGTTGTCTCCCTCTGGGCTCCTTGTGGCACCCGCCTGTTCTCTGGGTGGCAGCTCTGTCAGGTGCCCAGGGTACCTGCAGCACTCTGCCGGGGCTTGGCCCAAGTGGGTGCTGGAAAGCACGCGGTGAACAAAACAAAGACGGGCATGGACCTACTTCCAATGGTTCACAACGCATGGCTGTCAGGTGCTGGCTGGGCCAGAAAGTCACCCAGGACCCCTCTGTAGGGGCACCAATTCACAGCCCAGCCCAGGGGCCAGTGTTTTGTCCTGGTACGTCAGAGCAAGCCCACAGCGAGTCTGATGGAGCCTCTGATGCTATTCCCTGATCTTGCCGAGCTCATCTCAGAGCCTCTGAAAGTGATCCTCACAAAGTGACTCAGTCCGAGGCCCCTGCAGGCCACCAGGCTTGATGGGGAGGCAGCAACGCAGGAAAGTGTCCCTGAGTGTTGGAAAACCTGCTGCTGGAAACCCCTTCCTCCCACCAGCCTCTCTTCTACCCTCCTATAAAGACTTACTCAGAAAACACCCTGTATAACTCGAGCTGGGAAAAGAATATTTTCCATATCTGGTTTGCTCCCTCTTAGCAAGTTAAAATGAACTCATTCTCTGCTTCGTCCTGGCTTCCAGAAAGCTCGAAGCAAAGCTTCCCATTGCTGCAGCTTCCCCTTCTGAATCAGTGTCTCTGATTCAACTCTCCTCCTCTTGGCTCTTCTCTCCTGTTCATTCTCATATATATACACATACACATATATATATATTCTGTTTTATTCTCTTTATGTACCTTTTATTTGTAAGCCTTGTGTCATTTTGGAAGAAGTAGGTGAAATAATTATAAACATTTTGAAAGTACGCTTTGCCTGTGCAGGAATCCAGTGGGATGTTTGGGGTGTCTAACCCTAGGCCTAGACAGAAGCCCCTCAATGGCCCAGGCCCCTGGGAACAGACCTTGCGCCCCTCCCGGGACTAGGGCCTCAACCCTGTCTCCCTGGTCTTCCGCTGCCACCTTCTCTGCCAAGGCAGTGAGAAGACAGGCTTGTTTCCGAGCACAGGTGTGAACGCCAAATTGTATCCTGCAAATTCTATTGCAAAAGGGCCCACAGGTGGCTGAGAATGTCGGGAGCTGGCCTGTAATGAACTTCCGCCCAGGTCAGCCTTTTATTCTTTTCATGGGGCCTGTGTCACCAAAAAGCAGAATGAAACCTGTTCCCCAGAGTGTTCTCTGGCTCCAGGGCCCCAGCAAGAGCAACATTTTAACGGTTCCAATCACTCTAAATCATAGTTTCCCTACCTGTAAAGAGAAGGGATAGGACTGAACGCTATCTGTGGGCCTTACTGGCCACAGGCCTTTGAGTGGCTGACGGTGGATGATTCTAATGGTACACGACACTACGTGTCTAGGACACGACCTTGATGCTTGGGGGTTTGGCCAGATGAAACCAGAGATGCTCACTCCCTGGGCTCACACCACCTCTCTTTATTTTATTGAGTGCAAATACCTCTCCCTACAATGTTCCAGGACCCAGAGTGGCCCTGTGGTCACTGGGTGGCAGCCATCGGCACACAGGGCGGCGGCAGGGGGTGGTGGGTGTAGCTCCTTCCAGAACTACAGCTCCACAGACCAGCAGGAAATCTCTTTGCCTGGGGGGCTCTCTTGGTAATCCAGCTTGAGCTCTCTGGGATGGACAGACAGACAGATGGTCAGCATGTGTCAGGTGTGGTAGGAAGAAAGGGAGACAGCTGGGGATAGGAATGTGCAGGGTGGAGGGTCTCGGGGCCTCTGAGACTTCCCTCCAGCACAGGTCACCCAAGGGGACCCAGTGATGTGTGGTCCCTAGGGTCCAGGAATTCAGGGAGAGTTTCCCAGTGACCTCTGGGCTAATGTGTTTCCTGTGGGTCTGAGTTGACCATCCTTTGTGGGGTAACTGACAGCTGGGTCAGACTTGTCTGACCTGATACCTGACTGTCTGGTTCCTGGGGAGGGACAGAGGAGTGGGGGTCCCAGAGCCTAGCTCCCAGCCCCCACCCATGGCTGGGCTCAGTGGAGAGTTGTACTGAGTCACCTGGTGGCAGAGTAGTCACGTCCCTGGACCTTCAGTGTTCGCTTGCTGTCATCTGCCGTGTCCAGGGGCCCCCAGAGCACGTCCTGGTAAAACTGGCCTGAGATACAAAGGGTGGGTCAGAGAAGGAAAAAGACAGAGGGAGGCTGGGAAACACGCCCTCTCGAGGAGAGGGCACTTCCTGTTCACAGGCAGAGGCGGCTTCTGAGGGTTTCCCAAGCCTGGGCCACGTACCAAGGGTCCCACTGACATGGCTGGAGAAGCGGTCAGTGTTCTGCAGGAGAAGCCGGAGCCCCTTTCCAGGGCCGTCCCAGAACAGCAGGCCGATGGTCACTCTGTCTGGTCTGCTGAGCAACAGGAGCCCCTCCTTGTCCATGGTCACCTTGAGGCTGTGGGCAAAGCCGTGTCCTGAGCATCCTGGAGATGCCCACCGGGGACCTGGGGTGGCCACGGGTGGGGGCTGCCCTTCTGTCCTCAGAATCTCCTAGCTTGGCCTTCCAGGCGAGGGCCCTCGGTCTTGTGGGCTTCGGTTTCCTCAGTCACCTGGGAACCTGGGACCAATGCTAACTCACTGACACCTGTTATCCTGGCATTATGTATAACATAAAATAATGGTTCCTCTCCCTCTGGCTTTCTTAGATTGATTTCTCCCAAAGTAGTTTTATGTGACTTAGGGGTTCATGAATACATTTCCTCTGTCCCTTTTGATCTTATGGCCAGTGCCACTTTCTTCTGATGATTAGTGTTTAATTGTGTGTTTTAAGATCTAGAAGGGCAAGTCCCTCTGGAATGACTTCCTTTTTTACTTAGAATAATCTCTGGAGTTATTACTGTTTTTGTTTTCGCAGGAACGTTACATGTTGAATAAACCCGTGCTGTGACTCTGAGGTTATTTTCAATGGAATCTCCCTAAACTTACACTGTCTTGTTAACACAGTTCAATGTAAAAGCTATGGTCTATTTTTCTTTATGTGGATCTTCTGAGCTCATGAAAGTATGTGAATGTTCAAGCACCACGACTGATAGGAATCCTTTATTCCATCTTCTAGTGTGTTTGTCCAAGGCACAGAAATGCTATTGATCTTTCTGTATCTACCAGATAACAGGAGACTTTAAGACCTTTTATGAAACTGGGAGCTTTTAAAGGGGAGCCCCTCAGATTCCTGAGGTCTGTACTCACTTACCAAGTGGGAACCAGTTTCTCTGGAGGGGCTGACTGAGAGGGAGTGGACAAGGCTCTCTGTACTCAGCATGGGCAGGGAGTCCAGAGGACACTGCTTGAAGAGGGCCTGGGTCCTTGGACTCTCTCCCCCCAGCTCATGACTCCCAGAGCTGGACACAGCTCTGCTGGGCTCCACAGAGAGGTAGCCCCACAAGAAGAAGTTGCAATCCACCTCTGCTACCCTCTAGCTGCCTGGTATTGATGTCAGAGGGACTTGTCTCCTTGTCAGAGCTCCAAGGCTAAGAGTGACATTCCTAACCTCCCCTGGTGGACAGTGCCGTCCAGACTCTCATCATCATGGTTACCTTATCATGTAGACAGCACACCTTCCTGTGTGCCCAGTGGGCACTGCACCATCTATGGGCAAAGTGCTCTCTGACCACATGCTCTCATGAGACTGGAGCCTCAGCCCTCCGGCTGAGGGCTCAGACGATTAGCCCTAGTTAGGGATGAGGGGGTAGAACACCCTGCCTATGGTCACTCAGGGTTAGCAGCAGAGCAGCTCCAAACCATGCTGTCCCCTGGACCCAACAGTGACCCGGGTTAGGTGTGAGCACAGCCAGGTCCCCAGGTCAACCCCTGGCACCCTCCAGAGCTGGAGGGGGACGTGAAGGACTCTCACATCGTTGCCCCTCCTGTGGGTGCGGCTCACTGCAGAGCACTCGTGCCCAGCCCATAAAAGTGGAAAGTGGCCACTGCCTAATGCTCACCCGGGCATCACCGAGTACAGCGTTTCCTTCCACTTGTATGCAGAGTTTCTTCGGTTTCGAGTCATAACCACGTGCTCAGGGGACGCATGGATCTGCACCTGGGGGTTCTCGAAGGTCACCTCAATCCACGAGAAGCGGGCCTTCGCTGTCTCAAAGTGGCCAGTCACCTCAACCCCTGAGAGGGCCAGGAGCAGAGAGGTCAAAGCTGTGGCTCCAGCTGGGCGTTGGCCTGAACAGGAGGTTCCCCCCACCCCTCCCCGGCTACAACCCCCAGGGCTGCTCTTCACCCACTCACCTGCTGGTTCCCTTCCCCACCTCCCCTCATGCTGTAGGCCTGCTTCCCACCATCTTTCCACTCATCCCTTGGGTACCCCTGGCTTTGGAGGGGCCCCCCAGTCTTCAGTGACGGCCACCTTCAGATGACCAGATCAGCTCCACCTTCTGGGGACTTGAGGGCAGGTCTGGCCAGTGTACCTCCCTCCTCCACACCTTTTCCAGTTCCACTGGCCTCCCTCAGGGCTCTGTGCTTCTGCCTACCCCGTTCTTGGCCTCATGGACCCCCACTTCTCCGCCAAGGCCCCGTCACCCCCATACAACCCCATGCAGCCCTATGTCCTGGCCCTCGGACAGCTCGTCTCCTCTCCTGGGTTCATCTCCACTACACTTTGGGCGCTGACTACAGGCTGTGCCCAGGTGTCTCCTCACCCTGAAGTATGGCAGTATCTAGGGGCAAGCCCACCTCTGCTCACCTTGGGGTGTAGGTCATTCAGGCCCACATAAGTGGTGCCCAGCGAGAGGTCATGGGGCAGATGTATGAGCGCACGTGTTGGAGCTCGGGCAGCGCCTGCCTGGGACGCCGCCTGCCTGGGAGTCTGTGGGTAGGTGTCCCAGTTTCTGAGGTAGGAAGCTGGGGGGTGCGCTGTGACCAGATTTCTCTGGGTGGATAACGGGGTATGTGCCTCTCACCTTGGTCAGGGTCCGAGAGCAGGTTCACTAGCTCCTGAGGGCGCCGGAGGTCCACACAGAGCCGGTCCACGCTCTGCCCAGGCAGTGGCAGGATGACAGAAGGAGCCTGGACGGGAGCTGAGACAGCAGGTGTGTTCTGGGGGTAGGTAAAGTTGGCTAGGGGCGAGGATGGGGAGGGAGGCTGAGACGGGGTGGCACTTACCGAAGGGTAGGGCTGTCGGGGTTGTTCCTGAAATAAAAAAAAAGTCTCCGTTTAGGCAGTCTTTTCCTGGGGAGGGGCAGGGTTAAGGAATGGAAAAGCCAATGGATGTTCAGGGTTCCCTCTCCATCAAGAAACCTATGTTATGGGTTCATACAGCTCCCCGGACCCTCCCCTTCCAGGTCTCTCTGCCATAGTGCCAGACTCTACTGCAGCCTGGGGGCACCTTTGATTCTGAAATCCGTGTCGTGAGATGCTCCACCAGGACCTGAGGTAGGTGACGGTGCAGAAGCAGGCGCGAGTGCTAGAACAGAAAGGGAGAAGGCAGTCAGGATTCGAAGCAAACGGCAAGCCCTCCAGCCGTCACTCCTACCTGCCACCCACCAAGCTCCAACTCCACGAACCCTGCCACAAACACACACTCAGTCTAGAACTACCTTTGCAAAGAGATTTTTCCAACCAGAAGAGCAGCATGCTGTCAGGGAAAAAACTGAGGAGATGGGGTCCAGCCTGGCCCTGCAGCTGTGTCTGAGTCTAGGTTTGGAGATCAGAAAACAGCTCAAGGGACTACTCTTGGCTTTGGGAATGGAGGAAACCTTCCTTTTCTAGAATGTTCCATCTCTAGTGAGCCAGCCTCCAGAGTGTAACAAATTCAATTCAGTAAAAATAAAGGACATGCTATTTAATGTCATGTGCTGTGCTGTGCTAGTCACTTAGTGGCATCCGACTCTTTGTGACCCTCTGGACTGTAGCCCGCCAGGCTCCTCTGTCCATGGGGATTCTCCAGGCAAGAATACTGGAGTGGGGTGCCATGCCTTCCTCAAGGGCATCTTCCCAACTCAGGGATTAAACCCAGGTCTCCCGCATTGCAGGTGGATTCTTTGCCATCTGGGCCACTAGGGAAACCCAAGATTACTGGAGTGAGTAGTCTATCCCTTCTCCAGGGGATCTTCCCAACCCAGGAATCAAACCGGGGTCTCCTGCATTGCAGGCAGATTTTTTTACCAGCTGAGCTACCTGGGAAGCCCAATTAATGTCATACCTTACAGCAAACCTCCCTGGTCTCTGCTTAGCCCTGGGCTTGGTGATTTATTTCATCCAACACTATGGGCAGGTTCATCTTGAGGAAACTTGGCCCTCAGAGGGTCAGAAAGTGGCTTACGTGACATCAGCTCTGGTAGCACCAATCTCGAGGTCATACGGTGGAATGGAGAAGCAGCAGCAGGAGGTCCAGGTGGTCCGAATAATGGAGTGCCGTTTAACAATTTCAAACCTCCACCTTTGGCAAAGTTCACACAAGCAGTGTTTTCTCAAGCAGAGTCATGGGTCCCCACAGCCTAGGCGCTGGGACTAACCCCAGAAGAGGGACATGGAGGGGGCAGGTGGGTCCCCTCCCCTCCCCTATCACTCTGGGTTGGAACAAAGGGCCCTTCTCGAACTTCTCCCTGCTGGAATATTGGCCCTCCTTCCCCGCTCTGGTAGTGCCCCTCAAACTATCTTTTCCTCTCCAGCCTCTTCTTTTAGAAAAGACAAAGACAGGGTCTGCACTGCTGCCTCCTAATCAGACACAACTGGATTTGAGTCCCAGCCCTGCTACTGGCTAGGCGAGTCTAGTAAGTCACTCCCCTTATCCACAGCCAGGGCAGAGCCCAGCCTGTAGCCAGGGTAAAGGTTCTGTCAGTATCCCCTTCCTCTACCCTCTCCTCTTTTGCTACCTGGTTTCCTGGATGTTCTGTCCCCCACAGAATGACCAAACCTCATGGGCCCTGGAAATCAGAGAAACTTGAGTTTGCTTCTTGAATGCATGTTTCTGGGACCCCCAGTGTCTCTGTGTCTCTAGGGCCTGAGTGACAGCCAATATCTGAATGAACAGGTAACTGAGTGCACCAGCGTGCTTGGGCAGACGACACCCCTCCTGAGGAGGGCTGGGTGGGAGAGGCGCTGGCTAGTCGCCATATGGTCGCCGAACCATAGGCCCTGTGTCAACCAAGAGTCACCAGGGCCAGCCTTAGAGGGCATTAGGCTCTTACCTAAGTAGACTCTGCTGCCTCTGCTTTCTGAATAAGACAAAAAGAGGGAGAAAGAGAGACACACCATCAGGGTGGTTTGGATACATCTGAAGTATTTCTATTTAACTTTGTTTCCCAACCCCAGCGCTATACAGGGTACAGTGAACGTGCGGCGGCGGGGGGTGGGGGGCGGGAGGGGGTCAGGAGGCCCAGCCTCAGTTTCCTCATCAATGAAATAGGGATGAGTTTTCTGGGAGTCTTGGTTGGGACGTTGGGGAGGGGCTGGGGAGAATGCTGGGTCAGAACTCTGCTGCCACACCCACCATCCTCCACAGGCTTCTCAGCAACCTGAGACTGTTCTTGACCTTCAGGTTTGGTGATCACCATGGACGTGAGGGGGGTGACAAAGCTGTAGCTGAGTGACAAGCTCAGTGCGCGGGCCTCAAGAGCCTGCTTCTCAGCATCTAACGCAGAGACCCTGCAGGTAGAGGAGGCCAGTGGCTCAGCAAGCCCCCAGCTGCCCAGAGTCTCCCTCCCTCCCAGACCCTTCTGGGGTTACCACCACCTCAAGTCTCCCTGCCCAGGAGATGCCTGTGCCAGCTGTGCCAGCCCTGCCAGTGAAGAGCCTGGGGAGATGCTGAGGCCGTGGATGGCCACCCCAGTGGGCCCTGGAGGATGCCTTCACCCACATTTGCTCGAGCAGTTGCTGGATGGTCAGGTATGCCCAGAGTCTCTCTATGAAGCTGTGGAAGATGTACTTGGGGCTCCGGAACATCTCCTCCTGCTCGGCCACATGGGACATCATCATATAGGTGATGTTCTCCCTGTGCTGTAAAGAGGGGCCCAGGGAGGGCAGGAGCAGTGAGGGCGTGATGCCAGCACCTGGCCTGGTGCTGCCCAGCCCGCCACAAGAAACCTGGTTGGGGTGGCGTTGGTTGCAAGTAGAGCAGAGGGTACGGAGGATGCTTAGGGGTGTGAGAGGCTCAGTCCTGGAGCCTCCAAGGATGATAAGGAGGTGGAGAAAACATGGAGAAGACTATTCCAGGTGCAAAACAATGGGCGCAGAACCAGGAGCTGCCTGAATTTTTTGCCCTCTCCACACATACAGCTATTTTTTTCTGTTTTTGGCTGTGCCACGTGGCATGTGAGATCTTAGTTCCTCGACCAGGGATTGAATCCAGGCCCTTGGTAGTGACAGCATGGAGTCCTAACCACTAGACTGCCAGGGAAGTCCCTTGGATGAATTTTAAATAGACTAACACTCTTGCCCCAAGCAACAAGACCTGTGAAACCTTAGGTCTGGTGTTCGAGCTATTTTTCACAACACGTTAACTACATAACTACTAAAAGAAAGACATGTTTGTTTGTGAAATACACTAAGTCACCTTGGGTTCTGCACTTTAAGAACTCCTGGACTCCAGGACAATATGAGCAGCTGACACACAGGGAGTGTTTACACAGGGCAAAACCTTAATCTCCAACGCAGCCTTATGAGGTGGGTGAGGTTGACTTATTTTCATGGCTACAAAGCAGGAAACTGAGGCACAGCGAGGTTTAGTGCCATGCTCCAGGTCTCAACTCTGCGAGGTGCCAGAGCTGGGTGTGAAGCTGGGCAGGCTCGCCATAGGATGTGCTCTGCCTATCCCGACACTTGGCTACTTCTGAGACAAGGCCCTGGGCACCCCCATGCCCACTTGCCTTGCCCACCTGCTCTTCTCCCCACACATGCTGACTGCCTGCCACAAAATCATGAAATATTCCTCTGTCCTTCCAACATCTGACCTCTTCCACCTTCCACTTACCCCTCAGTCTCAGCTGAGCCTCCCTCAGAAGCCCTCCCTGATCCCCAGGCCAAGCTGGGGCTTCCAGCGCTGCTTCCCTGACTCCCCAAGTTTACCCAGCCCGCAGCTCCTTGCTCGTGTGACAATGTACCCGTGCTCTCTCTCTCATGAGGGCAGTACCCCCAGGGCCTGGAGAGCTGCTGTGGTTCTCTTTGTGGAATGAGAGGCAGGGAAGGCTGTGCAGGGACAGGACACCACCTGGTGGGCTGGGCTCTTGACCTGGCAGTAGCGGGACCTGCGGCAAAGTGGCTGCTCTGCCTGGAGGTCAGACTGCTAATCTGTGAAATGGGAGCAGCCCTCCCTGCCTGACTGCTTGGGTGAGGACAAGAGGGGATGTCAAGCAGCTGGTGCCCTCAGGAGCAACAGCAGCAGCTGTACTGGTTGACCGTTACGTGCCTACCACGTGCCAGCGCTGCACAGGCGCCCTCGGAAAATTACATCATCTTGATAATCTCCACGGGGAGCCAACACGGTGGGGCTGCGTCACCCACAGATGGCAGAGGGCACTCTGTAACTTGCTCAAGGTCAATGGGCTGGAGCCTGGCAGGGCTGGGGTTTGAGGCCAGCCCCTCTGACTGCCCGCCCCAGCTGCCCTTCCCCTCCAGAATGGCCAGCCACACTTACCAGCTGCCCCCGGATTTGGGCTAAGAGCACATCAGGGCTCTGCTCCCGGAGCTTCCCAGCCACTACCAACTCGGAGCCCTTGAAGAACACCCGGAAGGTGTCCTGCGTGACCGACTCCACAGCATTGCTCGGGTACTCAAAAGCCACTGACGTCATCAGTGGGTTGGCCACCTCCTGGTAGAAGTCCTGCAGGGCAGGGAGGGTTTCATGAGGGCCGGGCTGGGGTCTGCCCACCTGGCTGTACCATCCCTTGCTCACACAGCCCAGTCAGGGTGTGTGGGCACCTGCAGCTGCAGGGCGGAGTCTGAGTCCTCATAGATGCGCCGGGCCAGGCCGCCGTTCTCTAGTGCCATCTTCTCCAGGAAGGCGTAGCTGACATCGAAGCCAAAGCCCAGGCAGAAGAGACTATGCTGGCCATTTATAGCTTTCCGCACGTTCTTCTGGATGTTCAAAGGGTTGGTCTCCCCTGGACCCAGTGGTTTCGGAAAGGGGTGAGAAAACGGTGATTGGCTCAATGGATATTTCTGGAATCTCAGAGCCAAAGAGGCCTAAAAGACCCTTCTCCCTGCCCCAGGTTCCACAGCACGCCAGGCTGAAACCCAGCTTCTCCTTCTGGGCAGTGCACCAGGGGGGTGCTGGCAGTGCCTCACCTACAGTGGGGTCGCCATCAGTGAGGAGGATGATGAGGGTGATGCTCCCTTCAGGCAGCAGCTCCTCCTGGTTGGCTTTCTCCAGCAGCTGCACGGCCATCAGCATCGCATCATTTATATTGGTCCCTGTGGGGCACACACCCTCAGCGGGGCTCCCAGCAGGGCGCCCCAGAAGTGTCCACCACGCAGGGCGCCCCAGAAGTGTCCACCACGCAGGGCTGCACAAGCACTCACCTCCCTGGGCCTGGATGCCAGTGGCGTAGCTCTTGGCCTCATTCACGTTCTCAGTCGAGGCTGGCACTAGCAAAGGTTTCCACGTGGTTGCTTCCGAACTGAAGCTGATGAGGTCGAACTGGTCATGGGGACTGAGGTCATCCAGGATCTTGATGAGGGCTTCCCGGGTCTGGGTCAGGGCAAGGGGACACAAGGTGGGTGTCTCAGTGGGGCCTCCCTGGTGGCTCCTGTGCCCTTAGACTGCACCTTAAGGCTCACAGCTGGAATGAGGACGTGGGGAATGTTCTAGCGGCAAGACCAACCTCAATCCATGGGAGCCCCCTACCTAGGAAGAGGGAGGGCACGTCTGGTTGGCCTGCTGGACCAGAGCTGATGGTGTTAGACGTCTGCGAGTTTTCAGAACTCCTGCCTGGCCCACGGGACCTACCTGCTTTATTTTCCTGCCCATCATGGAGCCGCTCTTGTCGATGACAAAGATCACATTCTTGGGTATTGTGGACAGGCTATCAGGGGCAAAGTAGTGCACAAAGTAGCCATTCTCAATCTGTGACCAGAGTGAGACACAGCCAGGTGTAAGAGCTGCAGCTCTGCCCCCAACCAGCCTCCTCACCCCCAACCCTGAGGTTCTGCTGCACTCTTTATTCCAGCTCCTTCCGGCCCTATTCCACCATGAGCCTCCCCAGATTCTCGCCATATTGCTTGGCTTGATCCAGTGCCTCCCTTACAAAGGCTTCCCTGCTTAGACCTGGCTCGCCAGAACTCTACCCTTACTTTACCTATTTAATTATTTGAAGCAGCTTATACTAAAAGGTTCAGACATAGTATACCTGAGATCCATCAAAGAAGTGAAGACTCCAAAAACAAGGCCCATCAAAAAGGTAAAAGGGAAGCACAATGTGGCCAGAAACTTATGTGAAAGAAGCTACTGCGATTGAGCATAAAAGTGAACTGTGAGCCTCCTGGCAGCCAGGGCAACAAGGGAAACCCCATCCAATATCTCTTCAGCAGAGATGAACTTTTCTCCCCCTCTGGAAGGGAACAGTTTCAGCGACAACACAACCAAACTGCCTGTGTTCTCTCTGTGCAATACCTGGGGCACACTGATAACCAGGGTGGTTATTCTGTCTTTTCTTCAACAACACCCAGGCTCAGGTCCTTGAGGGTGAATGGACTTTTTGGTGGCTCAGCTCTTGCCTGGAGCCCACATACCTGAATGGAACCCCCGGAAAGGGGCCGGTCCACATCATAGCGGACAATGAAGCTGCCATCTAGGACCGTGTCCTGCTTCTCCGGATACTTTTGTTGCTGTGACAGTGTTGGCTTGAATCGGACGTGAGCCTGGAAAAATGACCTGGCTGAAGTTGGAAGGAGCAGCAAGGTGGTATTAACAACACCCCTTATCCCTATCTGAAGAGAGAATTCCAGGAGGCAGTCTTGGGTCAAGTTTCAGGAGACTTTGTCTCAGGCTGAGCTGTCGGCCAGATGACCTCCATATAGGGGAGCGGGTGTGAGTGAATCTCCTGCTCCCGTCTTTGTGCAAGCAGAGGCTGGGCCCAGGATGTGTGCGGTCCAGCCAGCCCCTCCTCCCTACCTGGTCTGGGGACCCTCACATAAGTCTTCTCTCCTGAGCTCAGGGTTCAAACCAGGACCCACCATCCATCCCTGGGCCTTGCCCTCCCTGTCTGCCAAATGACAGCACGGACATAGGAACCTCACAAGTCCCTCAAGCTCAGAGATTCTGATCAGTGGTTCCGCTCTCTGGAAGTCTAGCCTCAAGACAGGCCCCTGGGAACCCTCACCCGCAGACCCTAGCAGGCCCACCTTGGTCTTGTTCTGTGAGGTGGTGAGGGCCTCTGCCAGTTTATTGGTCATGAAGGTGCTCTCTGTCTCCAGAAAGCTGATGCCCTGAGGCTCGAAGATGTGAATGTCCATCTAGAAGCAAGAAGTGGGTTACTGGGTCTGCTGGGAGCCAGGGCTGGCCCTCACGGGGTAGAGGGGGAAGCTGGGTCCGCCCTCGGCAGAGTGAGGTCATCAAGGAAGCCTTCTAGGAGAAAGTGGTGCCATGTACCTGCAGGTGTTTGACCAGCTGCTGGGGCCGGACTTTCAGCAGCAGCTCGTACGCTCCCAGATGACGGGCCAGCAGCTCTTCATACACCAGCTCGAAGGTGACCTTGGCAGCAGGAGCCACACTAACGGACACCTGGAACTGCTCTGTCTTTCTCCCGGTGGCCCTGGGGGAAGAGGGCATCAGATGTGCCCCTCAGACTTGGGGTTGGGGTGGGTATGGCCCTTGGAGGGGGAGCAACGCTCAACAGCTGAAGGCGGGGGCAGCCTTGACCCCACCCCCAGAGGGATCTTCCCCCCCTTGGACTCACCTGACAAGGCCAGCACTCTCGCCCCTGGCCACAGCTGCACTGTACTGCTCCTGCGCTGCAGCCTTCTCCTTGATGTTACCTGGGTAGGTCACACCATCGATGACCCTGGGGCAGGAGGGAGTGAGTTGTGAGAGCCTGGCGGGTGAGGCCCACTGCAATCCCACCTTCTCTGGGACTTTCCATGCCCAGAGTGACTCCTATCTTTACCTGAGCCCACGCGTCTCTTACACACCTACTGCGGACACAGCTCTGTTTGGGGCCCCGGGGTGCTCGGGGCTCAGCAGACCTCCATCTACCCTGAGCTATGCGCTGTGTTGGCTGACATGCCTTTTCCTGAACTACTGGGATGAAGGAGGAGGCAGGGCTGAGCAAGCACCTGGCCTCTCTCCTCCCTTCCTGTATGGCTCCACGTTCCAGTTGCCCCTTCCACCCTACAGACTGTCTCCAGAGGAACCAATCAGCCACCAGCGAGAGCTCTGAGCCTCATTTCACTCAGCCTTGTGTCCAGCTGGGTGCGGCAGGCTGAGGAGGGAGATGCTGGCTCCCAGGCCAGTGGAGACACAGGGCTGAAGGCTCTGACCCCTCTCTCCACGGCTGCCCCTTTTCACCAACAAAGGACAGGCCACACTGAAGAGAGGCTGGCTCCTGGGAAAGGTTTTGGATGACTAGGGGATGGGGCTCCTTGATGGGTAGAAACAATCCTAGTGGCCATTTGAGGGATAGAGAGAGAAGCGGCAGGCAAACGTAAGTCTGCTCCATCCGGGGGGTGGTGTGAAAGTGTAAGAGTCTCCAGGTGGGAGGGGACAGCCAGGATGTCGGGACCAGTGTCCCTCCTCCGCACCTTCCTGGTCACAATTTAACCCTGGGCTACAGTGGGGCTGGTGCTGGGCTGCAGGGCTCCTCCTTCCAGATGCCCAAATGGGGCTCCTAGCCAGGTTGGGGAGCAAGGCACCCTGCCCTGCCCCCTGCTTCCCTATCTCATGCAGCCACAGGAGCTGGGCCCAGAAAGGGGTGCATGTCCTGGGCCTTCAGAAGATGAAATGGGCCTGGAACCTTGCAGCTTGCCAGCCACAGCACCCACGTGGGAAGTGGGGTGCAGCCTGTGAAGCTTACACTGCAAGTTGGGCCGCATAGGCCTGCTCCTGGTTAGGAAAAGAAGGGCTGATGGAGGGGGCTGGGCAGAGAGCTAAGGAACCAACCATAAGGACCCTGCCCCCATCGCAGGTGTTCAGAGGTCCCAGGGTGCAATGGGGACTCTGCCTGAGACGCTAGCTCTCTGCCCCGCCCATCACCCTCCCTGAGTTTCTAGGATCAGCCCCTCTCTGGCCTGTTCTTAATCACTGCCTCTCCTGCAGGGCCAGAGACAGAGAGTTCTCTGGCATTTAGCAAACATTGCAAAACTCAGTTGGGAAGGGTGGGGGAGGAAAGTAGAGGACAAAGTGACGATCATCACCAGCTTACAGAGTCACCAGCTTACGGAAACCCCAGGGGCCTCTCAACACAGCTTCTGGCTCAGAGAAGAACCATCCTTTGCAGTATCCCACTATGGGGCAGCTGGACCAGCCTGGGTCAGAACTTCTGTGACAAGGAAGTGATCGCCCTCCCTGAGGCATTGCTTCATTGTAGGGGCTTAAGAAGTTAAGAAGTTTTCTGTGTTCTGGGTTGGAATCTGCCTTTTGGTGATTCCCTTCTGTCTGGGCTTGGCCTCAGGATGCCCTAAGTCTATACTTCTCAAAGGCAAAGACATAAAGAGGCTGTGGTTCTCCATCTGGCACCTGGGAAGAATTCAGGGAAAACAGATGGATGAATAGATGGAGAGACAGAAGGCGGGAGGGACCAATGGAGGGAGGGATGAAGGGAGAGAGGGATAGATGGAGGGAAAGAGGTAGGAATGGGTAGAGGGGTGGAATGAGGAAGGTAGAATGGGAAGGAGGAAGGGATAAAAGGATGGAGGCAAGGAAGGGTCTCTGAGAATGCATGAAGTTCCTGGAAGCCTCTGGCCTCTGTATTGCCTACAGGTGGAACACACACACCTCAGGCTTATATCCTGGCACATCTCATATCAGGAAGAGAACACAGGGGCCATGGCGTCAGACTGCTGGGTTGGGGAGGGGAGACCAGGAAGAGTGCAGGAGGGCACCTACATGGAGAAGTTGGTGATGAACGCTTTCTTGGGCAGCTCCATCTGGAAGGTGGCCTCCCGCACGGCATCAGCCTTGTTGACCACCCGGCTGGTGATGACTGTGTGGGCAAATCGGGAGGAGACCTTAGAGTCCACAGTGAGGCTGTAGATGTCAATGTCATTCTGGACCTGTGAAGGAGGAAAGGGTGGGACTGTTTAATGCTCTTCAAGAGTGGGTCTTGACCTTGGTCCCACACCAAGCCCTGGCCCACAACCCCAACCGAGCCTCAGACCAAGAAGAATCACATGCAGCATTGTGAACTTTGATCTCAAATCAGAGGCCGCTGTGTGTTTCATTCCCCACCCAATAGTGCAGAGACCCTACTGGGCAGGGACCGGTCTGTCTTGTCTAGTGGGGGCCACAGTGCTCCTTGGAGAAAAAGCAGGCAAGGGGTTGGGGGTGGAGCCTGAGCCCCACTGTGTCTGGGAGGGACTTATCCTTGAGGCAGAGTTGAGTGGCAGCAGCTTCCATGCCATCTTAGCCCTGCCCAGTAGAAGGGCAGTGCCCAAGTCCGGTGACTGGGAAAACAGTGCTCACCAGCCTCCTCGCAGGGGCCTGCGGGAGCTGGGAGACTTGGAGGTAGGGAAGGTCCATCTCTAAGGCTGAGCATCTTCTGCTCTGTCCTTTTCTCCACAGCCATGGGGCTGCCCTTGTTGCTCCATCCATCCCATGGGGCACTCCCCCAAGCATGTGTATTTTGCCCCAGGTGTGCGGTCTCCAAGGAAGGGTATGTGTACACAGGCAGAGCCTACACGGCTTTTGCCTGCTTGCACATGGCATACTTGTGTTCAGCACAGAGGTGCACGGCAGGCTGAGTGCCTTGTTTACACGTGAGTGAGTGTCTGCCTGGTGCCAGACCCTGTACTCAGCACTTCGTAATACTAAAGGTTTCCTCTTCACCACAAACCTCTGAATAGTTCTATTACTATAACCTTGTTCTGCTACTGTTCTACAGAGGAGGAGAAAGAGACACAGAAAGCATCAATAACTTCCGCGAGGTCAGGCTGACAGGAGGGGTAAGCTGGGCTCCTGAGGCGCATTCTTACCCACCCTTCTAGGGCAACTTGCTAGGCTGTAGTTCCTCCCTGGGAACTGGGAAATAACAGGATCACCCCTCCCAGGAAATGGGGGATTCTCCATAGACCCCTTAGGGCAGCACCCCTTCTCTGTACACACACTGACCCATGCTCACACAGACCAAGACTCTCCTCGCCTTCACTCATTTGCCCCATTCACTAGGGTGCACACACACAGGCCCCCACAGATGTTACCTTTTGGGCCTTGCTGGTCTGGAGGACAGCCAGCGAGAGCAGGACCAGCACGATGCTGTGGATGCGGCCCGGGGCTGGGGTCTTCATTCTGGCTCTGGCCGGTCGCTTCTGAATGTGAGACAGCGAAGTGCGGAATTAGTAACTTGCTCGCCGCCCCGCCCCTGCGGGGGCAGGTTCTGGGAAACTGGGATCTGCAAAGCCAAACACCACAGGGACCTCAAGATAAGCAGGCAAGCTGCAAATGTCCTGTGGACCTTGGCTGGGGATGGGAACCCAGGAGCAGGCTTGGGTGGGAGTTGAGTACAGGCGCCCCTTCTGAAAGGTCCAGAATCTAAGCAAGGCACCACCACCCCTCATACCAGTAATCCCACCAAAAAGCTCCCCAGGGCTGGGGGGCACAGCAGTGAACTGGCCGGCTCTCCGTTAGCCCAGCCTTAGAGGAGAGGCATGGCTGGGAAGAGGAGGGCCAAAGTATGGTTTCTGGGAAGCAGGGGGCCTGGAAATCAGGTCAGTGTGACTGGTCACTGGGACCCAAGGGCACGAAGCACCCCTCGGGGCACCTGAGTGGAGCAAGATCTGCTGGGGCTAAGGCGGGGTGGATACGCCTTACTTAGGGGAGGAGTGGGGCTAGGCCAAGGGGCCCCCCTTCTCTCTGCTGGGGGGGTGCCCAGGATGCTGTTCAGGCCCCATTATTCTAGCCAGGTATCTTGGTGCAGTTCCAGCAAGGCCTCCAAAACAAGATCTGCACTTGGCAATACAAACCGAGTCACCAAGATGTCCCGCGTTGTGGCCCAGAGATCAGGCTGTGGGGAGTTTCCTGAGAGGGAAGCATGGAGTTCCTGAGGGGGCGATTCAGGGTGGTGGCGTGTGTGCTCAAGTGGCCTATGTGGAGGTCAGTTGTGCCAAGGGAGCCCGTGAATCACTCCTAGTGAGGAAGGGCAGAACACCGATCTGTCAGCAAGCCACCGCCAAGGCAGTGCTGTTGTCATAGGCCCAGGCCACAGGAGGACGGCTGGAGGGCCTGCAGTAGGATTAAGGATGGCTTTTTTCAATTTTTCTGTAATAAAGTTGAAAGACTGTTTTCGTAACAGCAATAAAGCAAATAAATATTAGGGGGTGGGGACACAGCTGGTGCTTGTCTCCCTGTGGATCTGGGAGAGCTCAGTTCCTGAGTCTTGGGCCACATATGGGCTAAAGATGCTTCAGAAAAGTGGCCAGGTGCCAGACCCTGGGTCGGAGAAGGAGGGCTCAGTGACATTCTCCTGGGGATAGGGGTTGAGGGAGGGTGCCATCTTCAGGTCCCACTTGGGAGAGTCACAGGGCAGGAAGGGGTCTCCTCCATTAGCCCTGCCTCTGTCAATGCCAGCAGCACCTGCCCCGAGGGAAGGGAGCTGGGTCTGTGGCTACAAGTAAACACTCCCTTTCTTTACATGACTTCAGCTGAACCTCTGTGCACATCTGCACCACCCGCCCCTTGGCTCTGGATGTGATCGGAATGACACGGGAGAACATAGCCTTTCAGCAATCTTTGAGAAGGGCCTCCCCAAGGGGCCCAGTGGGCAGGCCCAGGCCTGGCCCCCACAGAAGGTCTGCTCCCTCGGGCCCAGTCTGAAAAAGCTATATAAGGAGGCAGGGCTGGCTGGGAACATGCGAAAGGCTTTGTGCAGCCCGCTCCACCTGCTTAGGGGATGGGCGAGACTTCCTTGCAGACATCGGCCCCAAGCCAGGCACTGTAAGCCCAGGCCCTGCCCGACTAGCCTGGACTGTCTGGGGTCTTGCTGTCACAGCTGGACAGGCCTCTCTAGTGCCCTGAATCCGACAGCTCCAGGTGCTCAGGGACATTTGAGGCCTGAAGCGGGAAGAATCACACAAGACCTGAGACCCTGGTGTTCCGTGACTCAGGCAGAGCCATGGGAGTGGCGAGGGGGAGGCTTACTCAGCTGGGGTGAGGGGACAGTGGCTCAGGGAGTGGTCGGCCACTGGCCGGAGAGGAGCCTCCACCTAGTTGTGTCTTTGAGGGGATGCGAGGTGGCAGTGGGCAATGTGACCAAGGGGGAGGGAGATTCGAGAACCCTGAGTTCCACCGAACCTTTGGGTCCCTGGAGGCATCGCGATGGCTTCTGTGAAGGGTGGGGACAGGGTGAGCCCCAGGCCCCTACCTGCTTCACTCTGAGCACTGTGACCATGGCCTGCTCTACACAATAGGGCCCCTTGTCACATACTAGGGGAAACTGTGACTCAGAAAAGGAGAGACGGTTTGAAGTCACACAGGTCAGCACCAGGTCTCCACACCCAAGGCTCTCTGTGGCATGTGGCGGTGGGCATAACAGCACCTGCATTATCCTCTGGGACTTTCCCAGAAGTCGAGACGGGTGGAAAATGTGCCCCACACCCGCCCTGCCCTCCCCTCCCCTCCCTGGCATTTAGTGGCCATGGCCGGTGACCAACCAACACCCTTCAAATGCTGGGGCCACTTGGGCATTCTCTTTATTGGTGTTTCCCAGGTGTGAGTACAGAGTCCCTGGGCTGAGGGGCCAGGGCTGTAGGGCAGGGGTGGCATTTCCCAAGGCGGCAGGTGAGAAGGTGTGTTCTGGCATAAAAAAAGAGTTCTTGGGAAAAAAAAAAAAAACACTTCTTGGGAAAAGTTCCTGTGTCGCAGTGGTGCCTGTGGTGAGGGATGGGGTGGCATGCACTTCTCAGCCAAAGACACTCTTGGCGGGTCCAGCTTTGGGCTTCTCAAACACGGTCTCAGCGCCAGTCCGGGCGCGGCTGAACACTGACGGGGCGGTAGAACCAGCTTGCTCTGCGGGAAGGATGGGGAGGAGGTGGGTCAGGGGCAGGCCTGGCTTCCTAGAGAGGAGAGGCCCCCACTGTGGTAAGCACCACCTCGAGCCCACAAGCTCTGAACTCTTAGAACAAGGACTCGAGGGACCCTCCCGCCCCCAACCCATCCTCCTTCCCACAGACACACATCTGCATCCAGGCCCCCATCGTCCTGAGAACACTCACCACACTCCCGCATGACCTGGTAGGTCTTGGACTTGATTTCCTGGTTCTTGGTCAGGTTCCCTCGGGCCCCCTTCAGGTCCTCCTCCTTCACGGGGGGCCGCTTCTTCTTGATGGGGGCTTCCTGAGCGCCAGCCTCGGGGAGCCCAAGCCTCATCTTACAACCTGAGGCCTTGAGGCTGAGGGCCCTTTCCCGCCACCACGCCTTGGCCCAGACCCCTCTTCCCTGCTCACTTAACTCCAGTCAATTCAAGGCATCACTTCTCTTCCAAGAAGCCTTCCTGACTGCATGTCACACACCCCCTACCCCAAGTCTCCATCCTTTCCCCAAAGACCAGGAGCTCTGGGGCCGTGGCTGTCACAGTCTCATACCATCTGTCTGCCTGACCTCCCTGAGCCCTGGCGTTCCAGGGGAGGCAGAGCCTCCTGTGTTTATGCCCTGAGCTCAGCTCAAGACACAGCTGCCAGAGTTGACAGCGTCTATCTCCCCCACCCCACCCCCGCCCTTGGCACCAGCAGGCCCTGAGCTGGGCCCTCCTACCTGGGACATGGTGGGTGCTGTGGGGAGCTGCTCCCTGGCAGGCAGTGGCTGTGGAAGAGATTTAAGCAGCGCCCAGCCCTCTGGGGCTTATATAGTCCGCTTGCCTGTCCTGGGAAGTCACTCCCCCTCCTCTGACAGCTCCCCGATGATTCAGATCCACGCAGCCGCTGGCTTCAGAGTTTATTCTTGGAGATGATAGGGGCTTCTGAGCACTTCTGCCTGGGGGGCTGCAGTCCTGGCGACAGTAGACAGCTGGGGAGACCCCGTACCCTCGGGGACAGCTGCTCTCTTGTGGGAGGGAGGCGCTGGGCCTGGCAGCAACTTGTGTTTACGAATGCAGGTCGTGTAACATACATGTGGCTGTCCGAGCTGTCTATCTGCGATAGTCCATCCCAGCGTGGGGGTGTCCCCGAGGAAAGGGAGGGCCCTGGGCCAGGGTGGACAACTCTGAGCTTGTTTTTCTCTCTACCCTCTCCCTGGATTCCACAGGAAAGAGACTTTCCAGCTCCACATGGCAGCAGGGAGGAGGCTTCCTGAATCTGCCGCTGGGGAGCATGTGCTCACGGCCAGCTTGCTGAGCCATCACACTCAGAGCATGGGGCCTGCACCTGGCTCCCAGGTGGAGAAATTGCAGCCAAGGGAAGCCTGGGAGCTGCCCCATCAACAGTTTTGCTGATGCCCCCATTCTCTGTCCAGCTCCCAGTGCAACTTTATTAGGAGAGGGATAAAGGAAGGGGAAAAGTGCCCAGGAAGGGCTGGGAAGAAACCATGAGGCGAGCTGGAGGAAACAGCACAGAGCCTCTGACTGAGATGAGGTCACTGAAGGGCAACTGGCCCAAGGATATTTAGGTTATGAGAGGGTGGGCAACAGTGAAGCCCACTCCAGTCATAGACAGACGGACAGGGACCCTGAAGGTCACTTAACTCTCCTCTGCTAGTTTCAAACACCCAATCCTTGAAGGGGAGACCCCCAGGGCACATGGCAGGGCTCTGGGCCTGGGGTGAGGGCAGGAGTGAATGTGATGTGGATGGGCACTCAGGGTCTGTCCTGTTGGGTCAAACATACCCAGGCTCCTTGTCAGTTTGTGATAGAGCACATTTTTATCCTTGAAGGCTCCAAGCAGACGGAACCAACCAGGCACTGACGTTTGGCTACCTGGAACGCCATTCCATTGCTGTCAGATCTCATCCCACCCTAATTCCCCCTGCCTGGTTTTGGCTCTGGGAGGCCAACGCGAGCCCTGCCAGGTTCCATCTGAGACGAGTGCTGACATGAGGAATGCCTTCAGACAGTTGCCGGCACGAATCCAGGACTCCAAACAGGGACCAAGAGGCACTGAGGACAGGCCTGGCCTGTGCTGCCAGCTCCCGGTGCTTCAGCTCTGCCTCCACAGCCAGCGCTGCCCAGGGAGGCACCTGCCTTCCAGCCCTGCAGCCTCAGGAACAAGGATGTGGGATGTTCACGCCTTACACCCCATCTCTAAGGCACCACACACTCCTGGTCGGGGGGAGACAGAGGAGCTTTCACTCGCATTAGCAGGAAAGACGAAACGGCGTGAGCGTGTTTGTTTTTTTCCCCTCGGCAGGTTTTGGCTCCCACGTCCGCCATGAGGAGAGGTCAGATTCATTCTCACCCTGTTTTCTGGGAAGAACTTTCTAACTCACTCGGGACATTTTCTTGACCCCACTAAGCTGTTTCAGCTCCACAGAACACAGAACCAACAACCAACCACAAGAGTGATAGCTTCTTTTTTTAGAAACTGTAATAAGATGTCAAACTTTATTGTAAACCATTTTACAGTGTAAGTACATCATCTTCCCTTTCACTTCAAAAATGTGTTTCTGTGACTCATAACACCACAAATTGAACCACCTCCACTGGGAGGCCATGGTTTGCTCACATAGGTCTGACTCCTAACAAACTTCATGAAAAGAGAAACCAAATTAAAACAACCCACCCACCCCCTCAGGAGCTCAAAGGCCCTCCCCCAAGCAAAGCTCCTTGGAGCTACCAATGTTTTGCAGGGTAAAACAGACAGCTCTCTGCTCCTCGCTGGAAGTGTGTGACACTTCTAAAGGCCAGCCTTGCACCCTCCAGGGTGGCTGCTCTGGCTGATGGTAAGTTCCCAGAGTCATCAATGTTCACCTGGCTGCAAAACGGCCAGTGGATTGCCGTCTGGAGGGCAGAGTGAGATGCTGACACCTGCTGCTCCCTCCAGGCTCCTGGGGCAGCCTTCAGTCGGGGACTCTGGGCTGCAGCCTCTAGGCCCACGCTGCCGAGGGGAAGAAACAATTTGAATTTGAACCTTTACATATATTCCCTTTACAGGCATGGTCAACATTAACCCATGACTCCTTGTTGCCAGGAAGAGGCACAATTTAAAGCTTGAGGCTGGAGGCCACCAGCGTGCCTGAAGGCTAATTAGTGGGACTTCACATGGTAGGCCTTTGGACTGAACAGACCAAGAAGCCACTGTTGCCGGGGATCTCATCAACATTCCTCCTTGCTACTGACAACATCCACTGGCAGCCAAAGGGAAAATGGGCAATGGTGGTCTCCTTCATTCAGACGGTAGATGTGACAATTCTACTTCATCAGGTTACTTCCATCAGTTACAAGAAACTTGTTCCTGGCCTTGCCTTACAAGTTTCTATGAAAGGTGGCATGGGGTCCACCTTTGTCTGAGATCCAAATTCAGACAAACCAGATGGACAGCGCACAACATCCAGCTGGTGTTCTGTGGCTTCTCAAACATGACAACGCTTGCCTTAGGGCAGGTGAAGGGCTGCACCTCCTAAGGCACCTTGGAGCACTTGGAGAGAAAGCCTACCCCAGGGAGGGAGGCCAGCCGGGAATTAAGTCCTGGCCATGGCCCACCGTACCTACTATCTCGGGACAGTGCACCACAGCAAAGAACTCAGTAACCACAGGAGGCACTCCTGGGGGATACAAACTGTGCGTGTGAGTGTGCACAGAGGGTAAGGCCAAGCATGCCAACGATGCCCTGTATAACTAGACTCTGGTCAATGTCCATGCCCTAGGTAGCCAGCTACCACACAACTGCCACTCAGAGACTAAACTCCTTTGCAAATCAGGATACAGGGAGAAACCACCACTTGCGCACTACCTCTTAGTCCCCAAAACCTACTGCCCAGCAGGCACTGGGATAAGCAGATCATCTGGGATCTGTATAACCCAGTCTCTATCCTTCACAGCCTGTGTGTCTCCTGCCCACTGTTGCTAGTTTGGAAACATCAGGATCTGAAGACTGAAAGAAAAGCTCAGATTCTGGGCTCAGTGAGGTGCAGGAAACAGCTGTGACCACAGGTTATTAAAAACGAAAGGCAACGGGAGGACAAAGTAAGGCGAGTCAGCGATGCCTACCACCTACCAGGACCAGAGTCGGGCCTGGTCTTCCCAGTGCAGAGCTGCCCACTAACATAGCTGAAGGTTGGAGAGGGAAGAGCATGGGATGAGAATAGGGTGAAGGGAGAGTGGAGATGGGCTGCAATCTCACCTTCCTCTCCTGTGGCCACTGGCACCCACCCAAGCAGAATCGCCACCCATGGCAGTTCAGGTCCAGGTTCCTCTGGCCCTCCTGCTTCTGGACTCTTAGAGAATGACAGCTGAGAAGTCCTCTCCAAAGTTTGTGCCCTTACGACCCACACAGGTGGGACTGCAGGAGGCAGAGGATAGACCCAGGATGCCTGGTTTAACACTGTGGCTCACACGTCACAATTCAGACCCAACCTGCTTGAGTGAAACACATTGTTATGTAGGTCTAAAAGGAAGGTTCTGGGTGGTGTGGGCTCCCTGCACTGATCTCACTTCCAGCTCTCAACTTCGCCATGAAGTTCTCTATTCCTAAACTTTCAGGCCAACCCTGGGCTGGGACAAAACACCGGGCTGCTTTGCCTTGCTGCTCCCACAGCAGGCAAGTACCTGGGTCAGCCCACTCCACTGCCGGGCAGCAGACTCCCAAAGCCACGGGGCCTATGCTCATTCTGAGGAGTGGGGGCCACAAGTTTAGAAAGAAGCACTTCGTCCTGCCTGTGGATGCAGACAGCAAGCTCACTCACCTCCACCTGCCCCGCCCCATGCCCAGCCACCCTGATGCTCTGGAGGATGTAAACAACAGGATCTCATGGTCAGACAGGCGTTCTCTAGACTGCTGCATAAGACGAGTAGAGCAACACTAAGCTGACAGGCACGGGGTAGCCTGAGAGGATGCTCCCAGAGGTGGGTCCAGAGTCTGGCTCTGAAGTTTGCACCATGGGAGGCGGGGAGGCCAAGACTGGGCTTTAAACTTCAGATGTGGAGGTTCTGAAGAGATGCAGGGGACAAACAGGAGTGGCCTTGGAGTCTCAATTTCTCTGGACACAATATCCTCTTATGCTCCCTTTTCAGTCACATTTCACCAAGACTCTAACTTGCCAGCTGAAGTAAGTGCCAAGTGCTGCTGGGCTCTGGGCAGAGCCCTTCCTGTTTCACCCTCACAGGCCCTGGATCCACATTTGGACCAGCTGCCTCCTGCTCAGGCCTGACCTCTGCAGAACCACTGACTGGGTTTGCTGATTTCAGATAAGGACCCACCTCCCTTCCTACTGGAATTATTTACCGCATCGGATCGCAGATTACCTAACGATATTCCAAATAAAAAACTCTCAACTTTTTCCTCCCACCAGTTCACGTCCCATGAAAGGCAAACAAACCCATTTCTTTGGGGGTAAAAAAGAGCTTTTAAATACAATAGTATGAAAATATAACTTAAACATATAAAAGTCAACAGCATACGGAAGACTTAAAAATCTATGTTTTGCCCATTAGTCCCATAGGAAATAAACACATACTCAAAAAACGTTAACACTGTGACAGCTCATAAAACCAGCCATAGAAATCAATAGTTACAAAAGCCATTTCGAGTAAGAAAGCGTCACAGCTCCAACTTGGTCAATGAGTAACTCAGCCCCCAAACATTTTCCGTCTTCACACTCCCCGCTGAAGCCCTGACGAGAAGCTCCACCCACGGTCCACGTGCAGGTAAGTCCTCAGCCTCAAGGCCACACGGCAAGACGCGGGACAGGGCTTCCGGGTCCCTCGCAACACCACCGGGACGACAACACAAACAGAACGCCTCGCTTGCATATTTGGTCAGTGTTTGTAGTGCAACTGAGAGGGGACCTCCAGCTGCCACGTGGAGCCGGCGGCCCCCCTCCCCGGGTCACAGTATCTGGGAGCGGCAGAGGCCGCGGGAGGAGCGGAGGTAGAAGAGGGGCAGAGAGAGGAGGGGAGGGAAGACGCGGCCGAGCGACCCTCGGCTGACCGGTGGCCGGCCGCGGGACCCCACCCGATCCTGGCTTGGGAATGCATCATACAGGCAGCCCGAAGCGGTGCTTCTTTTTCTTCGCAGGCTTCAGGGGCGTCAGTCTCCGGAGGTCCTCCTCCACGTCCGACTCCTCCATCTCGTCATCGGCTGAGATCAGGATCTGAGTGGTGGATAGGCATGGCCCTGAGTCACCGCCAGCGATGCCCTCTTCACCTGGCCACCCTGGACCCCCGTCTAGAACTCCAACCTGGCCAGGAGGCCTCAAGTGTCAAGTTGATTAACAGAGGGAGATGGGGAGGTCCCCCTTTACAGAGTGAGACGAGCTGTCCCTCGCCCGACCTTGTTTACACCACGTGCACCCCCACAGGTGCTAACACCAGTGCTGAGTGGACATGCCTCGCTGCTCCTGCTTCTCCATACAACCTCCGGCTGGGACCGAACCACCATCAGAGCAAACTTTGCATTAGGTCACACTGGCCAAAAAAGCCCAGTGTTGGCAATATGGAGTCCCAGGTCCTTGAAATTGGTTCAAATATAGCACAAGAGT
The DNA here is from genome assembly GCF_002263795.3 of Bos taurus. Lineage (NCBI taxonomy): Eukaryota > Metazoa > Chordata > Mammalia > Artiodactyla > Bovidae > Bos > Bos taurus. Next base: position 48,050,277 of record NC_037349.1, on the reverse strand, counting down.
ACTGAAAAGTCCCTTTTGGAAAGGAAAACACCTGTGGGGCACACACAGCAGGGCCATTTCAGAGTGGCTGCTATGAGCCAACCTCACAAATTTCTGAAGACAAACAGGAGCCCTCTGCTCTTCTGAGCCCCTAGAACAACACAGCCACACAGCTAGGGCACCTGGAGCAGACAACATTCACTGCCCACCTGCCTGGCTGCTCAGGACTCAGAGCATCGGGGAAGGATGGGGACAGCCCAGGCCAAGATGGAGAGGCCCAGAGCACAGCTGCACAGGGGAAGCTTATCCTCCTCCAGGGCAGGGTGCTCTCACTACCCTCCCTGCAGGGCTTCCTGCCCCCAGTCCTGGTCCCCTGATCGAACACTCTCTCTGGCTCCCTATAACCTGTACAAACGCATGCCCATTCCTTGCTCTGGATCACAAACCACCTAGCCAGTTAGCTCAGATCTTGGCCTACAACCCACTTCCTGTCATGCTATCCTACCCTCCGGAATACATGCTACTCTGGCCACAGTGAATTTCACATTATTACCCAAACACCAAACCACAGGACCATGACGCCTCAGGAGCAGCTGCTTCTGCCTAAAACGCTGTTTGTCCTTCACAACATTCACCATGTTCTTACAACCCGACAGGCTGGCCTCATCAAGATTTGAGGGGACGCCTAGAGAAGAGGCGACTTCCCTGGTGGCTCAGATGATAAAGCGTCTGTCTACAATGTGGGAGACCTGGGTTCGATCCCTGGGTTGGGAAGTTCCCTGGAGAAGGAAATGGCAACCCACTCCAGTACTCTTGCCTAGAAAATCCCATGGATGGAGGAGCCTAGTGTCCATGGGGTCACAAAGAATCAGACACGACTGAGCGACTTCACTTTCAGCTAGAGAAGAGGCAGGCTTCCCCGATGTCTTCCACCTAGGTGGTTTTCAAAGCACTCTCCAGGATGCCCCAAGGGGCTAAACCAACTGTTTCAAGTTCTCACAGGGTTTTGTCAAAGCCTCAATCTCAAAATGGGCTTCCTTTGTGGCTCAGCTGGTAAAGAATCTGCCTGCAATGCAGGAAACCTGGGTTTGATCCCTGGGTTGGGAAGATCCCCTGGAGAAGGGAAAGGCTACCAACTCCAGTATTCTGGCCTGGAGAATCCCATGGACTATGTAGTCCGTGGGGTCACAAAGAGTTGGACACGACTGAGCGACTTTTACTTCACTTCACTTCAATCTCAAAATATATCACTGCCTGCTAAGATGGGCTATGCAGGCTGGCTGTCACCTCATCCACAAGTGTGAAGGCCTCTCCGAGAAGACATCCTCAGCCATTTCTGTCACCCACACCCATAGTGCCATGCACCTACGGGCCTGCCTTGGACATACAACCTTGTCTCCTGGCTCCTATTTATGGCCACCAATCTCCCTGAGGTCCAAATGTTTCAACTTAGGAAACTTGAAAATAAGGGGAGATGAGGTTCTCCCTGGGAGGCCTAGCTACCCCCACAGAAGTTTCCAGTCAGTTTAGCCAACACTTCCCTTGCTCTGGAAAGATGGGCAGGGATTCAAACGCCTTGATGCTTAAAGGACAACCACGCCCACTAGTCCTTGCCAGCTTCCCTGGAACAGTGCCTCTCCTCCCTTTCCTGTCTTGCTCCCCCGATGGAGGGGCTGCTGGAAAAGGGCCACCCCTCACCAGACGCTTCAGCTCCCAGCCTGAGGAAGGACCAGGGGACAGCAGGAATGGGTCCCAGCTGGACGGGAGCTGTCAGCTTCCTCTCCCTCCCACTGGTGGGGCTGTGACTCAGCATTCAAGAGACGGCCACATTCGAACAGAGCAGACCCTTCCTGGGTCAGTGGCACGAGGGCTTAGCCCTACCTCAGACTCTGACTCCTCATGGGACGCGGCCCTTCGGTAGCGGACCTTGCTCCCGTTCCTTGAGTCCTGGTTGGCTCCTCTTTCTTCTAGCTTAGCTTTCGTCCTTCCCTTTCTCATGAGGAAATTGTCCACTACCCAAAACATCAGAGCCTATGGGAAGAAAAATGCAGGTCACTTTGGGATAACACACTTATGAAAGCAAAGGCAAGCAGCTCCCACACCCATCCTCCTCAGACCCGTTCCAGATCACAGCATTAAGAACTGGGGAGAGGAAGATATCATGCAGGCCCTTGCTCCCTCTCAGAAGTCAAGGAAGAGACTTCCAATCCCTGCGCCCTCTAAGAGTTTTGCTGCAAGGGGTTCTTGCTGATGACTGATGCACTCAGCAGAGCAGGGCCTGAGCCAAGGTCTCTGGACTCCTGGTAGGGGCTCCTCCCCTGAGCGGAGTCGCTGGTCGGCACACCTACCACATCTGTCAGCCCCAGGTTCCTTTGCCATTTCTTTTCTTATTTCCTAATTTCTAGCCAGTGTGCTTGTGAGTTTTTCTAGGAGCCCTGCAGTCAGGAAGTTTCTCTAGGAGCCCTGAGGTCAGGAAAATTCCTGACAGTCTTCATTCCTAACAGTCTTAATCTAGAAGTCACTGTTACATATGTGGCAGTTCCCTGGTAGGGAGGGCACGACAAAGATCCCAGGACCCTCCACTTTGCACAGAGGCCCCGGAGCAGGATCTGCATGTTGAGGAAGTAATTCGGATGTTTCTAGGTCTGGGGTGGGGATGAGAGTTGGCAAATACTTGCATGGAGGCACCCAAGTGCTAGAAGGTGTTTTCTCTGTCAGAATTTTGAAAGGAACACGGGAAGGCATGGAGCAAACAGAGGTTATGAAATGCAATAAGGCACTGACATTGACAAAGAAGGGGACGATCAGCATGACGATGGCCAGCTTCAAGTCTGGGTTTTCAATGGGATTCAACAGGGCCACCTGTAAAGAGAAGCAGACTTAGTGAGGTTGGGGGAAGACCACAAAGATAGTTTCCAGGGGGGTGGAGAGCGGTAGGGAAATGGCCCATGAGGCCCTGAGAGGAGGCTTTGCTAAGACACTTCCCTCAGAGCCCTGATGAGAATCGCACCTCACACCCAGGGCCACACAGTCCCCAGACTTGACTGCCAACAAGGGACCCCTTTGGAGCCCACTAGGAGCAGGTAATCCTTGAGTAGCTTTCCCTTGCTGTGGAAGTGAGAAGTGTAGGGGGACTGGAGGCTGAAGCACTTTACAAAGCTGGCACAGGGTAGAGTGTGGGCTTCAGCAAGTTGGAAAGAGTGAGGCTGGTGGACAGTCATCACAGATACTAGCAATGAGGCGCCGACCACTTTCTAATGGAAATCCTGCACCCCAACCACCTCCTCAACAACAGCTCCCAAAAGCCTTAGTTTATTTTTTTAAAAAATAAAACTCGGCCACAAATAAAACCAAAGATCTGAGCTACTTTGGCTGGTTTCCTGTGGGCAGTGGAGTCTTATCTGCACAGCCCTGGGGCCAGAGGGCAGTGTTAGGAACCACAGGAACATATGACCAACAACTGCCTTTGCCACCAAAAGGCTTGATTAAACCACTGGCCAAGAGAGGTGAATGAGGAGGCACCTGCAGATGCAGAGAACATCTGCTGACAACACTTAACAGTTACCTGATGACGTAGGCAACTGCAGGGCAGGGACTGTATCTTCATGGGCTTTACATATGTCCAAGGCTTAATCTAGAGCAGATGTGTATAAGGGAGGTAGAAGGATGCTATATGAAAAAGTGACAAGTTACTGCTCTTGATACGTGGCCAGGAGCTGCCCCATCAGACCAAATCCAGGTACCTTCATGTAGTTAAAAAGAAAACCAATTTGGTTTCCCAACAGGGCTAGGGTGGGGATTGGGGAAGGGGGGAATACTGTCTTCCTTGACATCTCAAGGAGTTGGTAAAGAAGGGAACAAGAGGCAAACCTTCTTCCACTGAAGTATTAGGAGGACGATGAAAACGACAGATTTTTCAAAAATCATGATCACGATGTAAAGGGCACATTGTCCAACCCAGGCTCCACACTGCAGAGGGTCTCCTGCAGGGAGAGAGGGCTTGGTCACTGAGTCGCCTCCACCCCAATCACCCACAGCTCCCATGAGCCCTGATCCCCGCCTCCAACCCACGAGCTCCTAAATGAGCCCTCCAGAGCGCCAAGAATCAGCTTGTCTTAAACAAACAAAAATCAGAGAATTCCTAATTTGGAGATACCAAAGTGGCCTTTCTTTCAGAGACTCTAAGATATAATTACAAGGCACTAAAGTTAGTAAGTGTCCATTGCTGGGGCTGAGAAAAGCTGGCTCTTTCTGTCCACTGGCAGCAGAAGCTGTGTTAAGCAAGACTGCTATTATTATCCATTGTTGATGTTTCCAGCGGCTGTGGTGCTATCCATCCTCTCCCCATCCATGAACGGGCTATGGTTTCTGAATCAGGAAGGCAGTAAACAACCTCTTTGTTTGCCTCTCACCCCTATCCCACTTCCGCCGCCATTCCCCACTCCCCCTCACTTTCCTGCTGCCCTTAGCCCTGCAAGTAAGAAACCTGACTCTGGGGGGTATTCAGATTCTGTCTAGGGGCACCCCAAAACACCTTGGACTGGGGACAAGGAAACAAAGAGAGAAGCCCCCCAGGTAAGGAGGCTGTGACAAACGTCTGTCTGTGATCCCGTCAGTCACTGTGCTTGAGAAACGGAAGAGGCCAGCAGTCCATACTGGGGGACACTTGGCCCCTCAAGCGCCTCCAGAATGATTCAAAAGGGACTTGATGAAGGGTGGAGGACCCCTCCAGTGAACATCCTCCATCTTCAGTGACAGGGAGAACCCATGAGATGGGTCCCTGGGGAGCCACACACCTTCAGCGCAGAAGACCCGAGGCGGGAGGCGGGGAGGGGGGTGTGCCCCAGCCACTCGGGAAGCCCTGCTGGAGCTGCTTGATCACGGTGGCCAGGAGGGGGCTGGACAGTAACTTCAGGGGAGACAAAGGCCCTGATCCAGGCCCCCCGAGGGATCTCTGGCTTCTGTTTCCACAGTGTCCGCAGAAATCCCTGTCTGGGGGTGGGTGCCAGCAGTCCCCAGGCCAACCCGCTGTGCTTGGTGGAGCCCCAGGGGAAGCCTTCCACAGCCGTAATGGATACAACCCCAGGTCATTCCCTTTTCTGGAAAATCTTGGGAGAAGTGCACAGAAAACATGCAGAAAGACCTCAGTGCGTCTCCTGCGGTGTCCTATTTACTCTCACTTCTGGGTAAGACACATCTGAGCCAAAAAGCCATTTCAGAAGCACAATCTCTCCTAGATTTTTACTGGAGTTTTGTAATCCTTTCGGTAAACTATCTGACGTTATTGAGGAAAGTTCTCAAAAACAGCAGCTCAAAATACTTGGCTAAAAACTGTTCAATGAAATGGGGGACGGTCAGACAGAGCACTGGTAGGACAGACGAATGAAGTGAGACTAGTGTGTTTAAAAGTCAACAAGACAAGTGGCAACAAATTTAATATCAAACAAAAATCTGCTTGCATCATGCTCACCCCATTTGCTCTAAGTCTTAATGGCAACAGAAGAAGAAAATGCTTTTCCTCCTGTTGTCCTCACACTACACCCTGAATTTCACTGCTGAGTTTCAGAGTCACCCCCCTTAGCTGCAGCTGCCTTTTTTTTCTTCAATGTAGATGCTTGAATAAGAAAGTTTTAAAGCAAAAAAAGAAAAGTCACATGTGACCCCACTGTCACAGACCATGTCCCCTGAGCATCCAGCACATAGCCACATAACCACCAGCACACGCGCTGGTTTTTCTGATTTGTTTTATCTGAGAGTCTTTCTGGCATTCCCCACAGCCTCATCTTTCAAGGAGAGACAAGCCAGGCATTCTCGTGTGCCCTGCTTTTTATTACCACACTGGACACCCTCAGGTACTTGGGTGTTTTTGCTAGATTATTTCCTCAGGATAAATCATGGGAACGGGACCAAAAGGATGGAACTCATCTGTATGTAGAGAGGCTTCCAGAGGGAGGACTGGGACAGAGGCTGGTAGCAAAGCCCAAGCAACAGGTGCCTGAGAGACACAGACCGCTTCCAGGAATTCTGTCTAGGGAAGAGCAGCCTAGTCTTCAGACTGCGGACACCACCTCTCCCTGTACCTTGCCTTATCCCTCAGGGCTGCGTGGTCTATTCCCCACATCCCATGTTTTTCTTAGTAAGTTCACCTTCTTTTCTAGGGACCACAGGAATACCCAGAAAACAAGCCCCTCTCCTTCACTAGCCTAAGAAGAGAGCTCTGAGCCCTACTTGGAACTACTGCCTCAAGTGGACAGGCCAGTTAACAGGTACAGTAGGGAGAATAATGTCCACACCCTAACCCCCAGAACCTGAGACTATGCAACTACTGTGCAGAGGGGAGTTGAGGCTGCAAGTGCAATAACAGTGGCTAACCTAAGATGGGGAGAGCATCCTGGCCTATCCAGGTGGCCCAGTAATCACAAGGGCACTTAAGAGTGGAGAAGGTGTGAAAGGCCAGAGAGATATAATATGAGAAGAACTCAACCAGCAGTTGTGTGTATGTATGATCAGTTGCTCAGTCGTGTCCAACTCTTTGTGACCCCATGGACTCTAGCCAGCCAGTGTCCTCTGTCCATGGGATTTTCCAGGTAAGAATACTGGAGTGGGTTACCATTTCCTACTCCAGGGGATCTTCCTGATCCAGTTATCGAACTCAGGTCTCCTGCATTGCAGGAGGATTCTTTACCACTGTGCCACTTGGAAGCACTCAACCTGTGGTTACTGGCCCTGAAAATGAATGAAGGGGCTACAAGCTAAGAAATACAGTCACTGTCCAGAATCTGGATAAGGCCAGGAAATGGGTTCTCCTTGTACAGACTCCAGAAGGAACTAGTCCTGCTGACAATCTGGCTTTAGTCCATGAGACCCTTTGTCAGACTTCTCCACTACAGACTGTAAAATAATACATTTGTGCTGTTTTATGCCAATAATTTTGTAGTAATTTGTTACAGCAGCAAAAGAAAACATGCTAAAGCTGAAACTCCAGTACTTTGGCCACCTCATGCGAAGACTTGACTCATTGGAAAAGACTCTGATGCTGGGAGGGATTGGGGGCAGGAGGAGAAGGGGACGACAGAGGATGAGATGGCTGGATGGCATCACTGACTCGATGGACGTTGAGTCTAAGTGAACTCCAGGAGTTGGTGATGGACAGGGAGGCCTGGCGTGCTGTGATTCATGGGGTCGCAAAGAGTCGGACACGACTGAGTGACTGAACTGAACTGAAGCCAATAATTTTGCAGTAATTTGTTACGGCAGCAAAAGAAAACAATAACAACAGGAACCAGGTAACTGAGAATAGCCACTATCCTTCCTCTGCCTGGGCAGGGAGGACCCAGATGCTCCTCAATAAATGGCAGCTTCACCTGGAAACACCCTGGCTTGAGGACTCCGGTTCCCAAAGGCGCAGGGGGTGGGATGACCCAAGGGCAGGGGTTGGGCATGTGGGTAGAGGAAGGTGGCACAGAAACAAGAGGCTCAAACAACCACTGCCACCTTCTTTCCATCTCTCTTAGGGATGCAAACAGAACACACTGGGAACAGGTGCAACCATAATGGCCCCCGTGTCGGGACCTGGCCTGGTGTCCACTCCCAGGCCACTGAGCAGCATGACTGGGTATGAGCAGCTCTCCCTAGCACCGTTCAGCTACAGCTGACTTGAGAGTCCTGGCTTCCAGGAGGGATCTTAACAGCAGAGACGATCAGCAGAGCACTGTTCCTGGAGCTGGTGGGAAGATCGGGTATCCCCGTGTAGCAGCCAAGAGGCCCTCCAAGCTGTGCACTGCCTGGGTGAGCGTCACTCAACCCCTGTGGGTGCCCATCCTATAAATGAGGATGATGCCACTTTGGTCCATGTGCGCGTGGTCCACTTCTGTCCTCCATTCTAAGGAATCAGACCTGGAGCTTCTCCACAGGGAAGACCCCGAGCCACAGGGGCACCCGCTGTGTGTCGGACACTATCTTAAGTCAGTGACTCATCAGGCGTCAAGTAACAAGGCTAAGAAAAGCCCTCCCCTGAGCTCACCTCCCGTCAATGGAGACAAACAATTACTTAAGATTTCTAGAAATACCCCAGGCACTCACGGCCAGCTCCACGAACTGGCTCTCCCTTTAAATGCCAGTCTCTTGTGGGTCCTCCCCATCTTGGCCCATGTGCCCCTCATGACAAAGGCTCCACTGATGCCGTGCCCATGAATGGGAGCTCCTGGCCACAGACAGCAGGGCCCCCTGTGAAGGTGGGAGAGAGGTGGATCCCCAGAGCGGGGCAAGGATCAAAGAAGCCCCTCTTACCAGCAGCCCCTGAGGCCACATCCAGCTCTTTCTCTGGGGGTAGTAAGTAAAAGGTACCCCATGTGCACTTGGAGCCAGCATGAGGGCAGCTTCCTACCAACACTGTATCCCCACGGTCTGACAAGATGGAGTGGGTCAACACTGTGCCAGTATCCACAGGCCACCTGTTCTAGGCTCTGTCTCTGTGAGTGAGGATGCCCCTACTGTCCCTGGTGACTGTACCTGCGGGATACCAGGTCGGGGGCCAGCCCACGGTCAGGTGATGGCAAGGTGAATTGGCCCTGGGGTTGGGGATAGACACTCCAGTCCTGACCTTGTGAGCTCCAGTAGTGGAATGGCCCAGTGACAGGACAAGTATGGACATGTAGCAGAAAAAAGAGCAGCTCCCAAACTGAGAGCCACCCCTGTCTCTCCAGCAAGGCAGGCCGGTGGGAAGCATGGCGGAGAAAGGTGGCCTTACAGCCCCACAGGTAGGGCTGCTGGTGCCCTCTGCTGGAGGAAGGCCCTGCCCCCTCCCTGTCTTGAGGGTGAACCCTATGGCTTCTGCCAGCAAGGCTGGGGACTTGGCAGTGAAGCAGGCACCCACCCACCTGCCTCACATAGGAGGATGGAGCTCAGGCTCCAGAACCAGCCTTTCCACCACACAGAGGACACAGCCACCGCTCCTGAACCTTCTCCAACCCAGCGGCCTGGAGGGCTGTACAGGGTAAGGAGCAGAGCCCCTCCAGGACGACCCCTCTACACCCCCGTCCGGTGTCCGTGCTACATTACCGTATTCGCCAAAACGCAGGGACTCCCACTGCTGCCATTCCACCAGGACGCTGACGGCGCGCACACCCACGTAGATGAGGAGCATGCCCACGGTGGCATCCAGGAGGAAGTTGATGAGGTACCTGTGAGGAGAGGACACGGCGCACCATCAGGAAGCACCACCTGGGGAGCAGCCACCAGGGAGCCAGGCCTCATGTGCTTCCTGGGTCAAGGTCAAGGCTGGGGACCCGGGCTTGTCTGGCCCTGCTCTGGGAGGGGGAGCCTCCATGCGGGGGAGGCTGTAGGGGTCACTTCAGGGAGCCCAGGAAGGCCTCCCACCCTAGGACAGTGCCCTGCTCAAGGAAGGTGAGAGAGTGATAAGAGACTCAAAAGACCTCAAGTATTCCTGCCAAACAGAGACTGGGAGAGAGTGACTGGGAGCAGCCACGAGGCTGGTAGGAAAATAGAACTTAATTGATAAAAATAGTTTGTTCCATGACTGCTCACTCAGTGAAGGCCCAGCCCTCCCAAGGCCCTGAGACAGAGCTGCTGCACAGAGCAGGGTAGGAAATGGCCTCTAGGGTTTCTCAGACCAGAAAGGTCAAGGCCATGTGCCCTCGCTCATCCCTATGCTTCAGGGCCTGCCACGGAGGCAAGCCCTAGCAAACACCTACGGAAAGGGCAAGATGATGCAGGAAGCAGAGGAGGTCAGAAGACCACGCCCACCCTGACCTCTTGTTCTTGTGGGCTCTGCTTCTATCTGTCCGACACACACCTCTTCCCTCACTTGGCCCCTTGCCCACTAGCCCTCCCCTGAGGGCCCCGAACACAGGCCCCAGCTCTCTACACAGAGCAGGAGACAAGCAGTCATGGCGTCAGGTGCCCTCCTGGATGCCACATAGCTTGGAAACCCCCAGAGAAGCTGCAGATACTACAGACTAACTGCGGCATTTCCAAGTTGAGAGGCTTGAGATACTTAGGCAGCCCCACGCCCCTGCCCCAAGGCCTGGCCTCAATAACACGTGCAGTACTCTGAAACCCAAGGGAGCACATTGGAACCAGTGCCCTGGGGCGGCGGGAAACCAGAGGGAGGGGACAACGGCCTTTTCCTCCTGCCTGCCTTTCCTCTTTAAAATCACAAGGGGTCACTCTCAGACCAGAGACTAGAGACGGCATATTGACTGCTTCCCAAGCAGTTTGTCCAAGGTCACACTGAGCTCTGGCCCTAGGCTAACGCTGCCCTCATGCTTAGACCACATTGGTTTCAAGCGGTTCTGACATCTGGGACCCATCCTGAAAATATTAAGAGTACTTGACACAGATGTATGTATTATTTCATTCATTCCCTCACCAACACTGATTCCAGCCTACTGTGTACCAGACCTTGGGAACACAGACAGGAAGCTCTAGACCCTCCCCTCAACACAGGCGAGACTGGCAGCCAACAGGGTATCCTGTGGACCTCAGACCAGACTGGCTGGGTTCAAATTCCTACTCCATCACCCTTGAGCTGTGTGAACTCGATTAAGTTATAAAAATCTCTCTGCTTCAATTCTCTAACTGTAAACTGAGGATAATCAAAATATCCATATTGCAGGGCTGTTATGAGGATCCAATGAGTCAATACAGGTGAACAGAGTCTGCCACATAGTAGGTGTTACACAGATGTCTGTTAGAATCCTAGCCCCTGAGATATCACAAGGACCAAACTCCCACCCAGAACAGTACCCCCAGCACAGGGAACCCTTGTTGCCATTGGGAGCCTCATCCTCCTTTGTTTTTAAGTTCTCCTCTCCCTGAACTGACTGGTTTCCCTTGTAGATATGCAAAAACCCAAGATGGCCGAGGTCCAGCCCAACTCTTCCCCCATCTATGAAGAGTCACAGGGCAAAGCAAGAATGGCAGGGCTGGAACAGATCCCACTCTGGCACTCACTCTTCCACAGGCCAGGTGCGTGCTCTCCTGCTCTGCCTGCCCAGTCTCTCCCCAACAGCTCCTCGAGCAACTGCTGGAGCTCCACATCTTTCCTAAGCTCTAACGACAATATCCTCTGATTGATAAGTGCCCCAGTGGCTTACAATGGTGCCTGTACCCATCACCTCATGAAAACTTCGCACTGATCCTGGGGATCTGGATGAAGAAACAGAGAAGTTGAGCTACCTTTCGACAGTGTGGCTTCCCAGCCAAGGGCTCTTTCCACAACACCTAACTCCATTTTGGGCCTCTCCTCCTCTGGCTGAGCACCTGAGATTTGTCAGCAGCTAACATCCCCTTCTCCATCCTGGCTGTGATTCAGTTTGTCAACGACCCACAATGACCACAGTGGGACCAGGAGATAGGGTTCCTCACCCCAAGGCCTCCAGGGTGAGCAGCTGGCTCTCAGTGTATCTCAGCCAACCAAGATGGTTTACCAGAGGATGATACAAGCTTGCTGCTGGGCTCGGGGACTGGAAGGACCAGGCCTTTTCCTAACTAACTCCCCTACAGATGATCCCCCTTCCAGTCCCCTGCTTTGGGACTACACCCAAACAGATGAGAACCTATACAGGTCTTCAGGAAAAACCCTGGGGAGGGAAGACTTTACAACTTCCTTCTGAGCCTGGACTTGGACTAAATCTCAGAATTGCATACTGTCACCAAACAAGAGAAGCTTAAAGGAATCTTCTAGTCAAGATGGTCTTAAATATATGCTAAATCTTTTGGCAAGGGACCCACCAGCCCTCCAGCCTGCTCTTCCTCAGAGGCACGGCAGGGCAGGGCTGGGGGGCATTCCAGGCAGAGGGCAGTGCAAGCAAAGGCACAGAGGAAGGAGACAGCTGGTGGGCTTGAGGACCACCAGGAGCAGACCAGCATGGCTGGCGCACCAAGTCTGAGCAAGAAAGGCAGCAGATGGGGCCAGGATAAGGCAGGGGAGCGACCTTTTCCATTCCATAGCACTGTTTGAGTGTTGTTAGCAAAGAGGTCAGGTGACGTGGCCCAACTGGGGCTTCAGGCAGACAACTCTGGGGGTTGTGTGGAAGGCACATTGACTGCACTGACGAGGCAGAACCACTCATGGTCTTCAGGTCAGTGAGGTCAATGGTGGTCAACAAAGGCTCTGACCCCGAGTGGCTGACATGACAGAGAAGCCCCTGAGTGTCATGTCTCAGCACAGTCACTCCTTCCAAGCTGCTGTGCAAGGGCTGCTTGGAAATTGGGAGACATGAGGGCACTAGAAGGCCAAGGGACAGAACTTAGGTTGATAAGCAGAAAGCCAGTGCACAGGGCCACCATCACTGGGCAAAACCCTAACACCCAGCATGCACACAACGATCTCTCAGAGGGGAACAGGGGATGAAGGAGAGTTGCCCTCTCCCCAAGCCAGAGGGAACATGACCGGCAGCAGACGGAAAGGCATGGAGGGCCAGGCGATGTTCATACTCAAATACAGTCCACTTACAGTGAACAAGGGTCCTCTTCGTTGAGATCTGCTAGGTATACATTTGCAAAATGGATGAACAGCATTCCTATGGCTTGTTTGGAAGTGTCTAAAAACCTGTACAAAACAGAATCAGCACTTGTTATCACTCTGACATGAGGGTAATATCCAATTTGGGGGAAACGTTAAGTCTGAAATAAGACAAACAAAGCTGCTGGCGAGACCCCAACCTTCCTTCCAATGACTAGTCCCCTCCTCTGGGGGCACTAGTACTAACTAGGGCTTGGCCTTTCAGCTGTCTTTCAAAACCACCAGTATCAGTGCAGCCCTGAAAGGCCACTGACTGATAACAGATTTAAACACACAAAACACATTTAAAATATGTGTCTCTATCTTTTCATTTTTGTTACTTCAAAACAAAATGCTCGATCACAGCTTTGGATGAGGTCCAAGGTGCTTCTACTTTAAAGAGCCCCCAACTGATTTCATGCACAAACTCAATGACATGTGAGCTTAACAAGACTTGGATGAATCCGCACTGCTGCCAGAACCCTGAGCCACCTTCAGATGCTGCAGCTTAAACAATGGGTGGGACCCAGGTGGACATGTGTTCCTGTGAAGGGTCTGAGGATAGATATTTTAGGCTGTGAGAGTCATCGTACTCTGCATGACTACGCACTCTGCTGCTGCAGCGCAAGGGCAGCCAGGGTCACTAGCACCCCACTGACATTTTACTTGTGGAGACAGACAGTGGCCAGGTTGAGGCTGTGGGCTATAACTTGCCAATCCCGGGCTAGAGGAGAGGAATTTTAGAAAAGAAAAAACAAGTTCTGTAGTCTCTGGGACACATGGCAGGAGCATGGTGGAGACAACATGGGCCCTCAGTCTCTCTTCAACCATGAGCACTTGGAGACCACTTGCAGTCCATGGCTGAGGGACCTCTGGATTGCGGCCGCTTCTCTTGGCCTTCCAGGCTGGGCCTTCAGAACTGGGCAGGCCACTGATGGGATGATGGGCATGGGACTCAAGGCTGGAATGGACCTTAGAGATTATCCAGACCAACCCTGCTGCTGAGGCTTGAAAACCATTTCCTAAAATCATGGTAAAGTAGGAGCTGCCAAAGGGGACCATGTGGAAAACTCAGCTCCAGGTTCCCCCAGGGCCCCCTGCCCAAGTTAAATACTCAAGACTTGAGAGAAGATTATCAACATTCAGAAACAATGTATTGAAGATCAATCAAGAGTACGGCTAAAATGTTATTAAAGGGCCTTCACCATAGAGATTTCTCACAAGTTTCCTTCGGAGGGAAAGTTGCTATGGTTAGGATAGGTGCAAGAACGACAGCTTCTTGAGGGCATCATGTTGTCCTGAGGAGCTGCCTGTTGCCTTGTGAGGAATTTAGTTTTTTTGGAGCTTTGTCTTTGGAGGCTATGTCTGAGTATCTCACCAGCATATTTAGAAGGAAAAACTGCTGCCACAAAGTCATCCTAGGACTAAGAAAGACTATAGTTTTGATGCGAGGAGTATGTACACTGTACATTTGACTCATCTCCACGTTTAGATTACTTTTTTGCTTACACATAGAGAATTCAAGGATTTAACATAGTCCGTCGACAGGAAGAAGTAACTAACAAAGCCTGCAGTGTGGACGGACACATCTGTGTCATCTTCCATTTCCTAAAACTGGACAGCAGAGTGATGACAGAAGCACCACCATCTGGCTGTCACTAACCCTATCGTGGGCTCAACACTTACCTGGAGAAACAAAAGTTCTATCATATTATACACAACTCATGACGATAAACCGGACTAATGGATTTCAACACTTTATGCTACGTATAACTGGTCACATTCCACGCCCCCTCCCTCAAAAAAACTCAAAATAGTCAAAATTATTCTAGGAATGAGTTAATATTTAAATACCCACCATATCCTCCATGGTCGTCTTTCATGCTTTGGTTCTCTGAAGCGTTTGACTAAAGGAAAAAAAAAGAGCAGATAATCAGTAGCTTGCCACAGTGATAAGGAAGCAAAGGGCATTTAATAAGCTGGGGATCCTCAGCACACTCAGTGTTCACACCACTGAGTCAGGGTACTTGCTCAGGCTTCCCTGGTGGCTCAGATGGTAAAGAATCTGCCTGCAATGCAGCAGACATGGGTTCGAACCCTGGGTCAGGAATATCCAGTGGAGAAGGGAATGGCAACCTACTCCAGTATTCTTGCCTGGAGAATTCCACGGACAGAGAAGCCTGACAGACTATAGTCCGTGGGATCAAAAGGAGTCACGACTGAGTGATTAACACTTTAATACAGCAGGTAACCAGGAAGACAGGCTGAGCAGGAGCTAGAGAGGGGAGGGTCCTCAGTGCCAGGCCATGGAGCTTGGAATGAGTTCTGAGGAAAGGAAAACCTAAGGGAGAGAGCTAAACAGAGGCATAGACACAGAAAGACACAGAGGTGGAAAACCACCTCTGAATGGTGTAGATGGTGGGTTTCCGAGGGCAGGATGGACAAAGCAAAGCCCCAGGCAATAGGCAGGGGCCCTCCCAGCCCAGGACAATGGGGGTGGTGTGCTCATTCACCAACAGCCTGACCACGATGGATGACAAAGGGCTCCCCAGACTGACATCTTGACCTCAGGCGGGTCTGCAAACACAACCGCTTATACAGACGGAAGCAAAAATGTTCTAAGTGTCCTGTCCTCCGCTGAAGCCTCAGGCAGACTATTTCCACAATGACTCTACTAAAACAAACAATGCAAGTGCCATGTGTGTGGGATTTTCCTATACAAAGTACTGAGGAAGAAATAGACACGATGGTAGCAGGCAAGAATCGACTTCTGGCAGAGTCCCAAACTGCAATGAGGATGCACGAAGAGGAAGGAGGCAGCGAGGGAGAAACCGGTGCCGAATCAATAAGCCCTACTTCTCTAAATAAATACAGCCAGCCCCCAGTCTGCAAAGCAAGGATTACCTATCCACATAAAAGAAACTTCTGGTGTTTTTAAAGACATTTTGATAGACCAAAAAGCAAGTGAAATTGTGAGGAGCTCTGTCACCCCACTGACACATCTCAGATCTAAAACATCAACAAGGCCACAAAATCTGGAGTTTGAGGGAGGCCCAGAGGTTCTGTGAGCAACCTCCTGGCTCACTGAAGGGCTGGGGGCTCAGGAAAGAGAGGTGGACGGAGCTGGGCCAGGACAAGCTGTCTAGAGGGAAGGCCCACAGGCAGGGCTGGGGTACCTCCTGCTCATTTGCTTGGCTCCTCAGGGGAATCGGTCCCTAATAGCATAAAATAAGGGATGTTAAAACAACAAAAGAGAACACCCTCATTCTTGGGAGACATATGCTGAAGTACCAGAATGGGTGCAATTTACCTTCAAGTGGTTTAGGGGGAAATTATGTTATATATATTAATTATATATAATAGATACATTATAAATGGTATAATTTATAATGTGGAAGCCCTACATTATAATTATATATGATAAATAAAACAAATGTAAGTGATGATTCTATAGTAAGTATTTGTAATTCTATTAATATGATATATAAAAAATAAAGAGGGGAAAAAAAAAATAAAGAGAAGCAAATACCATGTTATGGGCCAAACTGTATTCCTCCTCTCACATGCCCAATTCTTGTGAAGAAGTCCTAACCTCCAGAACCCCAGAATGTGACTATTTGCAGATGGGACCTTAAAAGAGATAATAAAGGTAAGACGAGGTCACATGGGTGGGCCCTAATCCACCATGTCTGGTATCCTTAGAAGGAAAGGAGATATGGACACGCACAGACTGACAGGTGACCGTGAGAGGACACGGTGAGAAGACGGCCACCTTCAAGCCAAGGAGAGAGGCCTCAGGAGAAACGAAGCTGGCCAACATCTTGGCCTGAACTTTCACCCTCCAGAACTGTGAAGAAAAAATGTTTGTTGTTTAATGCGCCCATTCTGTGGTAGTTTGTTCTGGCAGTCTTAGAACACCAACACATAGGGCAACACAGTAACTGGTAAACCTAGAGGAAGGACACTTCGGTACTCATGAAATCGTTAGATGTTTTCCATGAGTCTAACATTTTCTGAAATAAAAAGTTGGGAGGAAAACACACTCTAGAAGAATGAACCAGTGCCTGCATTCAGATGGCAATCTGGCATTAACTACCAAAACTGTTGATGCCCACAGTCCCTTAACCTGCAGTGCTTGGCCAGGTACGTGCTGTACAAGTCTTACTGCAGCATGTGCCAAGATGCATAGGTCTTCACTGAAATACTGCCGTAACAAAAACCCAGGAAGAAGCCAACACCATCAATAAGGGGTCGAGTATATACATCACAGTACGACACAAAACCAGGCAGTTGCTAGAAACAAGGTATGTCTACATGGATTAATATGGAAAGAATAACAAATTATATTAACAAATAACAGAAGAGTATGCCTACCATGATTCTGTTTAGATCCATGTTTTAAAAATATACATTTATGCTGATATAACACATGGGTTGCTTTTTTCCCCTAGGGTTAATGTTAAGTGACTGTTAACAAGGGCTCCCTTTGATGAAAGGAATTATGGATCAGGGAGTAGACTTTTTATATCATTCTGAATGGCTTAACACTCTTCCATGTTCATACTGCTTTCATTAAAAAAAAAAAAAAAAGACAACCCTATCACAGACTTGTATTAATGCAGCAAAATGGGGAAAAGTGATGTGACTCATAGCTAGGTTCTGTGACAACAAAAGGGAGAGGAAGAGTATACGCAGGCCATCCATGCCTAGGAACAGTCTCACCCAGGAGCGCCCTCGGTGGGACGTACAGTGCATTCAGATTCTCCTGCTTTCTCTCTCTCCCTCTCCACCCCATTTCCCTAGAATATATCAGAGTCTAAAATACATATATTTTAGACTCTGATATATTTAAGTAAATGAAGAAACATTAAGAAAGCTACTGCAGATCTAATTTGGACAAGAACAGAAGAACCCGTTCACCCATCCCTGTTTTATTGAGGGGCCTGCCATGTGAGAGGGCCGGTTGGCAGGAGATGAAATAAATAAAAATTTCCATCTTCCTTACACTCTAGTGGGGATAGAGGAGTAAACACACAGCATGTCAGATAGCAACAATAGAGAGCAGGAAAGAGGCAAAGGGCCTCTGAAGCGGGTGTGCAGGTGCGGCTGAGGAGGCCCAGCAGGTGAGCATCGCTCTCTGAGAATCACCCGTGTCTGCGAAAGAGCCATCAGGCAGAGGGCTGAGGCCAGGGACTGCAGGAAGTACAGGACACGAGGTCAGGTCTCCCAGGGTGAAGGCTCCCCTCTGCCCACAGTGACCAGTGGGCAGGAGCAGGGCAGCACGGCTGTGGCCCACAGTTCAACAGGCTCAGCCCCTGCTGTGCTGTGCTGAGCAGGGAGAGCAGGCAAAGACCATTATGAGAACCCAGGATGAGGCAGTGGTGGCATGGCCTGCTGGTAGCAGGAGAGGACGAGAGGCGGTGGGCTCCTGGCTGTTTATCTTCAACACTGAGCCGACAGGGTGGGGGGTGGGGGTGGCATGAGAGGAAGAAAACAGTCCAGGATGACTCCAGAGCTGGGAACTTACATGGTTCCACTGCACTTCTGGTTTCGGTTTGGGGGTGGTGAGAAATGGAAAACTGGGGAGACACATTTCTCTACAGGGAAGAGACAAAGAACTGCCTCTGAGTCCCTGATGGACGGTGAGAAAGGTAACCAGTCTCATGGACACAGACCTGCCTCCCACAGGGGTCTGGCAGCTGCCCCCTCAGAAGCTCCACAGAGTTTCTCAGGGACAGCCCTGGGACAATCCATGTTTTCTCAATTCCTAGTGCTCCTGCAGGATGGAGAAAACTCAGAGGGAGCAAGAGGCCAAAGCAGCATGCAATTCATCCTTTCCAGCATATCCACCAATATCCCCTGAGGCTGGAGGGCTAGTGGAGGGGAAGCAGGCAAACCTGAAGGGTAGGTCAAGCCCCTGATAAGAAGTGACACTGGAGTTGGAACCCAAGGTTGACAGAGCAGCACCTAACAGAGACCTTCGTGCGACAAAGAAGAGAGTGAGGATGTGGAGAGCGCTGACAGACAAGGGGCCATCAGGACACAGAGCCCTCACGGGCTCCCAAGCAGGCTGTCTTGCCTTTAAGCACACATATCCTGAAGACAGGCATGGGGCCCCATCTCCAGAAAAGCAGTAGGGGCCAAGAGCCAGAGAGATGGGCTGTGAGTCCTGTCTCTGCTACCAGTCATGTGACTTTACGTAAAAGGAAAAAGTTGAAGGGGGGCTGCTATGATCCAGGTTGATCCTCAATATCTGTGAATGTGACCTTACTTGGAAAAAGGGTCTTTGCAACCATAATTAAGTTAAAGATCTTGAGAAGAGATAATCCTGGATTATGCAGGGGGCCCTAAATCTGATTACAAGTACTCTTATGACAGAGGAGAAGATGGTCTTGTGAAGACAGGAGCCTGGAAACTTCGGAAGCCACCACAAGTGGAAGAGGCAAGGATTCTCCCCTAGAGGGGGTTGTGGTCCTGCCAACACACTGATTCTGGACTTTGGGCTTCTAGGACTGTGAGACAATAAGTTTCTGTTCTGTTAAGCCAAGAAGTTTGTGATTATTTGTTACGGCATTCCTAGAAAACTAACAAAGCAATTTTTAAACTTTTTCTCTTTCTTTTTTTGGCCATGCTGCATGGCTTGCTGGATCTTAGTTCCCCAATCAGGGATTGAACCTGGGGCCTTGGCAGTGAAAGAGTGGAATTCCCCTTACTTCTTAAAAAAAAGTCAGATTTCAAAACACTCCCTTCCATCTGAAATCCCACTCCATTTCCCTTCTCAGGGCCAAGCCCTGTCACCTGGGTCCTGTGGGTTCTTCCAAAGACGTGCTAGGTGAGTAGAAGATGGACAGATGTCTCTTTAAAGAGAGAGACAGATGGTCTCAGACTTCAGAGTCAGATCCTCACGGTGCTCACTGAAAAGCACCCTGGAGCTTCACCTACTGTACATGTGGCTCCATCTCTTAGATTGGAAGTGATGTGGTGTCCCCTGGCGTGGCTGTGTCATCTCTGAGTCTATGCTACAAGCACCACTGCAGCGAATGTCCAAGCCATGCGCTGTCTCTGCCTGTGTGGGTTCACTCCTAGGGGTGAACTTGTTGCGTCAAAGCTTATGTACAACTGACTCTGTCATACTGCCCTCCAGAGAGGCTACAGCAACTCATACAAGTGCCCATTTCCCCACAGCCCTGCCTGCACTGTGTATTATGAAACTTTTTGCTTTGACAGTGTGGTCACTGGAAGGCAGCCCCAGCATGGCTGCAGGGTGCACTCATGAGGGCACATGGGCTCCCAGGCATGCTCAAGTGGGGCTGGCAAGACTCCCACCTGCCCGCCTCTCTGCCCACCTGCTCTGCGCTTCAGCTCACACCCTCCCCTAAGAGGACCAGGGCACAGTGGTCACGCTTTAAAGTCTCATGCTTTTGGTGCCACACAACTGGAAGGCAGCAGGGGTGAGGGGATTCTGCCTGTTCACACAGGCAGCCTCGTCACTGCTCATGTAATGCTGTCATGTGGTTTCGCACACAGCTTTCTGAGTCAGCACCTAGAAGACACGGACTAGGCACCCCCTTTCCCCACCCTCCTTGGAGCCTTGCCCAGCTGATGCTCCAAGGACTCACCGGGTGCAGGAAGAGAGCTAGGATTCTATACAGGGCGTTTCATGTCACAGGAAGACATATGAGGTGGCACTAAAAGTCAAACCACAAGAATTGGAAGGGAAATAATTTCCACAGAGCAGCTATAGCTCTACTTAGAAACCGAGTAGTAAAAAGTACAACCATTTTGAAATTAAACCACACAATTTAAGAGAGATGTGTGGTCCAAGCCGGGCACAGCCTGAGTGAAGGAGAGTGAGAGGCATGTAAGGGGCAGTAAGAGGCTCCTGACTGCCAGGGGAAGAGAAAGCAGGGTTCAAGGCTGAACGACAATGGGGCAACCTGGGCTTCTGCAGACATGGTTCCCAGGAGGTGGCATTCCCCTGTGCCCCTCTTTATCTCATGGTACTTCCCAAACCAGCACGATGAGGGTATAAAATCACCCCTTGCTGTGAACACAGTACAGAAAAAGGCTCATGAACGGGGCAGGGTTATTGGCAGAGAGCTTCTCTTGGCCAGGAAAATCCACTGAGGCAATTCAATTACAAAATAAAACGTGTGGAATGTGTGTATTTTTATGACTGAAGTCATACTCTTAAAGCTGGAAGGTGATCACAGACCACAAAGTGACCACTTGAGGGTCTGGCATTTCACAAAGTGATACAACAGAAGACATCCTGGGCAGCGCCGTGTCACAGGCTATGGAAATCAGAGTCACAGGCTCTTCACTGGGACCACAAAATCACCAGTCCCTATGTGAGACCCTGGACCTCTGTGAGCAGGCTTCTACCGTCTGGGGTGGGGGAGCTCCAGAGACTGTGAGCTCATGCTTTCTTGTTCTTTCCTGGGGGCAAACACTCTCCTTCCAGTGACCTGAAGCCAGGAAAAAAATCCATAATTTTGGAGCCTTCTACCCAGTGACAGGCTGCTGACCAGGATGACACCTCTGACGGCCTCATTTCTCAAACTGTACCATGGCCTAGGGCCTCATGCGACACAGGCTTCCTGTCAAAGGTAACCAACTGTTTACTGGGACAAACAGCAAGCAGCCTCATCCCCAACTCCACAGCAAGCCCAGCAGCAAGGCAGGCCCACCAGTGCCAGCTGGGGATTGCTGAATAAACTAGGCAGTTTGAACTCTGAGTCACAGCCAGAAGGGTCCTGGTGGGGCCAACACCCTCAGCATAAAGGGTGAGGAAAATGGTGGGGGGAAGAGGTGATGTGTCCCAGATCACCAGGTCCTTAGCAGTGGAGCCGGGGTGAAATACAAGCCACCTGAGACAGGTGGCTCTTCAGTAACCTCAAACCAACTGCTGGTTCTAAGTGCCCAGGACCCCAATCCCAAAGGACAGAAACCCCTGGGGGTGGGGTGAGTAAATCCACCCTCACCAGCAGTCAAGGAAGAGCCCAGAAGTATGTCTGGACTTTCTCTAAATTATAAAAGATCACCCCAACAACTGAGCCTCTTTAACACCCCTTAGTGGTGTGAAAACCCCAAATGTACTCAGTGTCTTCTGGGCAGGGAGAAAAGTCCAGGAAGACACTGAGGAAGTCTGCTGTTTACCAGTCCCCCAACCCCCCTGGACCCTCTCTTTCTAAGGAAATCCCTTTGCTAGCATGTAGACTGCGTTATCAGCCTCCCCTGCAGCTGGGTGTGGCTGATGACCAAGTGCTAGTCTAGGACAGTTTAGTGGAGGTAATGGAATTCCAGCTGAGCTATTTCAAATCCTAAAAGATGATGCTGTGAAAGTGCTGCACTCAATATGCCAGCAAATTTGGAAAACTCAGCAGTGGCCACAGGCCTGGAAAAGTTCAGTTTTCATTCCAATCCCAAATGAAACAATGCCAAAGAATGCTCAAACTACTACACAATTGCATTCATCTCACACGCTAGCAAAGTAATGCTCAAAATTCTCCAAGCCAGGCTTCAACAGTATGTGAACCGTGAAATTCCAGATGTTCAAGCTGGATTTAGAAAAGGCAGAGGAGCCAGAGATCAAATTGCCAACATCCGCTGGATCATCGAAAAAGAGAGTTTCAGAAAAACATCTATTTCTGCTTTACTGACTATGCCAAAGCCTTTGGCTGTGTGGATCACAACAAACTGTGGAAAATTCTGAAAGAGATGGGAATACCAGACCGCCTGACCTGCCTCTTGAGAAATCTGTATGCAGGTCAGGAAGCAACAGTTAGAACTGGACATGGGACAACAGACTGGTTCCAAATCAGGAAAGGAGTACGTCCAGGCTGTATATCGTCACCCTGCTATTTTAACTTATATGCAGAGTACATCATGAGAAACGCTGAGCTGGAAGAAGCACAAGCTGGAATCAAGACTGCTGGGAGAAATATCAATAACCTCAGATATGCAGATGACACCATCCTTATGGCAGAAAGTGAAGAGGAACTAAAAAGCCTCTTGATGAAAGTAAAAGAGAAGAGTGAAAACGTTGGCTTAAAGCTCAACATTCAGAAAACTAAGATCATGGCATCTGGTCCCATCATGTCATAGCAAATAGATGGGGAAACAGTGACTATTTTTTTGAGCTCCAAAATCACTGCAGATGGTGACTGCAGCCATGAAATCAGAAGACGCTTACTCCTTGGAAGAAAAACTATGACCAACCTAGACAGCATATTAAAAAGCAGAGACACTACTTTGTCAACAAAGGTCTGCCTGGTCAAAGCTATGGTTTTTCAAAAAAAAAAAAGCTATGGTTTTTCCAGTGGTCATGTATGGATGTGAGTGTTGGACTATAAAGAAAGCTGAGTGCTGAAGAATTGATGCTTTTGAACTGTGGTGTTGGAGGAGACTCTTGAGAGTCCCTTGGACTAAAAGGAGATCCATCCAGTCCATCCTAAAGGAAATCAGTCCTGAATATTCATTGGAAGGACTGAAGCTGAAGCTAAAACTCCAATACTTTGGTCACCTGATGGGAAGAACTGACTCATTTGAAAAGACCTTGATGCTGGGAAAGATTGAAGGTAGGAGAAGAAGGGGATGACAGAGGATGAGATGGTTGGATGGCAACATCGACCCAATGCACATGTGTTTTGGTAAACTTCAGGAGTTGGTGATGGACAGGGAGGCCTGGTGTGCTGCAGTCCACGGAGTCACAGACTCAGACACGAGTGAGCGACTGAACTGAACTGAACTGTGCCACCTTTCAAGGAGAAATGAAGAGGCAGGTGATTCTTACAGCAAGGAACTAAAGGCAGTCCATTCGGGGGCAAGTAACCTGAAATCTAGTCTCTGCTTTATTAAAAGTTTTAATATATGAAGCAAGTCACTTAACTCCTCTGGGTCTGAGCGTCCTCTGTTGTCGACTTCATAGGATCGACGTGAAAACAAAACAGTTGCAGTGGGCGAGTGGCGTGGCTGCCTCACTGCTACCTGCATCAGGCATTCAGTCCAGGGTTTCACATCACTACTTATCATCTTCGCGACAACGGTGAAGTGTATTATTCACATTTGACAGGTAAGGTCAGAGGGTCTGCTGAAGGTCCAAAGTGGCACAACCAGGGTGTGCGTCTACACCTGCCTCACTCCAGAGCCCATCTCCTGAGGACGCTGAATCCAAGACAACACTGGTTCTGGCAGGGCTGGACCACAAGGGCAGAGAGGGCCCTGGAGGCTCCCTGAGGTCAAGGACCATCTCCTGCCATCAATGTGTCCTTCTGACTCTGGTCCTCTTCCCATAAACACCCCCACACTGTGGCTGGAGTGAGCTGAGATGCCACGCCTTGCTTAAAACTTTCCAGAGTCCACCCTATCCCCCTCCCCTCAGGGAACACAACTGTGACTTTTCAAGCTGGTAACACCAAGTCCCCATGGTCTGGCATCTCCCAACCTAGCTATTGCTCACACAGTCCCTTTGGTGTGGGAGGGCCCCCATATTTCTTCTCCTGGATAACTCTAAGATTTAGTTCAGACCACTCTAAGACATGCCTCCTTTGTAACTGAGCTAAGCCTCCTTCCTCCCTCTGGCTCCCCAAAGTCTCCTATGAACACCCTCAGATTAACACTTCACATGCAATGCTAAGGATCTGTTTCTCTCTCTCACTAGACAGTTAGTTAAGGAGGCAGACACCTCCTTAACTCATTTGTGTTTACATCCTCGCAGCCAGCCCAGCACCTAGAAGGAAGCAGGCACTGACCTGAACAGATGGAGCGGAACACACCGGGCTCTGTCATGGGCCAGAGGAAGTGACGGCTTAGCACTCAGCATGCAAGCTCTGGGCTCAAAACCTCATGCCGGCAACTTAGGTGGGGCCAGAGAAAGCTCTTAACCTTCCTGGCCCTCAATCTGCCCCTCTATAAAATGGAAGAAATTGCAGCATTCACCTCACTAGAGCATTAGCAAGACAGTATTTAAAGCTGCTCTGTACTTAGCAGGTAGTGAGCACGTTGCAACAAGAAGGAGCAGAGGCACCACGGTCAGACGAAGATGTGCCTTCAGGTGCAGGCCCACCTGCGCACAGCAAGCAAGCACTCCTCCGCCTGCAAGCTGTGAATGCAGGGCCTCCCTAAAGTCTTTCTTTCCTCTTTTAGATAATAGATCATTGTGATAAGTTTGGAAACTAGAGAAAGTGAAATGACCTAAAATGCCATCATCTAAATAAAATCAAGATCATTAGCCATTGCATCACTGTACTTCCGGTTTCAAATCTCCTTCTGGCCTGCACTTCCCATGTGGGACCAGAACAAAGCTACAGCGGCTGCGGTTCCCTGGTCCACCAGCCTCCATCAGCCCCACAGGATGGCCACTGGAAGACTTTGGTGCTCTGAAAGGTGAGCACCAAACAGCGGTGACAGGGACACCCTGCACAGAGCAGCAGGGCACAGCTCAGGATGGAGCAGCCCACAGACAGGCAGGGTTGGGCCTCCCGCCTCACCACAGACAGGCAGGGAACACAGGACATGCTCAGGAAACACCGAAGGACTGTCAGGAAAGAGGACTCCAGACCAACTCGAAAGGCTTTGAAGGTTACCGGGGAAAAGTCAAGTCTGGTTCTTTGTCAAGACATCTCATGCTGCTCTTGGCTAAGGATGGGAAATGCACCATGAAATCAACTAGGGGCTGCTGCAGAATTTCTTCTAGAGTTAGAGTGAGGAAAGAATTTGAATTGACACATCGCTGACTGATTCAAGCAACACCCTGGAATGAGACCCCCGTCATCACACTGTGACTCAGGAGGAAAAGCAGGTCAATGCGTCTGTCCCAAGGGCTGGCTGAGCAGGCGGTTGCAGTGAGGAGCACCATGGTCAGAGTTCAGCTGGGGGTGCTCACCCCACAGAGTGAGAGGCCTCTGATGAACTTGCATCCTCTCACCCAGAACCACTGCCAAGAGATGGGAGGGCAAGGGGACTGAGTGTCTTTTCAGTGATCCCGAGGGCCGCTGCCCTCTTCCCACAGCAGGCTCGCTGGGCCTCTGTGCAGCCCCTCCCCAAGCTGTCTACTCGGAACACAGGGCCTCAGGTCCTGGGTCTCTCTCAGTCCCCAAGCAACCTTACAGACTTACCTGCTTTACACCCCAACTCCTTCCACTGTCACTTGGGGAAGCAATACAGTCAACTTCTGCTGCCTCCCATCATATAGGGAGTGACTTGTAGGTGCCCTCATATACTCAAAATCCAGATATTTTAGGGGTGGAATTTCAGGTTGATGGAAGAGATATCTTTGAAAAGAGATCTTTTTAACAGCCCTCAGAAATCACACCCCAGGGGTGAACCCCAGCACCCCTTCAATCACATGATTCACAGAGAGGAGGCTGAATCAGCTGGGCCCAGTCAAGAACCCAGACTGGATCTGATCACTAAGACCAGTGAGCACCTTGTCAGAGCAGAAACCAGTGCAAATGCTGCTGGGGGCCTGCAGAGCCTGCTGCTGCTGCTAAGTTGCTTCAGTTGTGTCCGACTCTGTGTGACCCCATAGATGGCAGCCCACCAGGATCCCCTGTCCCTGGGATTCTCAAGGCAAGAACACTGGAGTGGGTTGCCATTTCCTTCTCCAATGCATGCAAGTGAAAAGTGAAAGTGAAGTCACTCAGTCGTGTCCGACTTCTAGCGACCCCATGGACTGCAGCCTACCAGGCTCCTCTGTCCATGCAGGCTTGAGCCAAAGTTAACCTGCCCATGGCTGTGGGTTTCACAACCACCACTCCTGCCCCACCTCCTAGCCTTTACCTGGGACACAGGTGGCAAAGCAGCAGCTCCAAAGGCCACCGGCAATGTCTCTTTCTACATGTCCCACTTGAAAGTCACACTATTTTCCACAATAAGACTATTGCAGGGACTTCCCCGGTGGTCCAGTGGCTGGGACTCTGCACTTGAGCAACAAGGGGCCCCAGTTAAATTCCTGGTGGGGGAACTAGATCCCACACGCCGCAGCTAAAGATCCCACGTGCCGCAACAAAGACTGAAGATCACCCGTGCTGAAACAAGATTCCACGCAGACAATAAATTAATTAATTAAAAAAAAAGACTATTGTTTGTTGGTCTGTCCATCCATCCATCCATCCATCCTCCACAGAGCTTTGTGGAAGTCTCATAAATATATATAGTTAAACATAAAATTATGCCACTCTTCACCTAAAACTCCCATGGCAAACAAATCTGCCAAAAGTCAACTTTATACCTTAGAGCTGTGTACTTTAAAAGAATTTTAAAAACAACAAAACAAACACAAAGCCTTCCCACAGCAGAAGAATAAAACGCAGACTCCTTCTCAAGGCCCAGGGAATACATGACTCATGGCTCCACCTGACCTCCTCCCCTCATCTCCTCTGGCCATTCTGGCCTTCTCGCTACATACCACACTCACCAGGCTCCATCTTGCCACAGCTGTATTTTCAAAATATCTGGAACTCTCTTTGCCCAGTTTGCTCCCAGCTGGCCAAGTGTCAGTGCCCTCTCTTCCCAGTTTCCCGGTCCCCTCCTCGGATGCCCCTGTTGGCCATCTCACCTGAGATGTGCACATCCTGTATTGCTCCTGTCCTTCAATCTCACGTTCCTATTCCATTCTCTTCACAGCACTAATAGCTCTCATCTCAGAAATTCTTAGCGTTCTCCTGACTACTGTTGTTTTTTCTCCCAACTAGAAAGTAAGCTCTGTAAGACCAGGACCTTCTGCTCTGTTTATCCTCACATTTTTAGCACCCTGGCTAAAATGGTGCCTGGCTCCTAACAGGTTGCTACACAATATTTGTTGAACAAAGGAGTTCATCCAGTCTGTCACTTAAGACATAGTTATTGAGGACTGTCCAGGTTTCTATTTTTAATTCAGTAAGTTCCAAGAATTTGCACAATGAGTTCTTCCAGAGGACTAGTTTATAAACCATTAGTCCTGAAACAGGACCAAAATTGCTAAGCTTTTTCCTTGGCTTTGGACAAAGTAATCTGCCAGCAAGACTGCCAGAGGACACTACCCCTAAGCTTTCTTCCTTCTAACTAACCATGAAGCAGGATGAACCGGCCCGTCAAGGCCTCATATTTGGTCTTAGACCAAGAACCAGACACTCTGGGTTTGAAATCAGTTTAAGTGCTCATGAACACCTTTTGTAAGGACCCTTAACTCTTACTGGACTCTTACAAACAAAGCCTAGGTTCTATGCTATCTACCTTTAATCCTCCCAAGCAGTGGTTCTGCCAAAGGTTGAGAGAAAAGCGAGAGAATAAACTGTCTAGCAAATAAAAATGCTTAACCTTCTAAACATGGGGCCGCATTAGAAGCACAGCTTCCCTGGGATCAGGGTGGCTGTGCCATCTGCTAATGCTGATGATCTCGGCAGGGGTGGGAGAGTTCCATGGGGAACCACTGGATGGAAAGAAATGCCAACGGCTGATAAGCCCACAAGAAGATATGCAACCCAATAAGGCCGATTTTTAAAATGCATATTAATTATTCTTGCCCCAATTAGCAAAGATTAAAACATTTAGTGAGGATATTAGGACTCAGTTAAAGAGCAGAAAAAGTAAAGTAAATGGTACAATCACTAGGGAAATGTGGGGAAGTGGAACTCTACTCTGTGAGCCAGCGTCCCTGGGAAGGTCTAGGGAAATCAGAGATTTGCTGTGACTGCACTGCTAACCAGATTTCTTGGCCAGGTACATTTATGAACTTCATTTAATCTCCTAGTGGACAAAGATGTGTGTTGTTTTCTATCAATTCACAGATCACTTACAAAGTTACAGCAGATGTTTTGGTAATTTCTGCTTTGATTTTAAATATTTATACACTGCGGCCCAGAAAATACACTTCTAGGATTTTCTTTTATAGCTACACTCACACTAATATCCAAAACTCTGTGCGAGAATGTATTGCCGTTTTGTCTGCAAGAGTGTAAGACTTAAGTGGTAAACGTCTATCAACAGGGGAGGGGTTACATGTAAGTTATACAATGGAATACAACAGTTAAAAAGTGAGGCAGAGATGGAACACTTGCAATGAATGAATTTTATGCTATGTAAATCACGCCACAATACAATTTCTAGTGGAGGTGATGGAATTCCAGCAGAGCTATTTCTAATCCTAAAAGATGATGCTGTGAAAGTACTGCACTCAATATGTCAGCAAATTTGGAAAACTCAGCAGTGACCACAGGGCTGGAAAAGGTCAGTCTTCATTCTAATCCCAAAGAATGGCAACACCAAGGAACGTTCAAGCTACTGAATAATTGCACTCATTTTACATGCAAGCAAGGTAATGCTCAAAATCCTTCAAGCGAGGCTTCAACAACTGGGCCCTGTACTATGCCTCCATTTTTCCTGAGATCTCATAAACTGTGCCTGGCCTTTCTGATCAGGAGCTGGTGTTGGCAAGCCTATTTCAAGTTAGAAACTGCATGATCAAGGCATGTTGATTCTCTGGGGTTGGTTTATGTTCTTCTAGACCTCTAGAGATGCCAAAGAATGTACAGACTATCATACATTTGTGCTCATTTTGCAAGCTAGTAAGGCTGTGCTCAAAATCCTTCAAGTTAGGCTTCTGTAGTACACAAACTGAGAACTTCCAGGTGTACAAGCTGGGTTGAGAAAAGGTAGAGGAACCAGAGATCAAATTGCCAACATTCGGTGGATCATAGAGAAAGAAAGCAAGGGAAATACAGGAAAACATCTACTTCTGCTTCATTAACTACACTAAAACCTTTGACTTTGTGGATCACAAAAAAATGTGGAAAATCATGAAAGAGATGGGAATACCAGACCACTTTACCTGTCTCCTAAGAAACCTGTATGCAGGTCAAGAAGCAACAGAACCGGACATAGAACAATGGATGGGTTGCAAATTGGGAAAAGAGTATGTCAAGGCTGTATATTGTCACCCTGCTTATTTAACTTATATGCAGAGCACATCATGCGAAATGCTGGGCTGGATGATGCAGAAGCTGGAATCAAGACTGCCAGGAGAAATATCAACAACCTCAGATATGCAGATGATACCACTCTAATGGCAGAAAGCGAAAAGGAACTGAAGAGCCTCCTGATGAGGATGGAAGAGAAGAGTGAAAAAGCTGGCTTAAAACTCAGCATTCCAAAAACTAAGATCATGGCATCCAGACCCTATTTGCCACTTCATGGCAAATAGATGGGGAAAAAGTGGAAGCAGTGACAGATTTTATTTTCTTGGGTTCCAAAATCACTGTGGATCATGACTGCAGCCTTGAAATTAAAAGATGCTTGTTCATTGGAAGAAAAGCTATGACAAACCTAGACAGTGTATTAAAAAGCAGAGGCATCACTTTGCTGACAAAGGTCTCTATAGTCAAAGCTATTGTTTTTCCAGCAGTCATGTATAGATGTGAGAACTGGACCATAAAGACAGCTGAGGCCAAAGAATTGATGCTTTTGAACTATGGTGCTGGAGAAGACCCTTGAGAGTCCCTTAAATAGCAAGGAGATTCAATCAGTCAATCCTAAAGGAAATCAACCCTGCATACTACTCATTGGAAGGACTGATGCTGAAGCTGAAGCTCCAATACTTTGGCCATCTGTGCAAAGAGCAGACTCAATGGAAAAGACCCTGACGCTGGGAAAGACTGAGGGCAGGAGGAGACAGAGGAGGGCGACAGAGGATAAAGATGGTTGGATGGTGTCACTGACTCAATGGACATGAGTTGAACAAACCCCAGAAGATGGTGAAGGACAGAGAAGCCTGGGGGAAAAAAGCAGTGACCATAATAGCAATGTGTCCTGTAAACCTGTTTTTATTTTAAAATTATATATACATATAGAAATTTGAAGGCGCACAATAAACTGTTACCATGGGTAGCTTTCTAGAGGATGGAACTGTAGGAAACTTCTGTTTTTTATACTACAAATTTCCATACTGTTTTCTTTACTTGTTTACAAAGAACATGTATTACTTTGTGATAAGAAAACAAAAAAGGTCTAAAAACAACTGAGAAAAAAAGCTTCTGTTACCAATAACAGTAATTTAAAAACAACAATAATACAATTTTGCATATTAGGTAATTTATAGCCTTCCTCAAACCCAACTTGTTCAGAAAATTTCCTTCTGACAGAAAAGCTTCCAGCTGGCAGGGCTTACTAGAGATGGGAAATATGTCACTTCAGTCCATTTAGTCCACTTCAACCAGGGGCAAGATCACTACTGCACTATTTACCATCCCTGGTGGATGATATGTGTCCCTGTGCTCCTGTGAGCCAGGCCAGGGCTCCCCTCACATCTGATGCTTACACGCATAAGTTAAAATAAAATGTTTATCGTATACATATACATTTTACAGGATTTCCCAGATTCTCTGCCTTTTAAAAATTAACCAATGAATAGCAATTCTGATTGTGCTGGAGAAGAGGCTTTTGACTGCATTAAAAGGACTGCACCTCATGGCTAATCAAAGAGAAAAAGGTGTGGCCCCAGAATCCGAATTTCTCAGAGGGAACATCTGCAGCCTGGGTCCAGTCCCACCAGGGAAGACGACCACTGGCCCATCACTGTTGGCACGGAAAGTTGTTTCAACACTGCCTCTGACAGTTGGAGGAGACACCCGCTTGCCCAACTGCTCAGTGATGAGCTGCAGACTACAGAGTGGGTTTTCATCCTTGTAATCCAAGGCTCCAAAATGATTCCAGCTGCTTAGGTGGTCCAAACGTGGCAGAGAACAGAGCATATAATGGATATATAGGGACGCTGTGTTCACATTTTGGGCCCGGAAGGAGAGGGTACAGGTACAGCTATACATCCACTCATGGAGAGTTAAACACAGAAGCTGAGGACGTGGCTCATTCAACCTTAAGAATCTCACTAGGAGGAAAACCCCAGTGTACTGTTTCACTCAAAGATGACTCCACTCACCCTCTGGCCTTCTGCAGGTCAGATACGCTCAGGCCATTCCCTAGCAGTGGTGAAGTGGCCACCTGGCCCCCACCTCCCTCATCCAGCAGCCCCTGTGAACAGTTTGGAAGCTATGTGAGGGCGACTGGCCCAGGACAGGTTTACACCCCAAAGGGTCTCCAACCAAACCCCATCTCATCTTTGAAGAAAACAGCCTCGTCTACTAAACCCAACACGCGAGGCTTATTCACATGAGTTCCTACAAGTGTTTCTGGGAAAGCCTCATCAGGAATGGTATCATCATGGTCATCGTCAGAATACTAAAAAGAAAGTGAAGTCGCTCAGTCATGTCCGACTCTTTGCAACCCTATGGACTGTAGCCTACCAGGCTCCTCCATCCGTGGAATTTTCCAGGCAAGAATACTGGAGTGGGTTGCCATTTCCTTCTCCAGGGGATCTTTCCAACCCAGGGATCGAATCCGGGTCTCCCACATTGCAGACAGATGCTTTACCATCTGAGCCACCATGGACTGAAGGCGTGGGCTATGCCAACTGAACCATTTCTCACATCTACCCTGGAAGGACAGTATTATCCTATGTTTTAGATAAAGAAACTGAATCTCAGTGCAGTTAAGGAACTTGCTGAAATCTCACAGGCGACAAGCGGCAATCAGGTCCAGAATCCAGGCCACTGCTGACCTGTACCCCCACAAAACAAGCTCCAGCATCAGGACTGACTGGGCTTGGCCCCTTGGTATTAAATGCAAAGCTTGTGAAACACAAACCTCTATGTGTAATCCAGACAGCATTAACAAGTCAAGAACAGCCTCCAAAAAGAGTTTGCTCAGAAAATTTAAGAATAGGTAGAAAAATCATTCAAGAACTTTGTTCTATACTGATGGTAGCTAATAGTGCATATATTTATAATTCAAGCATTATCCAAAATTTCAAGGCTTACAGTTAAGAAGTCAACTCAAGTCTTAATGCAAGTGGAAACTGAGATTGGCTGGCAAAGTTCATTGGTACAGAGAGGCCACAACAGGCCTCCTCTGACAAGCACTGTCCAAGGTTGGCTGCTCCTGCCACTGCTTGGCCTCCCACAGCACAGCCCCAGCAGCTACAGCTGGGAGTGGGAAAGCCCCAGGTCCCCTAGTGTGCGCAACATCGCTTCACCATCCCCACGGCCCTGCACCCCCTCCCCATGGCTCTGTGTTCCCCGGCTGTCAGCACCAAGTGGCACAGTTAGGAAGATATGTTCATAGACCAGAGAGGCTCCCAACGCCCAGGCAAGTGAGAGGCAGCACTGCTTTGTGACAGCACCACACATTTGCCCAGCAGAGGACTCTCCTCTGGAATGCACTGGGGCTACACCTTCTAACTTTATCGATGGAAGTGAACTGATAAGCACCCTGAGCAGAGAAATTAATAGAAGATCAGCTCTTCTCTTGATACCACAGTTATAAACCAACGCTGAAGACCTTTTCCCTAGCTTCTCAACTCAGGGCAGCTGGCACGGAATCTTCTCTTTTTCAACAACATATGTTGTGTAACCAACAAGAGTCTGAGCAGAACAGAAGCAACAGAGTTCATTTTCTTAGTCCCAAAGTCTGGGAATCAGGTGTCAGAGCAGCAGAGAGCAGCTGAGGAAGCCTTAAATTTACAATAATAACCTGAATCCAAGGAGCCCTGGGACCATAAATAGAGAATTCATCTGTCTCCTATGAACTAACATATCTGTAAGTCCTCAGTGGCTGGCAGCACAAATCCCATCTAGAGAAGTCTGACAGATGCTTCAGGCACCTTGGGTTTCTCTCACAGCTATCTTCACCTCTTCCCCACTTGGGAACAACAGGTGGCCTGGGTAAAAGGATGGCGTGATAAATGAGAAGAGTGTATGCTAGTGAAGGGGGAGAGACAACATCAGTATACCAAACCCTCAGCACAGGGAGTGCCAGGCCACCCTAGGAAAGGCAGGTGTGGATCAAAGTTGTTGTTCAGTTATTCAGTCGTATCTGACTCATTGCCCATGGACTGCAGTGCGCCAGGCTTCTCTTTCACTAGCTCCTGGAGTTTGCTCAAACTCATGTTCATTGAGTTGGTGATGCCATCCAACCATCTCATTCTCTGTTTCCCTGTTCTCCTCCTGCCTTCAATCTTTCTCAGCATCAGGGTCTTTTCCAATGAGTCAGCTCTTCCCATCAGGTGGCCAAACTATTGGAGTTTCAGCTTCAGCAGCAGACCTTCCAATGAATATTTAGGATTCCTTTAGGACTGACTGGTTTGATCTCCTTACTGTCCAAGGGGCTCTCACAAGTCTTCTCCAGCACCAATTCAAAGGCATCAGTTCTTCAGCACTCAGTCTTCTTTATGATCCAGCTCTCGCATCCATATATGACTGCTGGAAAAACCATAGCTTTGACTACACAGACCTTTGTTGGCAAAGTGATGTCTCTGCTTTTTATGCTGCCTCTGCTTAATATACTGTCTAGGTTTGTCATAACTTTCCTTCCAAGGAACAAGCATCTTTTAATTTCAAGGCTGCAGTCATAGTCCGCAGTGATTTTGGAACCCAAGAAAATAAAATCTGTCACTGCTTCCACTTTTTCCCCATCTGTTTGCCATGAAGTGATGGGTCTGGATGCCATGATCTTAGTTTTTGGAATGCTGAGTTTTAAGCCAAGTTTTTCACTCTTCTCTTTCATCCTCATCAGGAGGCTCTTCAGTTCCTTTTCGCTTTCTGCCATGAGAGTGGTGTCATCTGCATATCTGAGGTTGTTGATATTTCTCCTGGCAGTCTTGATTCCAGCTTCTGCATCATCCAGCCCAGCATTTCGCATGATGTGCTCTGCATATAAGTTAAATAAGCAGGGTGACAATATACAGCCTTGACGTCGTTTCCCAATTTGCAACCCATCCGTTGTTCCATGTCTGGTTCTAACTGTTGCTTCTTGACCTGCATACAGGTTTCTTAGGAGACAGGTAAAGTGGTCTGGTATTCCCATCTCTTTCATGATTTTCCACATTTTTTTGTGATCCACAAAGTCAAAGGTTTTAGTGCAGTTAACGAAGCAGAAGTAGATGTTTTCCTGTATTTCCCTTGCTTTCTTTCTCTATGATCCACCGAATGTTGGCAATTTGATCTGTGGTTCCTCTGCCTTTTCTAAACCCCATCTGGAAGTTCTTGGTTTGTGTACTGCTGAAGCCTAACTTGAAGGATTTTGAGCACAGCCTTACTAGCTTGCAAAATGAGCACAAATGTATGATAGTCTGTACATTCTTTGACATCTCTAGAGGTCTAGAAGAACATAAACCAACCCCAGAGAATCACCATGCCTTGATCATGCAGTTTCTAACTTGAAATAGGCCTACCAACGCCAGTTCCTGATCAGAAAGGCCAGGCACAATTTATGAGACCTTGGGAAAATGGAGGCACAGTTTGGGCCTGACTGCCTGTCCTCAGACAGCCCAACAACAGTGCTAGGAACATGGTTCCTCTGGGCTTGCTCCTCAACCAAGCTACCGGCAGGAGACTGAGCTGGGTGTCTCACCACGCCTGACCCTGTGCAAGAAGAGCTAGAGGCTGACCTCTGATGTGGGTATTTAAGCACAGAACCCAGTCACTTGCTGAGGAAATGACCAAACAACGTGACCCAAGAACCAGGAAAGTGCCAACTGTGCCCAAGTACCTTCAGGGGCAAGGGAAGAGCAGGTGGCTTGGGAGAGACTGAGCACTCAGGGCAG
The DNA here is from genome assembly GCF_002263795.3 of Bos taurus. Lineage (NCBI taxonomy): Eukaryota > Metazoa > Chordata > Mammalia > Artiodactyla > Bovidae > Bos > Bos taurus. Next base: position 48,015,139 of record NC_037349.1, on the reverse strand, counting down.
CAAGCAAAAATTCTATACAAAGACTCTATGGAACAAAGCTCTGTACTATATACAAGCTAGAACTTGAGCACTTCCTTTCACTTAGCATTGAGATAACAGCCCCTTTTTAAAAGATGGAGAAAAAGAAAGATCCATCAACTGACTCCTTACAAAAAAGGAGCTGAGAAGTCTGAAAACATGTAGCAAGTCACCTGCACAGGATGAGCAGGCTCCATTTAAAAGATTAGCCCCTATTTGACTCCCACACATAACTCAAAGGCTCATTTTATAGCAAATTAGTCTGAAATTCATCCTGTATCAACAATCTATGTGGAACGCAGAAGTTCCAATTTCCTACCAGTTAAAATACAAGCAATGAGCAAAGAGGCTGGCTTGCTAAAGGTGAGGCAAACATAAGAATGTGAGCAGATCTCATTGTACAGATACTACGTTCTTTACAAACTGAAGGTATGTGGCAACCCTGTGTCGAACAAGTCTATCGGTGCCATTTTTCCAAGATTTGCTCCACTTCATGTTTCTGCGTCACATTTTGGTAATTCTCTTGATATTTCATATTTTAAAATTATTATTATATTTATTATGGTGACTTGTGATCAGTGACCTTTGATTTCACTGTTGCACCTGTTTTGGGGCACTACAAGCAGCACCCATATAAGATGGCACACTAAATCCATAAATACAGTAGCTTCTGACGACTCCACCAACCAGCCATTCTCCTCCCTCTCTCCCTATCCCAAGGTCACAAAGACTTTCTCTTATGTTTTCTTCTAGAAGTGCTATAGTTTTCACTTCTACAATACATCTAGATCTGTGGTGCATTTCTACTCCAATTTTTGTATATGGTATCAAGGCTTGTTTTTAAGTCATGTACCCTTTCTCTAGGGCTAAATAGGGCATGCTTTTTTTGAGGTCTCTACTGAACGCCCCCAGTGTTCAACAACGTCTCTCACTCTAACTGGAAAGAAAAACCTCCTGTCTTAAATAGTCCGGCTCATAGCTTCCCAGCAGTTCCTTGCTCTGCCTTTGAATTTTCACCTGCGCACACAGAGACTAACATCTATCAATAGAAAAGGACTTATGGGGACCTCTGAACAAATGTCTTGAGCTTTTCCTCTATGTAGCTCTTTTTTCTCCATATTGTCCCTGAAAATTCCAGATGCTCTGGCTTCCTCAACTTTGTCTTCTCAACTCAGCAAGGCTGCTGGGCTCTGTTTGGGTTGTTCCTCGCTACTTTGAGACCTGGAAACTGCCTCCAGGAGAAAGCTGAGGGGGAGAACCAGAGGCTCACTTCATTATTTCCTTTCCCTCATGGTTCCTGAGCTACCCAATGTCCAATTTCTGCAAATAGTTGTTTCATATAGTATTTTGGTCTGTTTTCTGATTGCTTACCAAAATATAAGACGAGTTGTATACTGGTAGTCCCCTCACTGGCTAAAGCCTCTTCATCCACTTTTGCACAACTCAAGTGTTAAATTTATCCACATAAGATTCCTCTGGCTTCAATGATATGCCCTCTTGGATTTCAATCTCAAGAAGAAAAGCCTTTGGATTTTTCCTGGTCCATCTATCATGCCTAGAAAAAATAACTGCAATGATGCTCTCAGGGAAAAACCAAGCCTATGAGGGACAATGGGAACCAAATGATGTTGAAGAACTCCATACACAGAAGACATGGGAAGCCCAGAGGCTGGAGGAGCAGTGTCCCTGTGCCACGAACTGCATGGGAACACTGCACACTCACAGTGGGAAGCCCCACTGCTGGAGTAAGACCCACCAGGTCTGAATTCCAGTACCCCACCTGGTGACTGCCTTGCTGCTGCTGCTGCTAAGTCGCTTCAGTCGTGTCCGACTCTGTGCGACCCCATAGACGGCAGCCCACCAGGCTCCCCCGTCCCTGGGATTCTATAGGCAAGAATACTGGAGTGGATTGCCATTGCCTTCTCCAATGCATGCAAGTGAAAAGTGAAAGTGAAAGTGAAGTCGTGTCCTACCCTCAGGGACCCCATGGACTGCAGCCTTCCAGGCTCCTCCATCCATGGGATTTTCCAGGCAAGAGTACTGGAGTGGGGTGCCATTGCCTTCTCCGACTGCCTTATCGTTAGATAATTCACTAGTTTCTCCAGGTATAAAATAGGGCATACATGAGTACCCACCTTATGTGGTTTTGTGAGAAGAAAATGAGTAAGGTATGTACTAGGGCTTGGCACATAATGAACAACCTATAAATGTGACTCAGTATTGCCACCAGGCCTCTAACTGGCCAAAGCACCTTCAGAGCCTGTGGCACTTACCTCCCACCCAGGGGAGGCTTTACAAGAAAGACTGAAAACAGACCCTATATTTACATGGTCTCAAAGTATCTCACCACAATTTACTTAATTTACAAGCGGAAAATGTTACCTTCACAGTGGAGAGATCCGGAGGAACCACCTCACCCAAGGTGTCAGGTGTTGCCTTATTCCAATGCTGGGATAAACCAGCATCAGGTGCCAGAGGGTTTGATACACTGAGGAAGTCACAGAAATCCTTGGGGAATATTCCCTCCAAAAAACACATAACCTGGATGTAATCTTGAGAAAACATCAGACAAACCTAATCTAGGCCATTCTATAAAGTCACTGGCCTATACTCCTCAAAAGTACCAAGGCTAAGAAGATAAAGAAAGGCTAAGGAATGATTCCAGACTAGAGATGTGACAACTGAATCCAAAGTATGACTCTGGACCAGGGAAAAATAGCTATAAAGACAGTGTTCAGGCAATTTATAAAATCTGAATATGGACTGTGAATTGTTAATAGCATACTAATGTTACATTTCTCCAGCATTGACAAATTGTACCACAATTCTAAAAGAGAACATCTGTGTTTTTCTTAGAAAATGCATTCTAAACCATGTGGTGATTAGAGAAGAAAAAAATCTCAGTCTCCCCACCTCCTAGCTCTCTCTCTGACCAGATTCCCAGTAGGGGACAAGTTTCGCCTTGGCCTTGAGCACCCAGCCAGGGCACCAGCACCTGCTTGGCAGCCAAGTCAGTCCAGCTCAGCTAGTGCCACGCAGAGACCTAACATGTACAGTACAGACTTATGTCCTGCAACTTCAAAGGAGAGCAGTATGGGCTAAGGTCAGGGAGCACCTATTAGAAGATGCAGAGAATGTGGCAAGGTGGAAGGAAGGAGAAAAGCATTTAGGGGAAAGAGGACTGTGAGTAAAGGGATGAAGCAGGAATGGGTCTGGCAGGTGTGGGGGCTGAGAGAAGAGCAGCAGGTGGCACTTGGCTGCAGCCCAGTGTTTGCTATCACGGCTGTGGTCCTTGGCCTGGACTACAGTGCAGACAGTGGTGGCTGGAATGTCTGCAGCACAGAAAGAGCTCAGAAAACAAAGATGGAGAAACAGGTCCAGGAGCCTGGCTGTCCTTCAAGATGTTACCTTAGTCCCAGGCAAAGGAGGACCCATAGTATAACACCACTGGCAGCCATGGCCAGTGGGAGCAAGAATCCAGGAGTTCCTGGTATGGTTCAACGGTTACCTGCTTTGAACAGGGTCAGACAGTGGCCTCTGGCCTCAGCTCTCCTCACCGTCACACCTCACATCACCACAGACCAAAATTCAGCCTGAGACATGTCCATGCTGGCCAGGCCTGAGAAGCTCCACTGCTGGGAGAACAAGAGCACTACAAAACAGCTGCACGCAGGACACTGCTCCATCTGCAGCAGTGGCCCTTGAACTCAGGCAGGTCCTTAGCAAGACTACAGTGCTCGTTGGACATTTCCTCGGAGAGTCTGACCTATTTGGCGTATTAGCAAATTATTTACCTAAACACACGGTGAGAAAAACAAATCACTATGTAATCTGCTAAGCCAGCTGAGGGGCAACTGAACATTCCTGTTTACTCTAATTTCAGGTAACAGAATTGGAATGTTTTTTTTTGCTAGTAACTGATGAGATGTCTTACAGAGAATCTGGGGACAAAATTATAAAAGCAGGCCTCTTGCCAGGAAAAAATACATGCACTTACGTCTCCCTACACTATGTCTTCAGGACTCCAATACCCACCCTCACCACCAGCCAGAGGTGCAGCAGAGCTGGAAATAGCAGATCTGTGGTCCTCAAGCCTGCTACCTGGAAACCACAGAAGCAAAGGCACGGCAGGCAGGAGCAGCACATTTGTGCTGCAAGGCATTCAAGGGAGCAATGAGTGAGTCTCCATTCCATGCGTGACCTCGATGGAACCACTTACAAATACTTTAGACCCAAACTTGCTGCCCAGATAGAAAACCTGTGCTCGTGCTCTGAGCCTGCCTGGGCCAAGACGCTCCCAGTGCATGTGGGGTTGGCAAGAGGTGCGTGTACGCTGCCAAGGTTCATCTCTTCCTGCAGGACTGCAGCCTGGCTTGTGTCATTTAATCCAGGTGTTGTGACCACCTCACCTCTCTGTCATTTTCATGTTATTAAGCAAAAAAGTCTTCTAAGAAAACAGAAAAGCCTGTGAAGAACACTGATGAGCTAAGAGGTTGGATAAGTCCATGGACTAGAATATAAGCTGGGACTGGGAGGTGGGGGGTAAAGCATTTTGAGAAAGGTAAACATGTAAAAAACGTATGTGTCCCAAATAGAGAAAAGGCATTAGAGTTCTTGACACCTATCACTTGTTAATAGCAAAAGCCACAAACACTCAACATCAAGTCTTTACAAGGAATTTTAGAGCCAAGAAAACACTAGTTGAGCAACCCAGCCAGCTGAGCAACCCTTCCTCCGCCAAGGCCCTAAGTGACACCACACCCGAGGGCAGGCTGAGTCTTGCCAGCTCCTGCATCCTCTACCAGAAAAGTAGCTTGAGTGGAACCCGACTACGGCGCAAGACACCCTTTAGAATGAAGAGGATGCTCTAAGTCAAAGGAAACACAGGGGAGGCCATGTCGCATCGACGGGGCTACAGTTAACTCTGGTGAGAAGCTTTTTCCTAATAGGCAAGCAGGTGATTTCAGGGGCTGGTGATCCCACTGCACCAGTGCAGGAGTTCCAGCATGTACTGAAGACTAGAATTCTCATAGGAGAGGTTTGTTAGCAAAGCCTAAGGTCACCACAGCCTGGGGCCCCACTCAGAGGGGCTAGAAGTTCCCAGGATTGGCCTACCCTCTGGGTCTCTGAGATCACCCCCGACAGCTGTCCACAACTAAGCCTGAACCAAAAATCCAGGGGTGAAGCATCTCCACTCTGTCTATCTGTGTGGAGTGCAGTGGACAGTCTACAGAAGCCAGTTACCAATAAGGAACTGTTTCCCTTATTAGGTAAAAGCAGTGTCTCCAGAGCCATGCGGCCTGCCTCTACCACTCACAGGCTGTGTGACCTTGGGCAGGTTACTTAACCTCCCGGTGACTCAGTTTCCTTACCTATGAGATGGAGACAATATCAGCACCCACCTCTCAAGATGACTGTGAGAACTAATCGGGTTAATTCACGATGCCTGGCACGGAGCAGGCCCAGCAGGTCTGCCCACATCATCGCAACACCTATCTCAGAAGGCACTGCCAATAGAACAGAGGATTGGGAGAAGGTCACTAGGTCCTGTTTCTTCTCCTACAGCCCCAAAGACACAAACAGCAGACCTTCCCTGGGGGGACCGCATGAGATCTAAAAGGAATGTGATGAAACTGCTTTAAAGGTTCTCAAAGAAACAATCCAAAAGGAGCCTGAGGTGAATGCAGAACCTGACTTGCCACCCAATGATTTAATTCAAGACCCTTTTTAAGTGTAAGCTGTAGAAAATAGGCCTGAAAATGGAAAAAAAAAAAAAGGCAGCTCTCTGGAACCCCTCCAAACGCACTGCCTCGTTTTCTGGGAGCCTCTGCCCCCACTATCTCCAGCCCCCAGAATCTATGGCCATGCCCGTGATCTCCTATCTGGACCTTGTTCTCACCATTCCCTGTGTATCCACAGCCCCTCACCTCTCCTTCACCTTCAGTGTTGGGACCAAGCAGGTCTTCCTCAGGGACACTTCCCAAGGTCTCCTGGCAGAAACTCTCATCCCTCCTCTCAAGCCTGTTCAAACGTCAATAGCCCTCTTCACGCTGCACTGGGATGACCCACCAGGGCTCCCACAGTCCACTCCAGCTGTGAGCCCCTCAGGGACAGGGGACTAGGTCTCAGCTCTTCTTTGTCAAGGAAGCACCCACCACCACTCCTGGCACCCAGGTCTTTATTTAACAGATCCATTCTACTAGGGTCCACAGAGAGTCTGCTGAGTAATCCACAAACTGAACAAATGTAGTTAACAGGGGCAATTTTGCCCCCCAAGGGTCAATGGCAGTATCTGGAGATATTTTGGGGCTGTCACAATGGGGTGGCGGTGGGGGAGCTACTGGCATCCAGTGGATTGAGGCTGGAGAGGCTGTTAAACATCCTACAATGCAGAGAACAGCCCCCCAAACCAAGAATTACCTGGCACAAGGTATCAATGGTGTCAAGTTGAAAAACCCTGGGTTAGATGGATAACTTCTGAGTAGTAGCATGAACTAAAACAGGTGTACAGACCACTTCTACATATACACGAAGAAAAGGATAACTCTTAAGGGTCATCCCTAACTCTTGTGATTATTAACTATTCTCCTTATAGTCATACAGCACCAGGGAAACAAATTCTGTGAAACCTTGAGGTTACCTGAAATCACCAACGGCCCTGGAAATCCCTCCTCACCAGTCACAGAATGGACTCATGTTCGGCTCCCCTGGGTCCCCGGGAGGCTGTGCCTCAGACGCTAGACCCTGATCCCAGGGTGGGCTCGCTATCCCAGCACAGCCAGGGAAACCCTTCACAAAGGCCCAGGCCAGAAAAGCAAACATAAGATGTAACTCAAATGTACATGAAAGGACTGGTAGGTCATTTCAAATTTACATGCTTCATGTTATCAACAGCCACAAAACAGTCCGAAGTTCCATATAATACTCTGGACATTAAGAAGACTTATTAAGAAAGAAACTCGGAATTATCCCAACAGGAAAAAAGAATGAGGTGAAGTAGACAGGGAAGAGTAATTAGAAGCGTGCCTGTGGAAAGAAGGCAGGGGAAGTGGCTGAGAACTACTCGGGCCTGAGGGACCTGGCTCACATCTCAGCTCTGTACCTATGGACAGGGGCCCAGTGCTCCACACTTCACCTGCTCACTGTCCTTGGTTGCGAAGGGAAAACAACCAAGGTTCCTGTGCAGCACGTTAAGAGCTGAGCACAAAAGCCAGCACACTAGGGGCTCAGCAAAGAGCCAGCTGCAGGAATCCACAGGCTCCAGTGGCCAGTGCCACCACCTGCTACCATGAGACCTGGGGTGATGAAGTCAGGGACTCTGACCTTGTCACCTGTAAATGGGCTGTCCCAATCCACCCACTGCCCACTCACGGCCCACGTGAGACTCCACAGGCAGAAACTCAAGAAGAAGAAGGAAGGAGATTATTACTTACACCAAAGCTACCCGGTCTGGATGCACGCTAACTTGCAACGAGCAATCACTGTGTTGGCTGGGTTACAATTTTTCACTACTGGTTCGTTCAGGTTTTACTACTAAAAGTTTGTTCAGGTTTTTCTGTATGCTCTTATAGGAAAAACTGAATGAATTTTTTGGCTGAACTGATTTCACACCGTTTAAAAGAGGGCTAAAGGTAAAGATGTTGAGTAAACAAGACAGAAAGGAAAATGTTTAACCTGATTCAGAAAACAAGTTATTTCAGCACTTGTGAGATGTTCTTAACTGAACTCTGAATGAGAACACTGTAATAACAATGAGGATTATGATACCCCCTCCCACTACAAAGGGCCCAACATGTGCCTGGCACTGATCCAGCTTCCTTACACACACTCTTTCTAATCCCCACGTTCCCAGAAAAATCATCCATCCCATCTTGCTGGGGAAGAAACCAAAGCTTCGAGATATATGTGGGCTGCTCAAGGGCAGTGAAAGTGAGTCACTCTGTCATGTCAACTCTGCGATCCAGGCCAGAACACTGGAGTGGGGAGCCTTTCCCTTCTCTGGGGATCTTCCCAACCCAGGGATCGAACCCAGGTCTCCTGCATTGCAGGCAGATTCTTTACCAACTGAGCCATCAGGGAAGCCCATAAAGACAGATTAAAAGAGGAGAATCCTGCAGAGAGGAGAATCCAGGGATCAAACCCAGGTCTCCTGCACTGCAGGCGGATTCTTTACCAGCTGAGCCACAAGGTTCCCTGATAGCTCAGTTGATAAAGAATCCACCTGCAATGCAGGAGACCCCAGTTTGATTCCTGGGTTGGGGAAATCAACTGCAGAAGAGATAGACAACCCACTCCAGTATTCTTAGGCTTTCCCTGTGGCTCAGCTGGTAAAGAATCCGCCCACAATGTGGGAGATCTGGGTTCGATCCATGGGTTGGGAAGATCCCCTGGAGAAGGGAAAAACTACCCACACCAGTATTCTGGCCCAGAGAATTCCATGGACTGTACAGTCCATGGGGTCTCAAAGAGTTGGACATGACTGAGCCACTTTCACTTTTTCACTTCAAGGGCAGTATGTGGCAGAGGCAGGCATGAAAGCCAGGTCAGATGGATTCCAGAGCCAGGGATCCTGCTATTTTTAACTATTTGTAAAATTTCTTCAACAGGAGACTTCATGGAAGTACTAAACTAATTGCAAAGGATTTTAAACAGCTCATTAAAGCAGCAGAGGCTTGACAGGCCCCTATAGGGCAACACGAAAAACAGAGGTATTTAAAAGGCTAAAAAGATGCATTTCATTACAACTCAGATTATCCCCTAATTCAGACAACTCTCTTTTGCCCCAATTTTACTCCAAACTGGTGAAGTTTCATTATAAATAAAGGAGTAGGGCTTCCCTGGTGGCTCAATGGTAAAGAATCTGCCTGTCAAGGCAGGGGACATGGGCTGGATCCCAGGTCTGGGAAGATCATACATACCTCAGAGCAACTAAGCTGGTGTGCCACAACTATTGAGCCTGTGCTCTAGAGGCCAGGTGCCGAAACTATTGAGCCCACGTGTCACAACTACTGAAGCCCGTGCTCCCTAGAGCCCAGGCTCTGCAACAAGAGAAACCACGGCAATGAGAAGCCTAAGCACCACAACTAGAGAGTAACCCCTGCTTCCTGCAACTAGAGAAAAGCCCACACAGCAATGGAGATCATCATGGCCAAAAATAAATAAATAAATTTTTAAAAGGAGTAGATCACCATTATTGATAAATGCTACCAGATGAATCAGCATTTAGAAAACCAAAAACTTTCTAAAAATAATGACCCCCCCCCCACCCCTCAAAAGAAGCCCTCATCTTCCTTGATGCTAATGTTGGCCACACTTCTTTCCCCCTTGGATACAATACCAGCCTGTGACAGAATGCTCTTCCTGTGCCTTGGCTGACACTCCAGGTGTGGGGGAGTGGGGAACAGAAAGCGACATTATCGAGAGCATGTTGGGTGACAGGCCCAGAGATGGCACCTTCACACATGAGCTTCAGCACCATTCTAGCCATCACTGAATTTCATTATTTTACCAGAAGTGAAGTGACCGGGGAACAGGATATCCACAAGATCTCTAAGCATTACCGCCACAGAGATAATATACTAACTGCAAAGGGGACAATGTACCCTACAAGGGAGGGAGCTAGAAACACGCCCTCTATGCCCAGTAACCTTATCACTAACCATGGGACTGCCTGATGTCATGTGTTGCCTGGTACCATGTAACATGAAGCATACAGCACTGCTCACACAGTGTTCTTGCTGCAAAGAAAAGTCATCATAAGCTAATGGTCCCACCACACCAAACTCAGGAAAAATAGGGGTCCAGGAAACCCCCCAAACACCTCAATGAGGTAACACCCAGACAACTCCAGAAGATGGGGTGCCATACACAACTGGCCAGGACTCTTCCAAAGGCAATGCAGTAAACAACAACAGAAAATTCGTGTGTGTGTGTGTGTGTGTGTGTGTGTGTGTGTGTGTGTACGCATGCGCACGTATAGGGGAGATTCTTTCAGCCTAAAAGTGACTTAAAATCATAACCAGGGACTTCACTGGTGGTCAAGTGGTTAAGAATCCACCTTGCAATGCAAGGGACACGGGTTCAATCCCTGGTAAGGGAACTAAGATTCTACATGCCTTGGAGCAACTAAGCCGGACAGCCAAATAAATGAATATTAAAAAAAAAAACCCAAAACATAACCAGATGCAATGTGTGGACCTTGATCAGATCAGAGTTTTTGCAAAATCCCAGCTATAAGAGACCTGTGACAATGGAGGAATTTTTGTGTGTTTGTGTGAATACAGATTGGCTATTAGATGATCTTACAGGGTTATAAATTTTCACAGGTGTGATCATGAAACTGTGGTTATGAAGGCAACTGTCCTTATTTTTAGGAGACTCAACTGAAGCTTTTAGGGATAAAGTGTAATGCTGGCTTCAAGTTATCGTTAAATGTATCACCCCCTTTTCCCCAAAAACGTATAAAGAGATACAGTAAATGTGGCAAAAGGTGAACAATTTCTGAATCTGGGTGGAGGGCAGATATGCATTCATTGCATTATTGTCTTTTCTGTATATCTGACATTTTTTAAGATAAATATTGGAAAGGAGTGGGGAGGGGTGATCCCAGGGGAAGGCTGTCCCAACATGCATATATCTGTACAGAACACACAGGGGGGTCAGCTTACTGCTTGACAGAATGGCAGGGACTCTTATGTGAGATCAAGATTTCAAAGCTGGGTAGACTAGTCTGTGATGTTACTCTGGACCTCAGGAAAAAAGCTATAATTTCTCAACGCCAGCAGTGTCCTCATAAAACACTGACACCTTCTCCTAACTGGCTAGTGCCCAAATCTGTCACATGAAAATAGGCAGGTAGGTTTATCCAAACTCTATAAATGCTTATGTTAAAAGAGCAATCCTGTCTACACTTCAGCCAGGATTCTGATGGTGCACAGTGAAGGAGGCTTGAGTGGGCTTTGCACTTACAGGTCCTGAGAGTAAATAACCCTAGTGCCAACATACACATTGGTCAATAACGACCTTCAGCTGATGGCTGGGCCACTTGCTTGGGCCAGAACACACAAGGCAGCCCCAGAACTGCTCAGCTCTGCTGTGACTTAATTAAATCACAGACCATAGGTAAAGTCACCAAAACAAGAGGAACTGCTTAGCAGGTAGAGCATGGCAAAGGTCCCTCGTTTAAAGCAATTCCTTCTACTTCTACACCCAAGGCATTTCAGAAACACATCAGAAAACCCAGAGGGGGAAGGCCCTTTAAAAGCTTATCTCTGAGTTTGTTGGGCTTTCCTTGCACACAGAAGGTACCTTCTCTGAAGCCTCTGGAAAGCTCACCACCTGAACAAGGGGATGCTGACACTGGCACACGCCTGTGGATGGTGGCTTGTATGTTTATGTAGCTTAAAGAATCAGCTATACGTATCAACTATCACATCAACTCCCAACTGCCTGGCCTGAGATGCCTGAAAAGCCCTACAGTGAGCCACGCGTCAGCATGAGAAATCCCCATGAGAATCAAAATCCTCTCCTGAGATATAAGAGGGTGTTCCTTCAGGTAAAAAACACAGCAAGTTGTAAATCGAGAAAAAAAGTGATTTGGGGGATAGAAAAAGAAACATAGAAACAGTGGTCTGACAGTTCACTGAAATCAGGATGTGAAGGGATTGAAAACATTACAGCAAGGCAACTAGAGACTGAAAAGGAGAGAAAAAGTACCAAACATATACAGTCCAAGATTTGCTGCAAGACTTATGAAGGCCAGGTAACCATACTGTATACAGCCTGTCTAGCAGAGAAATAGGTCCATCCTATAGAACAAAGCTGATCCAACAGGAAAACAGAATAGCACCAGCCCTCAAAACTGGGAAGTTGTCAGAAGTGTCTTGAGTTCACCACACAGGAGGAAAGCACCAGAGGAAAATGATTGGAACTCCAAAGAGGACAGGGGCTGTTAGTTTTGACTGCTGAGGACAGACGACTGGTATTAAAAATATGCTTGGGGACTTCCTGGGTGGTCCAGTGGTTGGAACTCTGCCCTTCCACTGCAGAGGGCACAGGTTTCATCCCTGTTCAGGTAACTAGGATCCCACATGTTGAATGGTGCCCCCTCTCCCTCCAAAAAAGAGAGATGAACTATATTTGAAGAAACTAATAATGAAATTGATAAAGAATGAGGTGGCCTCATCTCAACAAACCCAGACCTCCCTCAAAGGGTTACAAGATGAGCAGTCTTGTGGGAGCCTGGCACTCCTGACAGCAGCTGTGCTAGATTGAGGAACAGGTCTTGTGACCAGGAAGACAGCCAAACCCAAGCAGGAGAACCTCCTTGAGACCATCTCTTTCCCCTTCCTTTTCCCCAGCAAAGTTCATTTCAAAATGTAAAGCAGCTTCTAAATGACTCTTCCTACCTCTGCAAAATGGAAAAGCCCTACAGTTCTATTTCAATAGAACCAACAAGTTTAAGAGAGAAGAAAAGTACTTCCCTGTACTGGTCCTGGCCAGTGGGACTCTCCTCGGCCTGCTGTCTGTTTCTAGGTGGGGGGAAAAAGGCTCTCGATTCATGTCCATGCCTGTGTCCAGGGCACTCACAGCTTGAGCCTTTCCAACTCTTCTCCTCATTACCCCTACTCATCATTGTCCCAAGACCTACTACCCACTGCCACAAAGTTCCTCCATGTCTAGCTCACACTGAGCAAAAAAACCCCTACTTCTAGTCCTGCCTTTGCATTCGGAATATACCAACCACAGTGAGATGTGCACTTGTGCTCACATTGAAGGTTAAGTACAGAAGTGTTTGTGTCCCTGAAGACTCACAGGGACAGTACTGTCACTCTGAACTTTCAACCTGGCACACTTCTCAGCTGTGAGCAACTGTGCCCTGTCATAATCACATTTCCCTCTCTGAATCACAAGTATCAAACCCCAGGGAATAAGCGGGGCCGTCAGTATCAATCAAACCCATGAAAACAGCCAAGGGCTATGCTAAGAAAGGTTAGGGAACAAACCTAAGCCTAGAGTTCCAGCTGGAGGAGAGAGATTTGGGGAGAGGAGCGCAGACCCACACACAAAGTCTCAAACACATACACATACAGTTCATGCACTCACGTCAGCAGCTGGTTTTGGCTAAGTCGTCACATATTATTACTGTGGGAACAAGTGGGTATTTGTTCAGTGGGGAAAATATAGCAAAGCAACTAGAGATTGAAAAGGAGAGAAAATGTAGCAAACATATACAATCCAGGACTTGCTGCTAGACTTATGATGGTCAGGCAACCAGAAAAAAGTAGTGTCCAAGAACAGCCTCTTCAGGGTTACTTAAAGCCTGGAAGAATTCACCCAAATAAGGAAGGCCTGCATCATAAACAAGCAAAGCTGCAACACCAGCAACTGGACTCCACAAGACACACACGGCTGCAGGCTCCTTCCCAGATGCTGAGGAGCACAGTTTTTGCAGGAACTTCCCATTCTACACACGTGAGTATAGTGGGGAAGTTTTGAGAAGTCATTTCAGAATGAATACCTCTGTAAAAAATAGTTATAACCCTTCCCTTCCCTGAAATGCAATCACACTTTAATAAAAGGAAGGACGTGCACTAAGGAAACATAACCCGTCACCAGTGGTACACTTGACAACAAGTTGGAACTTGTGGTTTTCCAGAGGGCCTATCTGGGACCTTCTTCCTCATCATCAAACTCTCCAGGAAGGGCCCCTGATGATTTAGCACAGAAATTCTAAGACCTCCTCAGACCCTCTGAGGCTGCTTCTCTATTAAGTTTCTAAAGTTGCCCAAGTCTCACAGAAAGGAAGAATACTTGAAACAAACAAAAGTGGGCTGGGAAAGGGAACAGTCAGGGGAGACTTGAGATGCAACTTGATTAGGAAAGCTTGGGACAGAGATGGAAGAGGTGAGCCCGTTCAGGCAAAGGAGAGGAAAAAAAAGGAGATGCGGGGAAGGCAGTATGGGTGGGTCCTGCTCCAACCAAAACAGAAAATTAGGCTGAGGGAGAAGGGGAGATGGGGTAGGCAGTACTGGGAACGGAACGCACGAGCTAACAAGTCCGGTATTGCAAGGTGACAGGACAGGATTTACATGCAAACGGGAGATAGTAAATCCTGACGTAAAGGTGAAGAAAAAACAAAAAACTCAGTATCAGACTGGGGGATGGGGATTCAAAGTGTGAAGAGGAGGCTAAGAAGAGACTTTAAGAGGGGGCTGAAAGGAATATGCCACCTGCGGGTCATGGCCGTAGGCTGTCAATGAGGTAGCTTTAATTCGCGATGATACGGTTGCAGGGGGACATCTCAGAAGAGAGGCGTGCGTGGTGTGAAGAGAGGAGGAGTGACCCCTGACTAGAGGCTGACGCGATAAGATGAAGAACTCAGGACCCTGGGTCTGGGGCCAGAGCTCCCCGTTGTCTGGGAATGTCCAGCCTGGGCTCGCGCGAGTAAGGAACCTTCGTCAAAGGGCCCAAGGCCTGAACTCCTCAGACAGGAGGGTCCCGGAGGCCGGTGGGCCAGAAGCTTGAGGCGCAAGGCCTCAGGAAGGGCGGGGGTCCCGGACTCACGCATCAACGTGCTGAAGGCCACGACGCCGAGCAGCCCCTGCAGGAAGATGCCGAAACTGTGCATGAGCGCGCCGCTCTCGCAGCGGCCCGCTCCGGACGCGACTGTGGAGGGCGGCCCTCCTGTCAGTGAGTGGCTCGAGTTCCCGGCAGGGCCCTGCATAGCGGGCCTGGCGAGGGGCGCTGGGCGCCGCCGCCCGCCCGCCCGCCGGGCCTCCCAACCAGCTGGGGCCACGCCACCGAGCCCAGAGCCCCAAGTCCGAGCCCGGAGCCGGTACCTCAGCCCCGCGGCCGACTCAGCGCCGCGCGTAACGTGACGTCCGAGACCGCAGCTCCTGATTGGCCAGACCCGGCGTGGAGGCGGGCCTTGGCCGCTCCCGCTCTACCTCTCGAAGGGCGGGGCTCCGGTCGGCGAGGGGGGCGGTGTCTTGGGTCCTCACCACAGGTAGGACGGACCAGGTGAGGCGGGCTGCTCAAACCGGATTGAGAGTCCCACCCTGGACCCCGAGCTCCTGGTCCTGAGGGCAGAAGCAGGGAATTGCTATTGCTAAGTCACTTCAGTCGTGTCCGACTCTGTGTGACCCCATAGACGGCAGCCCACCAGGCTTCCCCATCCCTGGGATTCTCCAGGCAAGAACACTGGAGTGGGTTGCCATTTCCTTCTCCAATGCATGAAAGTGAAAAGTGAAAGTGAAGCCGCTCAGTTATGTTCGACCCTCAGCGACCCCATGGACTGCAGCCTTCCAGGCTCCTCCAACCATGGGCTTTTCCAGGCAAGAGTACTGGAGTCGGGTGCCATTGCCTTCTCCGAAGATCTAAAATCTTTTTTCCCCTCCAAGATAAACCCCTCACCCCTGAAGAATTTGTGAAAAAATAGTTCTGAATTCCTCCCTCAGATTCCGATTCAGTTGTTCTGAGAGGTAGCCAATAATCTGCATTTCGGCAAGCAGCATGGATTATTCTGAGGCAGGTCGTTGAGGAAAACTGATATTCCTTTCAACCCACACGTTCGGCGTCCTACCTTTCTTGTTAGTACCAATATACTGGCCAAAGGTTGATCTTTTAAGATTATTTGGGGGGGGGGTGGTGACGTGGACTGTTTTTACAATATCGCTTGTTTTATGTTTTGGGTTTTTGGCCAGGAGGCGTGTGGTATCTTAGCTCCCCGACCAAGGATGGAACCTGTACCCCTACATTGGAAGGTGAAGTGTTGACCACTGGAGAGTCAGGGAAGTCCCCAAGAGGCATAGCTTAAATTCATCAGTCAGGCCCCAATCCATTTTTTCCCCCATAAACGTAATTTACATAGTCACTTTCAATCCAACTGCCTTCATATAGAAATATATGGGGTATATACTGTAAACATGTGAATATATCCCCATCTTGTTAATTTTGAACGTGATTCATAAAAGAAAACCAGGTTGCTGGTATTTTCAGTCTCCAGAGCCTCCCTCCACATAAACACATTTATTCTTATTCAACTCTGACTCCTTGGAACTTGCTCTCTTCCTCACCTAGGACCTCTAGCCCCCATTCTGTCATCTACCCTTCTCAGTCACATCTACCCTCTCAGTCACCTCTGGCTTTTCTCCAGACATCTCTTGGTGTTCTTAGGTCCCTGATCAGGATTGCATCCACTTAATGCCAATGTACACAGTATTATTCCAGTAGACATTGGGGTACATTTGTTGAACAATAAAAATCAAATCTAGGGAAATTTTCCCTTAAAATAGCCATCAAGAAATTTCAATTAAAAAAAAATCCAATTACATAAAACATTAAATGCTATCCAAAAGCTTTCTTGGTTAATAGGAATACTAACTTGATTATCTGGGGAACACAAATGCTAATTGGTTCCTTAGAAGCAATTCTCCAGCCCTTCTCTTAAAAAATGTACTTCCACACCTCTGTGCCTATACATAGCATTCTAGCTATATGGAACAGTTTCCTTTTCCCTGCGTCACGAACTGCTACCCATGCTTCATGCATCCAGATTACTTTGTGTGTGCTGGCTGCTCCACGGGAACTTTTCAGACTGCTAAATTTTTAGCAGTCTAGACTGCTAGACGGCTGTACACACCTCTCTCTTCCAGCCGAGTGTGAGCCTCTGGAGGGCAGGAACTGATTTTTATTCACACTTTTGAATCCAGTATAGTGCCTGGCACAGACAGCATGCAACAAAATGCTTTTTAAATTAAACTGATTTTTAATTTATAAAATTTAAAACTCTCCACAAGTATTGACCATGGGAAAATACAGAAAATTAAGAAAATAAACAGGTAAGGAAAAATTGCATTACCGTTGTCTTAAGTCTACGAAGGTCCCTTATGGGTATGTATGCTCAAGGTACAGTTCATGTTCAGAGAGAACCAAACAGTAGGATGTGAACTTAGAGCAGAAGAGACTGCAGCTGGGCATTTCAAGGAGATTACTGATCGCTTGAAGACACAGCTCAAGGGAAATTGCACAGAGAGCTGAAAAACGCACTTTTTGACAAAGCAGTGCTCTGCACATCCAGATGTGGAGGAATCCCAAGGCCAGTTGCTGCTGTACCAAGGCAAAAGTAAAGACCAACAAACAGTCTTCAGAGATCAGGAGCAGAGTCCCCAGTGACAGGAGCAAGCTCACTCTGGGAAATTCTACTCTCCCTATCTTTTCTGAACTGCAGTTAAAAAGCACCCAAATCCAGAGGGGAAAGGATCAGACGGCAGGAGAGACGGGGAGAATTCTGCAAAGGTTAATTTTATTGAAGCACGAACTTTCTCCTCCATTCAGAGATGATTCTCTGAGGTCCCACTGCAAAGTTCTGAAGGATTTACTCTGGTCAAACGCCTTCCTTGCTGTCAAAGGAAGTTAAATATATACCTTAAGACCTGTTTTAATTTTCTGACGACCACTTAAAACTGTCGTAATATACCACACATTTATATACACTTATTCACAACCCCCCCCCAAAAAAAACCCCACTGAGCAAAATATTCATCCAAAATAGTTATTTCTTAATCCCTTGAAGTTATACCATCAAATTTGATGGGAGTTATTTTAATAGGTATTCTTCCGCATATTTCTTAAATGTACTTTATCCTCAATGCATAACTTTTAAATTTAAGAGAAAAACAGCAAGAAGGAAGGACACAATGCAATATGCATTTCATTTTGTTCCAAAGAAGCAGCTTAAAAAAAAGAAGAAAAAAAAAAAAAAAAAGGACAATATCCATTAAACAAACTGCATCAATTCCAATGAGTTAGTGTTAGAAAGAGGCCTAAGGACAGTGCTGGAACCAGCTGGAAGTCCCACCCTGGCAGGCCTCTGATTGTCTTCAGAGAGTATTCAACCAAAAAAAAAAAAGAAGAAGAGGAAAATAAACAAACACTTTAAAATCTCAAGAGAAACATTCAAAGTCCACTTCCCTAGAGATTTCTTGCAAAAGAAGATAAGGAACTGCCCAGTTTTAACTACGTCTTAACTCTGTTATCTTCCTCAGTCATCTGCTTTGTGACTGGATTTGCCCCATGAAGCCTACCCTCATTCTTTCAACACTATTTGCCCACATCCATTCTTCCTAGCTAGGCATAGTTAGATTAACTAAAACATGTAAAAACCCTTAGGAATGAGTTCCCACACATCTTGTGAACAGGCACACCTATTAGAAATGGTATTAAAGCTACATTTCACTAGTGAGTGTCATCCTTTGCCTCCCGAGAGCTCTGGGTCCCAGTTTTGCTGCTGGAGTTAAAGACGTGTCCAACAAGGCTGTGGCTTGTTTCCCTTTGAAGACAGTCCTTTGTGATAGGTCCTAGCACCAGGACAGACCCAAACGGTGTATCAAGTCAGAAGTGACAAAATGGAATGGAGTTTTAAGCCCTACTTCTCCATTCCTCCAACCCCTACTCCTGGTTTTGCTGGTTCTTGCAAAAATATTAAGACTTCTGAAATAGAAGAATGAAGAAAATTGACCTCCAGTGCACTTAGGGCCCATCAGCTTCTATACCTTCACCCCTAAGGCTCCCCTTAGAAACAGAACTACCTGTGAAAACTGAAACAGGTACAGAGGAAATCCCAGGCAAGCAGGCTTGGAACCAGATCCATCTGGACTGCGCTGGACTTTAGAACTTTTCTTCCAAAACACCAAGTCCACAGGAGGCTCATTTAGATAAATTCAAATTTCTCAAGTATGCACATCCTCACACAATGGGAGAGAATCATAAAAATTCACTAGCAAAACACTGTAAAGTGAATAAAATCAAGGAAGAATTACACTTGCATGAAAGTGATTGATTTCTTTTGTTTTGCAGGAGCCTCTGTCCTACAGGGTTTCTGAGCCAGCATCATGACTATGACACATGCTTATTTACACTGGACCCAAAGACCAAAGACATTCAAATTTTTAAAGGGGGTACACAGTCCCCATTAAGATTTATACTTCATTTGTTAGTGCTGCCTTCTCCATCTTCAAAAGGCCAACTGATAACATTGAACACTTTTGAACTTCCACGTACATACACAACTACACAAAATCCCCAATATACACCACTGAAGTTCAAACCTGGTGTGTGTTTCCACTGTCAAGGCTATGCTCCTAACAACTCTCTCAGAGCATCTGTGGGCATCAATCAAACCAGCACACGGTGTCTTACAGCAAAGTCTTTGGTGACAGGTGCCAAGTATATGTAAGTGCCTATGATAGTTTTCCCAATGTCCCCATTTAGTTAAATCTCACCTACAGTTCCCTGATGTTCTGTGTGTGCCCCAGAGATACTTTTTGGCTTGAGGGAGGGGATGGTTCTGAATACTATCTAACCTGATCCCTCCTAAAGCTTTCATTGTGTATTCAGGTGCTGTATTAGGGACAATTGGGATGAGAACAAATAAAATGTATTCAAGTCCTCAGGAAGCTTTGGTCCAATGCCCTTTCTCTCACAGTGAGAATAATTTTGCTTTCAGGAGAAGAAATATATAAACGTCAAGTTCTGAACTGGCATTCCACGTCTGCCTCTATCATAATTCAATAAATATTTACCCAAGAAGCCCAACTCTTCCAGAGGTTGGTAACTACCTTTTTCTGACCTCATGTATGCTGGGTGCCACCTACATCACTAAAGAAAGGCAGACAGGACAAAAGTATCCTCCCACTCTATTAGTGCATTTCCTGCATTAGCCACCTCAATTCTGCTTCAACTGAGAGAGATGGAGGTAGGTAGTTTACAAATAAAAAATAGCATGAGTTCCCAGAAGCCCACCAAGTAAAGTCAAAATGTCATAGCAAATCTTCACGGGCGGTAAAAGGTCTCCCTAACACACTGACACTACAATAAGAGGTCTATGTTGGTTAATCAACTTCAAAGTCCAGAAGTATGATATAATCCATTCACCTGTTTCCAAGCTTGTCAACTCAGGATCAAAAATTGATGCTGGAAAACTTTCTGACTTTAGGGAGGCTATTGAGCCAGCTAAAGGTGAAATTTAGATAAATGCAGTCCCTCATAATGTACCTCTCACAAATTTAAGAGGTTGGTATCTTTAAAAAACAAAGTTCACATACCTATGGGCAATACACAAACATCTTACCGAACATGGTGAGCTATTATCAGGTTTAACATCTGTTTTAGAATCAAAAGAATCAGACGATCACTGCTGTCCAGTCCAGCCCCAGCAACATTGAGGCAAATGGAGTTTAACTGTATACTTTAAAAGCCCTTTTTATACTTTGAAGTGAAAGTCACTCAGTCTTGTCCGACTCTTTGCCACCCCACAGACTATACAGTTCATGGAATTCCCCTGGCCAGAATACTGGAGTGGGTTGCCTTTTCCTTCTCCAAGAGATCTTCTCAATCCAGGGATCAAACCCAGGTCTCTCACATTGCGGGCGGATTCTTTACCAGCTGCGCCACAAGGGAAGCCCAAGAATACTGGAGTGGGTAGCCTATCCCTTCTCCAGTGGATCTTCCCGACACAGGAATTGAACCGGGGTCTCCTGCATTGCAGGCAGATTCTTTACCAACTGAGCTATCAGGGAAGCTTTTCCTACTTTAAAATTCCCAAATAATTATCCTCTCTTATGTGATATCTGGGAGGAGGGGCTGGGGGTATATCATGCTTCTTTACTGTAGTTGCCTGATAAACTATTATCTTGGTATGAGAATGCAAAACAATATTAACGAAAACCCTACTGACTTGTCCAGTTTAAAGTCAGCTTCTCTCTAGGAGAAAGCTGAGCTTGATTAATCATGGTGTAAACAGACAAGCTGGCTAGGGTCTGACTCTGATCAGAGACTGTACTTAGGTCCGTGCATTTCATCTTTCAGGGGCTCTGCCCTCTCACTTGTGAAGGGAGGTGTTTTAAAATTCTATGGTTTCTGAAGAGGTCAAAAGAGAGATAATATATTCATTGTTACATTACATTTGGTAAATTCTCTCTTAGAAAATAAATACCACTTTCCTAAATAAGACAACAATGTTAATCAATTCCAGACTTTTCTATTCCAGTGATCTACTTCAAGGAACTTGCCATAGTGTGTTGACTGCTACGCTCTCAGAAAATATTATTATGCAAGATACCTGCTCCCCAAACTTGATCTACTTAAGACTAATTGTTCCCAAGCATCCTACATATGCTTCTCTTGCAGTGGCACAGAATCAATCAAAACTTTAAAAACTGGATCTCCCAATACATTCAAACAGATTAATTTTACTTAAATCTTCTTTCCAGGTATAGCTGGTAGTAACCTAAGCAAAGAGTTGATGCTTTAATATAGGGTTTGGTTGGAGGGCTTGAACTCAAGTGGTTCATAAATTATCCAATAAAGAGAAGAGTCAGACTACAAAATGTTTGCCAAGGTCCAAAAAAAAAGGTGGAACAGCAGGGAAGAAAAGGAAAAAAAATCACAATCAGTTTAAATTTGTAACAAAATTACCTTATATTTGTATAACTGTTTAGAATTTACCCAGTTTGTCGTTTTAAAACATTTTCAAATCTTGAAGAGGAATGATTAGGTTATAAATTTGTAGGTAACTAGGATAATTAAAAAAAATAAAAACCATTCAGCAAAGCAAACCATTTAAAAGAAGCAACCTATGTATGTATCTTTCCTCATTCCTCATGGCAGAAACAGTACAGTAAATGCTATTCTTCTATTACAGCCAACAGCCAGTGCAATCATAAGTGAAAATTTTTCTGTTTAATGTCAAGTTGAGCTGGGTCAAAAGAAACAGTTAAAAGGAAACTGAGTTTTTGAGTGGGAACTGACTGTAGAATACATTCAATTTAAAGGTTCGATCAAAGAAAATGTAAATGTGACTTGTCAAAGATGTTTCTAGAATCCTTAACCATCTCTCAATCTTTATCCGGCCACTAAGAACATACTGTGACAGAAACTTGATGTTCTGCATCACTTCCCCCCTCCCCCAAAACGTATTTTCTCTTTTGTGCTTCTATACTATCTGTCTAGAGACACTGAGAAAAATGGGGAAATGGGCTTTACTGTGGGTCCAGGAAACACCTACTGATTTTTACCCAAAGTAAGGACTCTCAAAATGAAAGTTGGACAAACAACTGTAGAGAAAAGTAAATACAAAATAAAAGCTATGGAAGTCCCTCTGAGAACTAGTGGGGAGAGAGCAATTCAACTTAAAACAGCAACAGTCTTTGAGATATTACTGAAACAGGCAGCCCAACCGAGGTTAGGATGGAAAGCGATGACAGTAGAGTTCTTAGATCAGTCACTTAAGGAACTGGTGTGAGTGCCACACATTACTCTTAAGAAAGAAAACAGTGTCTTTTCCTCCAACTTCTGTCATAGTTTTAGTGTTCATGTAGAAATGGCATCATTTAAAAAAACCTCAGACAGGGCTACGAGCTCAATTATCAACAGAGGTAGTAAACAAAGGAACTCCTAAGAATAGATTTTAAAATGGATCAAAGTGTGACTGTACATTCAAAACCCTAGAGCCACATAATCATCCCCAAAATGAACCGTTTTTAATTTAAAAAAGCTTTAAAACACATGACAATGAAGCACTGACGTGCCTGAGGCACAGTCCCAAATCAGTGCCGACTTAAAGCTATGTCCTCTCTTCCCAAGAAAGAGAAAGCAGAGAACAAAGTTCCATCTACAATGGGAAGGAACAGAGAGAACAAAAAGAAAATCAAAAGGTTGCTTGCCAGCAGCCTTGATTATTCTTCGTTTCCAGGCCACACCAGTGGAAATGCTTATTCTTCTTTATATGAGTCTTTTCTTCACAATCTTTTTTTTAAAATTGCAATCTGATGAACAAGAGATGCCCACATTTTCACTGGTGGGAGAGCCACTTTTGTGCAGTTTTTGCTTCCTCAGCGTGGGTCCTCCTTCCCTGAAAGTGCAAAGAGAGCAAGCCGACACCTGCAGGCCCAGAGCCCTGGGACTATTTCAGCTCCACTTGTAGAGCAGGGCGAAGGATTTGCTGCATTTTGTGCTTCAAAGATACAGCCTACTTTGGTTGTCCTTCTCAGTTGGCAAACTGTTCATAAAAAGCGAACTTGATCCTCTCTATGTGATGGCAAAGTTTGATAGCAGGGCCCAGTTTTAAGTCCATGCACTCTTGAACAGTGGGAAGAGTAAGGAGCAATAGGGCCTGCCCATCAATTTCCTGTTAAAGCATAAAATACAAATTATCTGTGATTGCACATGAATGGCAACTCAACCATGACAGCCCTGGTTCACTTGGTTTTGTCAAAATCAGGGTCCCTGTGCTTTTCATTATTTGCTTTTAAATACCTCTCATGGTCCTCTTGGAGAAGGCAATGGCACCCCACTCCAGTACTCTTGCCTGGAAAATCCCATGGACGGAGGAGCCTGGTAGGCTGCAGTCCATGAGGTTGCTAAGAGTCGGACACAACCGAGCGACTTCACTTTCACTTTTCACTTGCATGCATTGGAGAAGGAAATGGCAACCCACTCCAGTGTTCTTGCCTGGAGAATCCCAGGGACAGGGGAGCCTGGTGGGCTGCCGTCTATGGGGTCGCACAGAGTCGACATGACTGAAGCGACTTAGCAGCAGCAGCAGCAGCATGGTCCTCTATACTAATGAATCTTCAGAATGAATAATAGAAGTTTTACCACAGGTAAGAATCTATTCTGTTCTGCAGAAATCCAGTAAACTAACTAGCCTTGTAATTGACAACTAAATGTGTCGAAAGAATCATCTTTTTAGAGGAACTTTCCTAAATCTGAAAGAAAATATTACCTATAAACTACAATGTTTTCCTGAGTTGGTGATGGACAGGGAGGCCTGGTGTGCTGCGATTCATGGGGTCGCAAAGAGTCGGACACAACTGAGCAACTGAACTGAACTGAGAAGATTTTCAAAGATGTTCAGTTGTGAATCTCCTCAATTATCAAAACAAAATTTATTTCACTGTTTGAGGTCACAGACTATTTCTGTTAGATCCTAACATATTATAGATGTTAATTATTTTTTAAAACAAGCAAATTGTTATTTTGGCATAAGAGGATAATTAAGTATAGCATGCTTGATTTTAAGTTATTTAATGGAGGATGCAAACAAACTCTTAGGAAAAATAAGACTGCAGTAACAATCTGCTTCAACTGTGAAGGAAGTCAGATAAATAACTTTTTATCACGTTTCTACTCCTAAACAGGGAAATAATTTTTTATGTTTGGATAGAAGTATTTTTCCTAAGACTTGTAAATAAATTGCTATTGCTATTGTATCCACAGTCCTTTGCTAAAGAGACGCATTACAGTCCTTTGCTAAAGAGACGCATTACTAAAAACTAAAGGTCTCTGTGATACCTGGTCTAGGAATATTCTTGCTAACGGAGCACAGTCTGTGGATCGGATGAACCGCACAACGTCCGCCACACTCCACTTCAGGGGGTTACTGTCCAGGTGAAGCCTTTCAGCAACTTCAATCCTTATTTCCTTCATTTCCCACAACAAAAGCAAAACAAATGGTGTTAGAGCTACTTCATTCTAAGAAAGTCTCTACAGAAAGTCATAACCCTTTAAAAGGCAGAATTCAAAGTGCTTTTAGGACATGATTTCTCCCAGCAAATATGCAAAAGGTCCACACACATTAGGCACTGAGAAACTGTTTGTCTTTTATAATAAGAACTATCAATGGACAAGAATGTATCTCAAAGTTTCAATATAAATAATGTGGATAATTTAACAGTGGAAAATAGTTTTAAAATCTTCCATTTGTTCCTTGGTTTATTTTAGCTCACAGTCTGTCAGGGTGCAGAAGTGAATGGGCTGGTATTTCCAATAAGAGAAGGCTTATCTAAATTATCAGGAGAAATCATTTTTAACCACTTCTGTTCAAAGACTATATTTTACAAGCAATCCAAGTTTAAAACACTAACAACTTCCATTCTCATAATGTGCGTATGTGTTATATAATATGCATATATGAATCTACCAACAAAATGGTTTAACAGGAGCCAAAAAGATAAATACTTTATTTCTATAAAACCATATATATCATAAAAAATATCAAAAAGACAGTTTTCCCTAAACTAAATGACTAATAGACTGCTAATAAACTACCAATGAAACTTCTGTAACTTAAAATAAGCTGTCATTCTGAAGGACTTTCCTCCTGATAAGGATTATTATTATTTGATCTCCAAATAATCCTTGAAATGCAAGGAAATCTGAATTTGGGATCTTTTAAAAAGAGACTCAGGAAATTCAACTGACTCCATATTGAAGTAAGTGTAATGCCAATATCATTCACCATTAGATTGTCAAGGGAAATTGTCAAGAGAGAAAAAAGAACACTGTAGTTTTAAAATGGGTACCTTTGGTGAAGGAGGTTTATTCTCATCATCAGAAAATGAAAAAGTGCGAAGTTCTCTTTTTCTTCTCTGTCTGTCTGGAGGCAGTGATGTAGATATCTCACTTTGGGTGGGGGAGGAGGAGCATGATTTTTTTTCTGACATTTCTGACTCTTCCTGGAGCTCATCCTGCTGCTCAGATGTACTGCCTTCACTTAGGGAATCGTCATCCCCTTCATCTGGGTCCTCCTCATCTTCACCCCCACTTCCCTAGAGGACAAGGGGAGATGTGTCACTGAAATTCCAGACAAATCAGTTCCTGGACCACAAAACCATCTTCCTTGGCTAGAGATTCGAATTTAAAAAAGACCTGCAGATATTCTTTCTGTTTGAACTGTAAAGCAGGGATCTCTTGGCTTAAAGACATTACTGGTGTATCACAGATCTCGTACCTGGGGAGAGCCTGCTGGTGTATTATCAACAGACGCAGAGGAGCGCTTCTTCTTATGAACAAAAACATTTTTTCGCCTCTTTCTCCTCTTACTCGCTTTTTTCAGGGCACATGCTAAGTTACTATGCCCACCAGGTGGTCTCCCAATTCTTTTATTTTTCTTCTTTCCGTAGTAGTGTGCTAAATGTGTATGACAAAGAAAAATGAAGTAGTTTCATTATTTTTGTGTACCTCAAACCACAAGAGATTCTACTATCATAGCACAAAATGGATAGAGTATTTAAGGTTAAATTCCATATAATGGAATAATCTTAACTGTGTAGATTCTGAATGCATAGTTCAATTAGTAACTGTCAAATGCATAAACCTAGATAATCCTATCAAGATGTAAAATATCCCCATCAATGGAGAAAGTTCCCATTGTCACTCCCTCATCAGTCCCCCTCACCAGAAGTAACCATTAGTCTAATTTCCCTCACTATAGGTTAGTTTTACCTCATCTAAGGAATCATTCAGTAAGTACTTTTTCCAACAAGGCTCCTTTTCACTCAGCAGAATGTTTTTGAGTTGCATTTATGTTGTATGTGTGAGACGTTCATTTCTTTTCTTTTTTATTTTATTTTTATACTTTACATAATTGTATTAGTTTTGCCAAATATCAAAATGAATCCGCCACAGGTATACATGTGTTCCCCATTCTGAACCCTCCTCCCTCCTCCCTCCCCATACCATCCCTCTGGGTCGTCCCAGTGCACTAGCCCCAAGCATCCAGTATCGTGCTTTGAACCTGGACTGGAAATTTCTTCATATTGATGAATAGCATGCTATTGTGTGAATGTACTGGCTTATCTATTCTCCTGCCGACGGGCACCTGGCTGTTTCCAAGTTTTGGCAATTATTAGATTGCAGTGAACATTCTTGTACAAGGCTTTTAGTGGGCAGGTTTTCATTTTCCTTGGGTCAATACCTAGGAATGGAATTGCTGGATCATATGGTAGACATAGAAGAAACTGCCAAGTTTTCCAAGAGGGTTATATAATTTTACACTCCTACCAGCAACATTCGAGAGATCGAGCTGCTCGGTTCACTGCTGCTGCTCAGTTCACTGCTGCCAATGTGTGGGACTGTCAGTCTTTTTTCATTTCAGCCAATCTAGTGGATACATAGTAATTTTTCATCATAGTTTAAACCTGCATTTCCCTGACAGCTAATGCTACTGGGCACATTTTCATGTGCTTTTGGCCACTTTTTTGGTGAAGTGCCTATTCAAGTCTTTTATTCACTTTTTAAAACAGTTTTCTCTGCTTATTTCATTTTTTAAAATTGAGATGTAATTCATATAACATAAAACCCACCATTTGTAAGTGTACATATTCAGTGGTTTTTAGACACAGATAAATCCACCACCACTAATTTCAGATTAATTCCTCTTTTTATTTATCTTATTTTTAAATTGAGATAAAATCACATGACAACTAAACATATAAATACATACAATTGAGTCCTGTTAATGTAGTCACAATGTTGTACAACTACCAGCTTTCTCCAGTTTTAAAACTTCTCTTTTTAGTGAGTTGTGAGTTTTAGTATATTCTGGAGACAAGTTCTCTGCTGGATGTGCGTACTAAGAACCTTTTCCCCTCTGTGCCGTTCAGGGATGCCAAAACAAACAAACAATGAGGTTTTTTCTCCAAGACTGTGCACTGTCTTTTCCTTTTATAAATACTATCATTAAAAGAACAAAAGGTTTAACTTTGTAGTGTTGAATGTATTAGTTTTTCCTTCAGGTTAGTTAGTGAATTCTGTGTCCTCTCTAAGCAACTTTTACCTAGCTCAAAATCTTGAGGTACTTTTCTTGTTTTCTTCTAGAAGCTTTATAGTTTTAGTTTTACAAGAGGTCTATGACATACCTTGAATTAATTTTTGTCTATAGTGAGGTGGAACCAAGGAGTTTTGTTTTTGCCTTTTCAATTTAGATGTCCAACTGTACCAGTGCCATTTGTTGAAAGAAATTCCTTTCCCATTAGTCATTTTTGTTGAAAATCTTGTAGCTACACGTTTGTCTCTCTTTCTGGACCCTCTATTCTGTCCCATCACTCAATTTGACTATTCTTTCATCAATACTACACTCTTGATTTCTATAGTTTATGGTAAAACTTGAAGTCAGAATAAGTCCTCCAACTTTATTCTTGTCAGAATTGTTATGACTATTTTTAGGTCCTCTGTATTTTCATATGAATTATAGAATGTAAAAATACTTCAAAAAATAACACATATATAGTTTAACTCTGAGCTATACATTAAAGTAATATCAAAATATAATGTAATTTTTCTAAATGAATACTAGAGAATATAAATCCATTTGATATTACTTAAATTACTAATTGGGAAAAATTATAAGGACTCCTAAAGTCTAGGCTAATTTCAATTATCTCATTGTGAAAAATAAATTCAGACAAAAAGTGTAACATAATCCAAATAATACCGAAGGCTCAAATTGGTGTGCTTAAAACATGTGCTTATATGAACAGTACATTTCACTTAGCTCCTAATCATTGCAATCTGCCTAACTAAGTACTGAATCTGACACAACAGTAATAAGCTAGACAAACCCCACTCTTAAGAAGTTTACATTCCAATAAATGTAAGTGGAAACAAGAAGGTGAGACTCTTATATGATTTTGTGATTCATATACTGATTAGAAAACCTGTCATGCTAAATATGGACCTTGGATAAGCAGCATCACCAGCATCTGGGATCTTGTTGGAAATGCAGACACTTAGGCCCCAGATACACCCTGAAGAATCAGAGTCTCCACTTCACCAAGATCCTTAGGTGATTTGCCCACATGTAAAATTAAAGACGCACAAAATTAGAGTGCCTTAAGAGAAATCTTCAAGTTTAACAGGGTAAAATCCACCTCTATATTAATTCTCCTAAGTATACCAGGGCTTGTAGGATTTAAGGAAAAGTAGGATCAGAATTTTGTCTCTGGGTACAATGCCTTGACAAGACTCCAAATTAAGATCTTCATTTTGGGGACCTCCTGGTGGTCTATGGGGTCGCACAGAGTCAGACACGACTGAAGCGACTTAGCAGCAGCAGCAGCAGCAGCAGCAGCTGGTGGTCCAGTGGCTAAGACTCAGAGCTCCCAATGCAGGGGGCCTGGGTTTGATCCCTGGTCAGAGAACTAGATCCTGCATGCTACAACTAAAGATCCTGTGTGCCACAGCTAAGATCCCGTGCAGCAAAATAAATCAATATTTTAAAATTTTCATTCTGTGTGATTTTTTCTTTTTGCAGCTTCACAAGGGAAAAGATAAGCAATGAGAGGTAGCAGGTGTTGTTACAACACACTCCTGCCTCTTCCCTCGAAGTCTGCATGGCTGGCTGCTTCCTTCAGGTTGTTATCTGCCAGGAAGTCTTCCTTGGCCACCTGTATGAACAACATCCCAACTGCTAGCCTTCCTCACTCTCCTGCTTTGCTTCATTTTTCTCCATAGCACTTCTGCTTTTTCACTTTTTCACTTTTTCACTTCACTTAATGTCTCCCACATTAAGATGTAAACTCAATGAGAAGGAATTTTTTTTTTTACATTTGTATCCCAGTGCTAGAACAGTAGTGGCACACAGTGGACACATAAATAGTTGCAGACTGTAAAAACAGATTATATATCCTATTAAAGGCAAAAGCTAACTTATACACCGTTTGTACATACAAGTTGGCAAACTAAGGCCCATAGTCCACATGTGGCCATGGCCTGTTTTGGTTTACATTTTTAAAAGTGTTCTTTTAAAAAATGAAAATAAAACAGAAAAAGAATATGCAAAAGCATATTCTTCCCCACATCCATGCCACACAGAGTCTTTGTCCAGCTGCAGCTCCCGAAGGACATGACTGGGTTTATAAGCTGCGTTGATCAGTAAAGTGAGGACCTGAGCTCCATTTTTAAAGCAGAAATTTGGGTTGGGAAGGAGACAAGTAGAACATTAGAACCTTGCTATTCCCTAGAATGTCACCTAGGTGATTTAAGTCTAGTCATATTAAAATATGCAAAATATAGCCTAAAATATTATCTGGCCCTTTATACAGGATGTTTGTGTCCCTCAGCTATATCTGAATATCTGCAAAATTAAAAGTTTGCAGGAGATGAGGTATGGTCAGCTGCTATTAGTGAACAAATCTGAAAAAGTTGACTCACTATACTTAGTCTTTGTAAGAACAGAACAGTTCTCAGAACACTTATCCAGAACCATTCGTGGACCGAAGAGGTTAGGACAGCACTCCAGTTTGATACAGGTTTGCCGGCAGAATTCAGTCACCCGATCTGCTGTTTTCACTATCTCGACAGTAGCTCGATAGCTCTTTCCTTTGTATCTGCCATTGGAAGACATCAGACACCAAATATATTGGGCAAGTGATTCCACAGAGAAAAATCAAGTATATTAACAGACCTGAAAAATATTTTTGCTTCTTAGAGTATTATATGTCCCTTACAGTTTGAGGATTCTGAAAACAATGAGAAATTTATATTGTACTTAAATTTATAATCTAGTAAGCTGTGACAGCTAAAAGCTGAGTTTTTTAAATTAGCAAAATAAAGTTCCTGCTTTCTGTTTCTAAGTTTCAGGTCTTCAAATAATAACTTCTACACTAACTACTAAAAAAACAGTGACTCTTACTGAGTCTTCCTTGATCCTGAAGCAGTGATACATGGGTATGAGCCACAGACCAATAAAACCAGCCAACTGCCCTACCCCCCCATCCATGACAAAATCAGGTCAGAAAACAAAAGCAAATGTTTACAAACTTTCACAGTAACTTGCCAAAGTAATTTTATGGCTCTTAAATCTGATAACAAAAAAGCTGTTCTTGCATTTTATATCTTCTAAATTCCTTATTTCCTGTAACTCACTTTTACTATATTTTATAATAGGATTGGCTCACAATAGGATGTCAACTGAAACAAAGAAAACAAAGCTGGTCCTTTACCACAGAGCTGAGGAAGGACTGCCCCAGGGAACAGAAGCACCCTAACTTTTTCCGCGGAAACACCCGTTGAGGATGAGTGAGAAAAAAGGGCGGAGGCGCCTACTCACTTGGCCTTGAGGACCTCCCCACATCCATGCCACACAGAGTCTTTGTCCAGCTGCAGCTCCCGAAGGACACGGCTGGGTTTATAGGCTGCATTGATCAGTAAAGTGAGGACCTGTGCTCCATTTTTAAGGCAGAAATTTGGGTTGGGAAAAAGCAAAGCAGACCATTAGAACCTTCCTATCCCCTAGAATGTCACCTAGGTGATTAAGTCTAGTCATATTAATTAATAAGCATTAACAAAATAATAGTACTGAAGATATGACAGTTGACCATAGTTGCAAGTAAGACAGTAATGAGACCCTCTTAAATATTCTAAACATTATGGTCAGAAAGGAATAGGCGCAACAAACCAAGAATTACTCTTAGCATATGCTTCCCAATCCTTTACCAGTCATGAGACACACAGAAGCTTCAGCCTCTCCAGACACAGCCTCGCCACCCTAAGGCCTGAAAGGTTTGATAACCTCACATCTGTTGCCTGGAGTGTGGCACGCTGGTGGGGAAGCACAAGCCCAGCAGGTATGTATGTAACTCTGTCATGGTCCCAGGTTAACGCCACACAGCCTCTCAGGCTTAGACACCTCTCATGGTCATGCATGAGGACCATGTGGGCTCTAACAGAAGACTTTTCTACAGTGACAGAGATGAACTGCCACGTGAAGAACTGCTCAACTGAATGTTCCCTATGGAGCAAAAAATATTCACGTGCCTGGTTCATTGTTCAAGACACGAGAAATGTGAGTCACTTTTGATAAAACCTGAAGGTGTCACATCTATGGCATGCTGATCCTTGTCTAAATGAGTCTATGAGACAGCTGTGAAATTTCTTTAAGTTCTTATACTCTAGGCAGGAACCTTACCTCTCTGAGGACCAGGACACAGTTCCCGGGTCCCACACACTGAGGCAGCTCAGCGATCCTTCCTTTGTTAAGATATGGCCCTGAGAAGCAACGGTGGTTGAAGTATATCTTTGGACAGCAATATTTTCCATTAATCACAACTGAGAAATGAAGAAAAACAAATATTCAGAACAGAATGCTACCCTACGCTTCTAAAGCAAGACTACTGAAGAAAAAACCAGTATATCCACTATTATATAAAGTCAGGACTTATTTTGAAGCTTCACATGCAGTCTGAGTGTGAAATACCTTATACTTAACAAAAAGTATATTATAGGGCTATCACTCTGCTGAAATTGAATATCCTGATTTACTGCAGATTAACTCCTGGTTAGTGCAATATTGTTCCAGAGCCCCATGCTTCTATCACTACAGGAAGTGGAGGATTTACTTTGAGAACTCATGATAATTTCTGAAGACCAACTACTCAACAATCAGTTCTAGAATATTTCTAGACAGTGATGGTGAATATCCAGAACTACGGTTTGTCCCTTAAAACCACTGAACTATCCCAGGGACGGAGGAGCCTGGTGGGCTGCCGTCTATGGGGTCACACAGAGTCAGACACGACTGAAGTGACTTAGCACCAGTACACTGGCAGCCTCTGATGATGCAGGAGCCCTCCCATCACTGGGATTCTTCAGAGGGCTAAAAGCATGCTGCAACCCCACCTCTAAATTCTTCAGGTATTGTGGGGTGTAACTGGGCCTAGAGAACCCTCTGTTCAACTATTTTTTGTATGAATACTGTACTCCAATATAATGTTTTTTTAACCCCTCATATTGAGTAGTTGGCAATTCAGCTACTAAATATAAAAAAAAAATTCAAAAACACTATAACCTCTACTTTCAGACAACGCAAAGAGAAGCTCTTCTGATGACAGCCTTGTTAACCCAAAGGAAAAGTGTATGTAAACTGTCCAGTTTTTAAAAAATATTTATTTGTTTATATGGCTGCACTGCACCTTTGTTGCAGAATGCAGGATCTCTTTTAAGTTGCACATGTGAACTCCTAGTTGCACCATGTGGGATCTAGTTCGCTGACCAGGGACTGAACCCAGGCCCCTTGCGTTGGAAGCCCAGGGTCTTAGCCACTGGACCACTAGGAAAGCCCCTTGCCCAGTGCCGACAGCACCCAGCAGGACATAGTGTTCACACTCTAATTAAGAACACAGTCTTTTATTTATTTAGTTAGTTAATTTATTCGTAGGCCACGCTGCATGACTTGCAGGATTCTTCGTTTCTCAACCAGGGATTGAACCTGGGGCCACAGCAGTGAAAGCATGGAGTCCTATCCACTGGACCACCAGGAAATTCCCAAGAACTCAGTCTTAGCACATGTAGGGGCCCACTTTTCCATTTGATCTCTGTCACCCAGGTCCCCTCTGGGGATGCACCCTGCTCCTGGAAATGCTGCCGGTTTACAGCTCTCAGTTGTGAGTCTATCCTGGAATCACCCTCAGTCTAGAACTGCCCCTCAGGAGGAGAGAGCTACCTGGCCCAAGGCCCCACCCTCTGTGAGGTGGGGAGGGAGGAAGAGCTCACTTCCATAGCTGACCACTGAGGGAACACTAGGGCATGCCACCACACCTCTGCTAGCAACACTCAGCGGCTCCACCAGCTCCAGGGCTCCCTGTGGGGCTGGAAAGGAATTCTATTACAACTGCACTGTGCCTCAACTTCTCCCTCTGCCCAGTCCTGTGTCCTTCCAGTCTTCCCAGAAGTGTTCCCAAAAGCACTCCCCTGAAACTCCTACATGCAAATATCAATCTCAGGCTCTGCTTCCAAGGTAACTTGACCTACAACAAAACCCAAAGCAAAAAGACTTCGGCTATGATCACATGAGATATTAATATCTTAATTCTGTGGTTTTAGTGGGCATTAGAATGGTCAGTAATACAACAAAAATAAAGAAATGCACAGCCCTGATCCTCCATGATGTTACAAAAAGGCAGTGGGTAGAAGAGACAAAAGTGCAAGTTTTGAACTTGAGAAATATGAGTTCCCTTTCTCACCCTTTTACTATAAGCTGTGTGACCTCTCTGTGCTTTGGTTCCTTTCTGAGGCATTCACTGAATACCACCCAAAAGCTTAAGGTGTGCTAAAACACAGAGCCAAGATGCTACGTGTCATACAACCAGAAAGAGGGAGCCAAGGAGTCCTGGTCAACAGCTTGGCCTCCAACAAGGAGCCCTGTCTCATTTAACAGGTATTGCCTACAGGATGTTTTTCAGTGTTGCTGTCTGTCTGTCTGTTTTTGCAAAATATAGACAAAATATAGTGTGTATATCATAGAAAGGTTTTAAAGAAAAATAAACATCTATCTTTCAAGCACCCAGTTTAAAAAAAGAGCACAATCTGGAGAGCCTCAGGTTCTTTATGAAACTCAGGGATAATATATTGACCTCCAGAGCCTTTAACACTGCCAAGTGATCAGTAAATAATAGCTAAAATATTATAAACACACAGAAATACTAGCCTAAAGATAATTAGTAAACTGAGTATATCTTAAGACAGTTGTAACTCTTTAAAATCACAATTAAGAGATCCCTCTATGAAGCTACTCCAATAAACTTAAGTTATTTTTAGATAAAGTCCACTACAGGAAATTAAAGGTCATCTTTTCCTAAGACTGTCTGAACTTATACCTGAGTCTGTGGAGCTCAGCTCCTGATTCTTCAGACCCTCATGGACAGTCCTTGAGGATGGTATTCTGCATCAAGAAAAAGCAACAAAATGTAATGAGATAGTCTTTAAGGTCAATAAAATGTGAGGATTACTTTCCTTCAAATCTAAGAAGAAAGCAAATGTGGCAGACTGCAAAATCTGTAGCAAAAACTGCTTCCTTGATCATACTTTTTTTTAAAAAAAGCAATTGTTTTAACAGCTATTTATATGTTCTAAGGGGAAAACAACAGTATGTAGACAGTGCTGTGATACTGCACATTCAAACGAACTTGCATTTATGTGAGCAGCAAACTACAGACTGCCTTGTGGGCCTCTCAAAACACAAGTAAACTGCAGATGATCTCTGCTTGACAGTGGTTTCACTTTATGATATTTCAACTTAATGAAGGTGCAAGAGCAATATGCATTCAGCAGAAACTATACTTTGACTTTTGATCTTTTCCCTGGCTAATGTTATGCGGGATGATCCACGATCCTGGGCAGCAAACCATCAGCCAGGAGATCACAAGGTAAACAATCAATACACTTAAAACCATTCTGTTCTTTGCTTGCAGTAGAGCAGTCAATATATTAGTTGGGTGTTCCTTGTGGCGGATGATTCTTCCACCCTGGAGGCTAATATAAGTGTCCTGAGCATGTTTAAGTTAGGCAAAGCTACGATGTTTGGTAGGTTAAGGATGTAAAATGCATTTTTCAACTTATGATATTTTCAACTTACATTAGCTTTTTTGGGACATGATCCCAGTATAAGCTGAGGAAGATCTGTACTCATTTTTTTTTTAACAGATGAAGAACAGAAACATTTTTATGTTTCCTTCTTCTATTTAACATACTTTTTATTACTTACTGTTTTTCTGGTTGAACCACTGCAATTTTCCTCTGTTTGTGTACTATACAAAGAAAAAAAAATCCATAAATAAATGTCAAGAAAAATAAAAAGACAAAGGAAAGTTACATATGCATTAAGCTAATATTTGCTTACAGCTGACCCTTGAACAACATGAGTTTGAACTACACGGGTCTCCTTATACAGGAACTTTTTCAACAGTAATTACTGTAGTACTGCACCATCTGAGGTTGGCCGGTTCCTCAGACGCAAAACTGCAGAGACAGAGGGCCAACTATGGGACATGTACAGCTACAGATTTTGGTATCCATGGCAGATCCTGGGACCAATCCCCTGTGTATACTGAGGGACAACTACACACAGTTTACTGGTCTTTAGTATATTCAGAGAGTTGGGCAATGATTACCACAATTGATTTGAGAATATTTTTATTATCTCAAAAAGAAACCTGGTACCCCATAGCAATCACCTCTTTATTTACCACCCCTGAGCCCTAGGCAACTACCAATCTACTTTTCCTCTCTCTAGATTTGCCTGTTCCTATAAATGGAATCATACAATGTGTGCTCTTTTGTGACTGGCTTTTACTTAGCATAATGTTCTCAGACTTCATCCACATTCTGGTGTGTATTAATACCTCATTCCTTTATATTTCAGACTACTCCACATTATGGAGATATAACATTTGTTTATCCATGCATCAGCTGATGGACATGTGGACTGTTTCCAGCATGAACATTTGTGTACACGTTTTTCTGTGGATATATGTTTTCATTTCTCATGAGTATATAACTATATTTAATACTCTGAGGATCTGCCAGGCTGTTATCCAAAGCAGCTATACAATTTTATATCCTCTGGATATAAAATGAAGCTAGCTGGCCTAGGGAGGCATAAAAATATTACTTTGGCTTTCTGTATAAAGACATATCAATACGTATTTCTAGTATTTGCTACTTAAGTATACACAGAACTAGGTTTTAAAAACAGGTGACCTTTGAACAATGCAGGGGTTAGAGTGCCAACCCCCATGCACTCAAAGATCCACGTATAAATTTACATTCCAGTCTCTGCAGGTGCAGTTCTTCACCCATAGATTCAACCAACCAGGGCTCATGCAGTACTGACGTATATATTTATTGAAAAAACCATGTATAAGTAGACCCACACAGTTTAAATTCGTACTGTTCAAGGGTCAACTGTACTTTAAAGGAGGTTATTTTATGGTATACAAATACCTTTCAATATTTAAAAGTAAGGGGCAGGAACACTTTAGAGTTAGGTTACTAAACATGGGCACTTGCCTCTTGCTCAATCTCTTCCTCTCACAGTTGTTGGCTCTGATGGAAGCCAACTGCTGTGCTGTGAGCGTCCCCATGAAGCAACCCAAATGGGAAGAAACTGAACTAAGCCACCAACTGATAGCCAGCAAGGAACAGAGGCCCTCAGCCTCGTAGCCCACAAGGAAATGAATTCTTGCCCACAAACATCTGAGTAAACTTGGAAGCACACCCTCCCCCAGTTGGGCCTTGAGATGACAAGAGCCCTCCTGACACCCTGAAATGTGGCCTCACCGGAGACTCGATGCTGAGGTCCCAGCAAAGTTGTGTCAGATTCCTAACCCATAGAAACTGTGAGATAATAAATGTTTTGTTGCAATGAATAATTTCCTAGGCAGGAACGGATAACCAGAATATAATTTTATTGTTCTCTCAAATGTCCAGATTCATCCCTCTTGATAACAGCCAAACAACATACTATTTAACAATCAAACCTTCAACCCAGAAGTAGACAGTTACCTCGTGCTCGGCGAGGAGTGCTAAGGGGATGGCCATTGGTTTCACACCAGCCCAAAGGAAATATATCCATTGATTCCACATTCACAATAAATTCAGGTATGGGCTTCTTAGAACCTGTTTAGATTTAAAAAACAATTTTAAGACCACTGAATAGTTTCTTCATAAACTACTTCCTAGACAGTGTTCTAGTAGACAGTATCCAGTGTTCTACTGTTGCAAAGGACACAAAGTTTCTTTAGCAAGTTTCCTTTACAAAAGTCATACTTCTGCCCAGGTGGCATAGTGGTAAAGAATCCGCCTGCCAATGCAGGAGACACAAGCCCTTGGGTCGGGAAGAGTTACTGCAGTCGGCAGGAAATGGTAACCTGCCTCAGTATTCTTACCTAGAAAAGTCCATGGATAGAGGAGCCTGGTGGGCTACAGTCCATAGACTGGCAAAGAGTCAGACACGGCAGAGCAAATACACACATACTTTTCATGTGCAACAAACATTTATAAAAAAGTAAACTGTCCCCCAATAATGATCAAAACGGGCAGTCAATGTACAGGGTGACCCTTAGTTAGGGAACAGCAAATAAGCTACTAGAACTACTAGTAATATTCAGATGGTAGACAAATATGGTAGTGAATTCCATGAAATAACTGGAAAATAAAAGGCAAAAGTTATAGTTCTACTCATTTAAAAAACATCAGTTCTGGTACTCAGGCACAAGCCAGGAGGTAGAAAAGGTACCTCAAATCAGAAACTGATAAAGACAAGTTGCTCAGAAGGGGCTGCATAAACATGTATACCTAATATGGTTCTTGATCCCTGTGTTAAACACTAACTCTGCAAACTGGGAACAACATAAGAACCGAGTCTGGCTATCCGGGAATGAATAATAATAATAAAAAAAAATCCAGGCCAAACATAGTTAGTTGTAGAGATGAGTACTCATATACTACTTTCTGTTCACAAACCTGTTCCATCACTGAGTATTACTTTTAGTATAATATATCTTGTCAATTTCACATACTTTTTGGTACTTCTAGTTGGGGACAACCGAAGTATAATCTCTTGAATAAGCTGGTTATTAATGCTCAAGCTCATATATTTTGGTCATATCAAAATATATATTGTTTAATCTATATTTTCCCCTTCAAGAAAACAGGGGACCCTATAAGTGAAGGCTTTTATTCAAATTCATTTCCTAAAATGTGAAGGTCAAGGACAGGAAGACAACTTTTTAGGTCTTAAATTATAAATTAGAAGTCTCTGAACAAGAACCTTATTTAGTTAATCAATTAAGTTGAACAAGTCACATTACAGGGGTAAACAGGAAGGCAACGAAGAGTGTTCAGAGGAAGGCTTCTCAGGGGAGCTGACACTCACCCTCTAGCTGGAGCCACAGGTAGGAGCCTCTCACTGCAGTAATGGTGGCAACACACACTTCTTCAGGGAGAAGAGGGTTCACTGCCTCAAGCTTCATGTTCTCCTTAAATTCATGCTCAGAAATTGACTAGAAAATAAATTCATCAAATAACATACTCAATATTCACTCATGTGCTCATCTGAGAGATCTTTCCAAGTAACATTTAATCCCAGAGTAACTCCTCTATTCCACACCCCAGGATAACTGTCCCTTCCCCTCCCTAAAGAAGATGAGACTTATCCTCTAGGCAGTAAAACATCAGATCCCTGGGCAGGAGGACACAGGAACAGTTGAGGGTGTGCATGCTGTCCAAAACAGGGATTACCATACGGAATGCCAGGAGGCCCAGCCTCTGCCTCTACGTGCCATGCAATGGACTCAAAGAGACTTCTTGTGTTAATATGACAAGCACAAGAAGGAACACATAAAGATATGGATTTAGGTTTCTCCAACAAATGGCCAGCCAGATCCTTCCCAACTGGGTAGTTCAAGATGGACAAGTGCTACCTACATGCTCAGAGCTTCCAATCAGCCTTTTCTTTTAGTCCCGATTTCTTAAATATAATCAAACAAATCCTACCGAGGAATTAACAGGTATCTAAAGATAATAAAGCTAGAGACAAAAACAGATAAAATAAGCAACTTGGAGAAACCAGATTATGCAAGAAGAATCATCACAAAAAAAGCAGGAGTAATTAACATCCTCTGAAAGATAAGAAACATTGCCACATCTTTAAAATAAGAATAGCATGTTATTAAAAACAAATATTCAGAGATAAGAAATAGGTTTTAAAAGTTAAAAATGTGATATCAGAGCTTCCCTAGTGGCTCAGTGATAAAGAATCCAGCTGCCAAAGCAGGAGACACAGGTTTGATCTCTGGTCTGGGAAAATCCCACAAACTGAGGAGCAACTAAGCCCATACACCACAACTATTAAGCCTGTGCTCTAGAACCCGAGAGCTGCAACTACCGACCATGTGTGCCCTGCAACAAGAGAAGTCACCACAACGAGAAACCTGTGCACGCAACAGAGAGCAGCCCCCACTTGCTGCATCGAGAGACAAGCCCATGCAACCCACCGAACACAGCCAAAAAGAAACTATTTTTTAAAATGTGATATCAAAAATTAAAAACTCAAAACAAGAGTTGAAACATAAAGTTTAGGAAATCTTCCAGAAAGCAAGGGAAAAAAATCCTAAGAAGTAGGAAAGGTGCTGGGCGGGGGGGGGGGGGGGGCAGGCGGTGTGGGGGATTAGAGGCCTGATCCAGAGGGCCAACAAAATGAGAAATTTCAGAAGGAAAAAAGAGAGAGAGAAAAGGAATCAAAGAAGAGATTCAAGACAGCTTCCCAGCACAGAGAGGCAAAGGTCCAGAGAGAATCCACTCTCCACGCACCAGCACATGGGTGAAGATGGGCCAAGCCATGGTTTCACATTGAAATGTAGTGACAAAAGAGATTCTATAATCTTCCAGGAACAGAGCAAAAGGCAGGTCATATATGAGAGACCAAGAATAAGAATGTCTTTTAACTTCTCAATACCAACACTGTAAGGTAGAAAACTTATTTAACTTACATGCAGAGTACATCATGAGAAATGCTGGACTGGATGAACCAAAGCTGTGATCAAGATTGCCAGGAGAAATATCAATAACCTCAGATATGCAGATGACACCACCCTTATGGCAGAAAGTGAAGAAGAACTAAAGAGCCTCTTGATGAAAGTGAAAGAGGAGAGTGAAAAAGTTGGCTTAAAACTCAACATTCAGAAAACTAAGATCATGGCATCCAGTCCCATCACTTCATGGCAAATAAATGGAAACAGTGACAGACTTTATTTTGGGGGGCTCCAAAAAGACTGCAGATGGTGACTACAGCCATAAAATTAAAAGATGCTTGCTCCTTGGAAGTAAAGTTATGACCAACCTAGACAGCATATTAAAAAGCACGGACATTATTTTGCCAACAAAGGTCTAGTCAAAGCTGTGTTTTTTCCAGTAGTCATGTATGGATGTGAGAGTTGGACTATAAATAAAGAAAGCTGAGTGCCAAAGAATTGATGTTTTTGAACTGTGGTGTTGGAGGAGACTTCTGAGAGTCCCTTGGACAGCAAGGAGATCAAACCAGTCCATCCTAAAGGAAATCAGTCCTGAATATTCATTAGAAGGACTGATGCTGAAGCTGAAACTCCATTACATTGGCCACCTGATGCAAAGAACTGACTCATCTGGAAAGACCCTGATGCTGGGAAATATTGAAGGCAGGAGGAGAAGGGGACAACAGAGGATGAGATGGTTGGATGGCATCACCGACTCAATGGACATGAGTTTGAGTAGGCTCCAGGAGTTGGTGATGGACATGGAAGCCTGGGGTGCTGCAGTTCACAGGGTCACAAAGAGTCGGACACGACTGAGCGACTGAACTGAACTGAAGGCAGAAAACAATTGATGCTTTCAAAATTCTACAATGAAATAACTTTCAGCCTAAAATTCCACACTGAGCCAAATGATGAGTCAAGTTAGCTGAGTGAAGATATTTTCAAACACAAAATGTCTACTAAAATTTATGTCTCTTGCACTGCATTTCAGGAAGCTTTTGAAAGACAGACTCCATCAAAAACAAGGGAGTAAACCAAAAAAAGGAGGCCATGAGATATACAAAACAGGAATTTCAAGTCCAAAGAAAAGGGAGAGGCAATTCCTTGGGACACAGAGAAGAGCAGTTTCCAGAATTAAAACTACACAGCAAGCCAAGAGAGTAACCTGTCTAGAAAGGGGTTGCTAAGAGGGGTGTCTCTTTAAAAAAAAATTTTTAAATGACAGATTTCCTGATGTGCAAACAGTTTTGAGAATCTACTGAATGGTGTGGGAAAAGGTAGTTTTATAACAAAGAAACAAAGAAAATTAAGCTATGAAAAACAAGGCAGTTATTAACTTGAGGACAAATTAAAAGAGAAAGCAATCATAAAATAATGCACTACTCATCAGGTGGGAAAGAGTGAAGGCAAAAGGAGAAGAGGGTGGCAGAGGATGAGACAGTTAGATAGCATCACCAATTCAATGGACAGGAATTTGAGCAAGCTCCGGGATGGCAAAGGACAGTGAAGCCTGGGATGCCGCAGTCTATGCAGGTGGCAGGGAGTTGGACTTGGTGACTGAACAACAGCAATCTGTGAATAACACTTAAATGTCCATGGTAACATAAATACTCAAATTCAGACTTAACCAAAAATTGTAAAATCACCCTAATAGGAAGAAGAAACAGGAAAGACAGAGGAGAAAAGTAGTAAAATAGCCAGATTACTCATTTATCATAATATAGAATCAAGAGACACATCTAAAATTAACTCAAAAGACAGCAGTGTATTATAAATAAAGAACTATAAATATGAGAATAACAGTGAGAAGAATAGGAAGTAAATACTTCTGGGAAGGGAAGCCATGGAAAGTTGGATAGAGTAAGAAATTATTGTTTTATGTCCTAAGCTTTTCACTGTTATTTGCCCTTGTTAACCATGAGTAAGTTTAACAATTTTCACCCCTTAATATTTCAACATATTTTCATATTTAAAGGACTATCAAAATTAATCATAAACTAAAATTTTAAATTCATATAATTTCAGCTAATAAAAAAATAAACCAGTAAAACTGTTAAGCTAATTAAATTAACAAATTAACTTCTGCAGTAAATGAACTTTTCCTTGGACCATTTTATTACAAGCAACAAGAGGCTTTTCTGGGTTGCATGAGAGAACTGGCTTCAGAGTAAACATCACTGCAGCGCAGGAAGGCAGCAGTCCCCCACAGCCCCGGAGCAGTGGCCCTGTGGGCACGGGATTCTCACCGGAGGGAAGCACCTCTGGGGAGCAGCTTCAGCACCACACTGTTTGAGGTAGTCGGCCCAGTCAAAGTCCTGGCCCTGGTAGCCTAGGCAGGGACGAAAGAGCAATGACTCACACTTCACGTGCTCGCCTGGCTTTACCTCTCTGCTGGTATCCACCCACGACTTCTAATTTCGCTAATTTGAGGACTTGATCATTTTAGAGGAAAAAACATCCTATCAAATCTAAAGTATTATTGATTTTTATAAAATAGAGCAACTCTGGAGAGAATTTTCAACTTTCACACTTCAAATCAAGCATTTATTTGAGCAGTATTTATGATTAGTTGTTGACAATTTAACAAAAGATTTTAAAACAGTTATGACTGAATTTGATCTGTGCTAATAATTCCAGTCTCATTATCCTTCTATTACGACTTAGGCGCTAAAGGAAAAGAGATAGCAAACAACCTACAGCACTGGTTAAATCAATGAAGATTTCTTTCATAAAGTTATTTCCTAAAACGTGTCTTAGCTACTACTAATACTCTCAACAGTTTCCTTTTCTACAAAATCTCAATGTTCCCATAACCTGAGTCATGAATTCATTTCACAAAAAAAACCTGAGCTTAATTCCTCGCTTCAGTCTACAGGGTTCTTGGCAGAAGCCCCTCTAAACCAACACCCTGACGGCACTGGCTCTATGCCAGGAGCTGACTGAGCCCTGCTGCCCCGCTGGGTCTGTGCTTCTCTCTGGTCCCCGGAGTTCAGTGCCCCACAGGCACAGAGCAGGCTATAAGACTGCTCCAGCCTACAATGTGCAGCCAGCTCCTCTGCCCAGGTTCAGACTGGCACCGTATTTTCTCTGCCTCCACTTCAACTCCTGACAGTAAATCACCTGCCATTTTGAATTCAAAACCCACTACTTTCCTTCTATTTATAAAGACAGCTGCATTGTCTATAAAAATGCTGAAAGCGCTGATATCTTTAATACAAATGTTTTATCTTCTCACAAAAGACGGCAGACAGGATAAGGAATTTGGGGTGTTCAGAGCATTCACGCAAAGAACTTGCTCCTGAAGGTGTGTACCCCACCCCTTCCATCCTCACCAGGCAGGCACCCCCACTGTCTGGTCACTGATGAGGGAGACCCAGGGGGCTTCTGCTACTGTTTTCCCCTATTTGCTCATCGCAGGAACTGTCGTTCTCACTTTTGTTTCTCCAGTGACTAGTCCAAGGCCTGGCTCAACACAAACATTCCACAAATGTTTGTTGGATAAATGAAGGCTGAACGGAAGACAAAGGTTCACAGTCTGTGACTCTTGTGAACAGAAAAGAACACTCCCAGTCCAGTGTTCCAGCAGTCACCATTTGGAAAGTGAAGATACATTTTACCAAGGACTTGCCAATAAAGTATAATACATCGCCAGTCAAATAATCTGACTTGCTGATATAAAAATCAGATAAACATATTATACTTCCAGATACTCTAAATTAAAATTTTTATTTCAGCTCAAATAAGTCATATTTAGTAGCCTTAATTAAAGGGTCAAAGGTTAAACTTTGCAAGGCTGCAAACATGAGGAAAATGAGCTGCTACTTTCCTACTTACAGCCTGAGTTCTACTCTTGACCAAAATCCTCCTCTGAAGTCCAAAGCATCTCCCTTTAAGAGGAGGTCCAGAAACCGAACAGTCATCAATCCACCTCCTCACTCTGGCTCTCAGGCTGTTTCTTGTAAGCCAGCTCCCAAAGCTCATTGCATCCTACCCTCACCCCTACTGCCTCCCGACAGACACAGATGGAGGCTGCATGGAATCCTAGGTTGTCATGAAGATATTTATCTAAGTAGTAGGACATACTTTCCTAGTTTTCAAGCTTAATTTATGGGCTTCCCAGGTGGCTCAGTGGTAAAGAATCTGCTTGGCAAGCAAGAGACATGGGCTCAAACCCTGGGTCAGGAAGATCCCCTGGAGTAAAATGGCAAACTTTTATTCTTGCCAAGGAAATCCCATGGACAGAGGAGCCTGAGGGGCTACAGTCCACAGGCTTGCAGAGTCGACACAACTGAGCGACTAAGCATAGCACAGCAGCACAAGCTTAATTTGTAACATTTAAATATGTAGAAACTGGAATCTAGGTCTTTGTTTATACTTGTCTTGTGCCCCCAAACCACTAAGGACTGGACTGGGTGTGGGGGGGGGGGGGACAAAAGATCCAGGTAAAGCCACCTGATAAATCTCATTTATCTCATAAATCTCATGATAAATCTCATTCCCAAGCAAACAAATGAGAAAAGAATGAATACACACCAGGAGGGGGGCTGATGTGTAAACCATTCTTCAGACTCCACTGCACAGGGAAAATACCAGGGCTGTCGGTGTGACACACGAAGGATCGCTGCCCACGATTCTCCAGTCGCAAATCATCCATTTCCACCAGAAAATACTTTTCATCAAAAACCTGTATGTATAATTTAACACACAAAATAGATAAACTTTTTTTGTGTACATATATACATACGTGTGCACATACACACATGCCATTTCTTTGGTGTAGCTAATAAACATGTTATA
Organism: Bos taurus; assembly: GCF_002263795.3. Taxonomy (NCBI): domain Eukaryota; kingdom Metazoa; phylum Chordata; class Mammalia; order Artiodactyla; family Bovidae; genus Bos; species Bos taurus. The sequence goes on along the minus strand of NC_037349.1, from coordinate 47,970,194 downwards.
AAAGTTCGTAGCCACATTAATAGTAACGTTAAGTCTGTTTTAATACTACTACTAAGCACTCAATAAATCTTATCTTTATGTCAGTATTGTTTTAATCAAATGCTTTTCATGTAATATTAATTCAGTTTTAATCTTTCTAACAATCTAATGAGGTACCATTATCAACCCTATTTTGCAGAAAAGAAAACTGAGTTTAAAAAAGTTAGTAACTTGCACCATGTTACACAGACGGGTAGAAACAGAGCTTAGATTTAAATCCAAGTGTGTGAGCTGTGAACAAAGCTTCGTTCAGACTTAGAGAGGAGTCAGCTACACTAGTTTATTAGATCAGATCCTAGCCTAGTTTCAAATACCAAAAAGAAGGTTTTATGAACCTCCCCTAGCTCCTTACCACCTACCATTCAGACTCCAGAAAGGACTTTCTGGCCCCATTGCAGGTTCAAGATCCCTTCTTGTTCTAAGAATTATCCTCTTCTGAGACAAGGAAAATTCAAATCTCAATAGGTCAGATGATTCAGCTTCCAAGTAACCACTCCTCTTGTCACACCTGACTTTTGGTTCTACTCTCAGTAAACGGACTTCTGCTCTACTCCTAAAACAAAATTCTCTGCCTTATGCATCAGTTCTCATAACCAGTAACTGGGCCTGTTACCATCACAGACAACCCGCCCTGTTCTTGTGCGTACTCCTAACCAGAGCCTGTTTTCGTTAGTCTTCCAAAAGATTAAAAGTCTACGTCTGGAATCCATGGCTGGAACAACTCTACTTTCAATCTTGTGACACTAAGACCACTGTTTTCCACACACCTGTTCACCCAATGAGCCTGGCACCTAGTTGGACATTGATGACACTGCCTGCCTCCAAACTTTTCAGATACCATGGGCTACCTCCTGGTTAGATCTCCTCTAGTTATGGAGGACTGCCCTAGGACACAGCTACGACTGCCCCCAAAGAATGTGCACCCCACTCCTCTGGTACCCAGGCTTTGGTTAACTGGGGCAACCAAGCTCTGAAAAAGGAATGCACCACAAAGAGTTGGACATTAGAAACGTAAGATGTGCACAGAACTAATTCTAACCTCACAGCTTAGGAGAAACAATGGATTGGATTAGCAGAGTCTAACGATCAAAACACCACCAATTTCCTAAAACAGCCACCCTAACAAGAATTCTTACCAAGATAGTTGCCTCCATTTTACCTTAACAACTGTAGCAGGAGAGATGCCAAAAGGAGACCAGGGGTCCACAGCTTCTAATTTCATATTTACAGAGAATGAATGAGTGCCGATCACTCGCTTGTCCTGAAATGCAAAGGCCAAGAGGAAATAAAATATAGTATTTTCACATTTACTTTACGCTAACATATAGCTGAATACTACTCATTTTTAAATTTTTTATTTACTTGCTTTTGGTTGTACTGGGTCTTTGTTGCTGCCTACAGGCCTTCTCTAGCGGGGGCTACTCCTTGTTGTGGTGTGTGGGCTTCTCACTGTGGTAACTTCTCGTTATAGAGCATAGGCTCTAGGAACACAGGCCTCAGTAGTTCTAACATGCAGGCTCATTAGTTGTGGCTCCTGGGCTCTAGACTACAGGCTCAGTACTTGCAGTGCACAAGCTTGGTTGCTCCATGGCATGTGGGATCTTTCCAGAACAGGGATTGCACGCTTGTCTCCTGCATTGGCAGGTGGATTCTTATCCACTGCATCACCAGGGAAGTCCTGAAAACTACTCTTAATTAAAATAATGAAACTGTCTAGCTTCTATTAAATAATCTAGTCCTGTAATTATCTTCCTAGCCTAGAAAAAACTATTCAGGAAAAAAACGAAAACCAAAGGGAGCAAGCACTCCTACTCACTACATTTGGAACACAAGGACCATCCACAGAAAACAACAAGCTTATTTTAATACAAGTCAGGGCTATGTAGTTTAAAAGCAGAAGAGAAAAGACTCAGAATGCTTTAAGAGCATTCGGGAGAAAACCTAGACTACCTTCAGGTAAAAAGGAAGGATGATCATCACTCCAGCCTTGAAACCTCTTCGTCTCCTTCAGTCATCACAGCGCTCTCACTGACACCAGGGGTTATTTCACACTTTGCAGCTTCCTCATATTGCTGTACTCTACTGTGAGAAGACAAGTCCCTATCTACCACATTTTTGTTTTTACCTTAAACAAATAAGATGGTAATGGCTCTTCCTCCTCTTTGACTTTGGCCAAGATCTCTTGCCACTCAGCTTCATTTTTCAGATGTCTGATGGCTTTAGTTAAAACAAGACAGGATGCTTTAAGTGATCTGAGAACTTACAAATTTTATAACTGCTCTGAAATCATTCACATAAACAAAAAAGTCACTTTCCCCTGGGAAAAGGGAGGGGTTCAAGCCCACTTATACCGTCTTTACTCAGAGCAGTCCTACTTAAACTTCAGTACCTTGTGTCCTCTGTTCAGAACCTGGGTAGTAGTTGAGTAAAAACACCTATCATGAGACCATAAGGATTACTCCAGTCCACAAAATAATACAACATCCAAATTGTGGTATATAATAATGAATGCGAGTGATTTCAACATTAACTCCTATTTTAATATCTTTTTTTAAAAGTTTTTTATTTTTTTAAACTGGAATATCTTTAATCAATAATCCGCTTTGAACTCAAGACCTGTCCTACTCCTACATCTATTTGAATGCTACTTAGAGAACTTTTCTTCAGTTTTGGTAAGGGGTCAGTATAACTTAGGGCAGAAGTCAGTAAAAGCTGGGGCAGAAGGTATATCAGTATGTGTGGCAAATTACTAAGGCAACAAAGCTCCCCCCTCCAAAAAAAAAAAGGCATTTACATATTCCATATACATTTGCAATACTTCTATTATGCAAATCAACAAAGGCTTTTGTAACATGCAGAATAATGTATTTTTCAGTCTCATTGATATTAATAAACAATAATGCCCAATATTAAAAGAAAAATGTTGTATTGCTCCTCACCTGATGGGGGTTGAAGCTCATACCCTTGTTGAGCAGCCCAACCAACGTGATGAAGAAACGGATCCAAGTAATACAACCAATGCTCAACATTATCAGAACCCTCAAGTCCTTCATAACGCAGCTTCAGCCTTCCCCCAATGTTGTCTACCACAGTAACAATCCAAGTACTTAAAGAGTCCTGGAAAGCTTGACATTCCAGCCTGGAACCTGGAGCAATGAGATCTAAAGGATTCCTCCCGTTACGGAGCTATAAGTAAAAAAGCAAAATGATTTTATGAGAGGTAACATAATATTTTTAAAAGTCAAGTTTTAAATGAACTCAAACTAGCTTTTATATTCTTATCCATTCAAAGCTAGGGACACTGAACCGCCTAATATTAGACAAGTCTGTATAGTATTATTTCTGGTGATGTGAAAATATCTACCTTAAAGAAAATTTACTATAAAGCAATAGAACTATTCTAAAAGATTTCTATCTCTAGGACTATGCTACATAGTTTCATCTAGAAAGAATTTTTAAAATATCATCATTACTTAAGTCTTTGTAAAAGCCAAGTATGATCATCATTAAAAAAAAAAAAAAATCAAACATGACAAAAGTAAAAATCACCCACAACCCACCTCCAGGAAAGAACACGATAAATGCTTTGGCAAACACTCTGTGAGAATAGGTTTTTTACACCCAAGTCAACATCCATCCATGTCTTATCTTTTTCTCTCTCTTGTATTTTTTGAAAACTATATATTGTTTTTCAGTGTGTTTGTATCACTTAATATTTTATAGCTATCTTTCTATTACAGCACATACAAATCTTCCTCATTCTTTTAATCTGCTTTACTGATATTCTCTATTATACTTGGGCAGTAGTTTATCCACTTACATACTGATGGGATTTCAGTTATTTCTGATGTTTTACTCATTTCACAACAATGCTCTTACGAATAATAGAGTAAGTGTTTTGAATACACTCAACGAAAGGAAAAGTTTAATTCTCATTCTTTAGATATACTACTAAAAACTAGAAAAAAGAAATAAAAAAGAGTGATTTCAATATATCATGTCATCATTTCTTAATGTTCAAACTTAATTTTTTTCCTCCTAAGACTGTTCTATGATAATTACATATTTATATATGTGCAAAAGAACACATGAACAAACAAAGGCACACATTCACAACTAAAGATAAAAATGGCTGAATCAAAGTCATTACAGAGCAGATTAATTCATTTATTCATATGTTACTGAGTGGTGAGCCAGACCCTGACTAAACGTAATTAAATGTGTCAGAGTACAGACACACCTCTGAGATATTGCAGGTTCAGTTCCAGACTACAGCAATAAAGTAAATATAGAAATAAAGTGAACCAAACTAATTTTTTGGCTTCCTGGTATATATAAAAATTAAGTTTGTACTATAGTTAGTCTATTAAGTATGCAACAGCATTATGTCTAAAAAAACAATGCATAAACTTTAATTTAAAAATACAGAACAAAAAACTTAATACAATAGTTACATCAAAGATCACTGATTAGAGATCATACAAATATAATAATAATGAAAAAGTTTGAAACATTGTGAGAATTACCAAAATGTAATACAGAAACACAAAGTAAGCAAACACTGCTGGAAAAATAGTGCCAACAGACTTGCTCAAAGAAGGGTTGCCACAGAGCTTCAATTTGTAAAAACTGCAGTATCTGTAAAGCACAGTAAAGTGAAGCACAATAAATTGAGGTATGCGTGTATAAAATATAAAGATCACCTAGAAACAAATTCAACAATCAAGCTTAAAAGGGGAATTGTGAATGGATCACAGAATCAAATATATAAGAGTTAGAACTATAAAACATTCAGAATATAGGAGCAAACCTTTATGACCTTGAGTTAAGCAAAGCCTTCTTAAAGATTAAGACAAAAAAAGATAAATTGGATTACATCGAAATAAACTTTTGTTCTACAAACAATATCTTCAAGAAAGTGAAAAAACAATCTACAAAACAGGATAAAACATTTTAAAAATCATATATCTTGATCTAGACTTGTAATTTGAATTTATAAGTAACCCTTACAAGCCAATAATAAAAAGATAAATAGCCCAATTTTAAAATGAGCAGATACTTCTCCAAAAAAGAAGCACATAGAAAGATTTTCAATATTACCAGTCATTAGGGAAATGCAACTCAAAGTGAGAAGCCACTTTACACACAATAGGACAGCTATAGCCAAAAACAGAACAACAGGTGTTGGTAAGGATGTAAAGACATTGGAACCTTCATAAACCACATTTCACATATGCTACAAACAATTTTGCTGGTATAACAGAGACAAAATGTAAATTAGAAACATCATAACCAATAAATTCATTTCACAAAAATAAGATTATCTATATTCACCAAAAAGCCCAAAAGCTACACTAATTTAAAAGAACTGCTGAAAGCAGGTAGGTAGTGCTGCAGGATCTTCTGGGAAAAAGAAAAGGGGTCTCTCAAGTCACCTGGTGTGGGAGTTACACATGTCCACACCAAAAGATTCAACCCTGGCTCAGTCCCAAGTGAGAGCTGAAAAAGGCCACATTTCCAAGCTGCGTGAAAGAATCTGGAAAACTATAGCGTTTTATGTGTTTGCAACCAATTAAAAAACATTCTAGGCTCTGAGCAAGCCACCAGTTTACAACCTCTGAGGTTAAGTTTACACCCTTAAGACCTACACCTGGGTTTGTAGTAGTAATGCTGAACTGACTCAGAGTGGTAAATAAGCAAGCCATTTTAAGATTCCCTGAAGAGGAACATTAGTTTTCCATCCTGATTCTGGAAGCAATAATACTCACGCCCTCTAGCAGTGGAACAGGAGGACTACATGCTCCGGTCAGGGTCTGCCGTAGAAACTCATCCCAGTCAGACACTTTATCTCTGATGCCTAGATGACGGAATCATACTGTCAGCCACGAAACACAAAGAAAGTAAACCACACAGAATACAGAAAACTAACTCTGTGAAAATGGTTTAGAGGTGCATTTAACTTTTTAATATGTAAGAGCCCAACATATTGATTCTTTGAGAGCTTAAAAATAATACTCCTGTAGATATGAGTTACTTCCTGGTTAGTTTTATCCAAAAAAAAAGGAGAACGGGCCCAACTCACTGTAAGTATCACTGTCAGTATAATGTTATTCAAAAATAAGCTACTTTTTTATTGTGGAAATTTTCAAACATACCGAAAAGTAGAGAAAATAATATAATGAATCCCCATGTACGGTAGTTTCAACAACTGCCTTTTATCCTTGTTCCCTTCATCCTATTCCGTTCTTTCTCCACAGGTAACTTTCCCCACAGGGACATACATTTAAATTACTATATTTGAAAATCATTGAAATAGTTTTTCTATTTTGGGTAGTTAATTCACAAGCTCCAAACACAGATTTATTTGCATTTTTTAAAACTTTTTTTCACAAGTTATATAGAATATTTACATGGTTCAAAATTCAATTCTACAAAGTAAGTTACATTCAGAAAATCTGGCTTTTGTCTTTGTCCCCTTCATCCTATTCCCTCCTTTTCCTATAGGTAACTTTTTAAAATGGTGTGTTCCTTACTGCTATTCAACCGTTGTTCAATTAAAAAAAGTATTCCTTCATTTTTAAAAAATGAAATTCACACACACATTCATATATCTTCTTCCTCCCTCATTCAATATGGATTTTTCTTTATTCATGTAACAAAGCATCTGGAGACCACTCCTTTGATGTATGTAGATAGACTGTTTCTTTTTCTTAATGACTGTACCTTCTGTCACTATGAAGTAGTCTTCTTTGGAAAGGTGATATATATTGTTATACACACACAACAGAATATTACTCAGTTATAACAAAGAATGAAATAATGCCATCTGTAGCAACATGGTGGACCAAGAGATTAATCATGCTAAGTGACATAAGTCAAAGACAAATATCATATGATACCACTTTTACGTGGAATCTAAAAAATGGATACAAATGAACTTATTTACAAAACAGAAACAGACTCACAGACATAGAAAACAAACTTACAGTTATCAAAGGGGAGGGAGAGGGATAAATTAGGAGTTTGAGATTAACAGATACACATGAGCACACACAAAACAGAGAAACAACGAGGATCCACTGTACAGCACAGGGAACTATATTCAGTATCTTGCAATAACCTATATGGAAAAGAACCTAAAAAAGAATTTATATAATATGTATAACTGAATTACTCTGCTGAATACTTGAAACCAACACAACATTGTAAATCAACTATACTTCAATTAGAAAAATAACAATAAAATACCCTTCTTTGTCTCTTACAGTGCTTTCTGATCTGAATTCCACCTTTGTCAGATATCAAGACTGAGACTCCTGCTTTCTATTTGCACCTGGTCTACGTATCTTTGTCCATCCTTTTCTGTTTATTCTTTCAGAATATCTCCATTTACGTATGTTTCCTGTAATAGCACAGAAGTGGGTTTTACTTTGTGAGCCAACCTGAATTGTCTACTTTTAATAGAAGAGAAAGCCCATTAATTTATATATAATTTATTTATAAACATAATTTATTTACATTATCAAAGATATGGCCTCAATGCTGACTTATTGTTTAATATTACATAAATTACCTGTGTGGATCTATAGTCTTTCACTATGTGATATATTTTATTTAAATATATACTTTTTCTTTTTAAAATCTATCTTTTGGCACTTAGAAAAGTCTGTGGTTCTTTTTTCCTTCTGGTTATCTTTATACTAAATCTTTATGTAACAATTCTAGTCCTCTTTAATTTTAGACTATTTTCTATTTCTTTTTTTTAACAAACAACGTTAAGTTAGCAATAACCTCCTTTTTCTCCTCTCTTTCAGCATCTCATTTCACGTAACAGCATTTTACTCCCAGTTCACACATGAAAGGTAATCAGTTAAATTATTAGGCAATAACCCTGTTTTCAAAGGGGGAGGGAGGATGAATAAGCTTATACCACCATTCACCTGTTCTCTCCACTGTGGTCCCATGTTTTTTACAGCTATACTGTATTTATGTTGTCTCTCTTATAACCATCTTTTAGCTTTAAATTCTATAGCCATATATACATTTCAGTTCAATTCAGTCGCTCAGTCGTGTCCGACTCTTTGCAACCCCATGAATCGCAGCACGCCAGGCCTCCCTGTCCATCACCAACTCCCGGAGTTCACTCAAACTCACGTCCATCGAGTTGGTGATGACATCCAGCCATCTCATCCTCTGTCGTCCCCTTCTCCTCCTGCCCCCAATCCCTCTCAGCATCAGGGTCTTTTCCAATGAGTCAACTCTTCACATGAGGTGACCAAAGTATTGGAGTTTCAGCTTTAGCATCAGTCCTTCCAATGAACACCCAGGACTTATCTCCTTTAGAATGGACTGGTTGAATCTCCTTGCAGTCCAAGGGACTCTCAAGAGTCATTTAGGGTTTCACTAACCATTGTCACACTAACATTTCTTCATTTGTTTGATTTTCTGTGGCTCATTCTCTAGTGGATTTCTTTGGAAGGGCTCATGGGAACAATATTCCCTGGGTCTCTACATATTCCTAACATGTGGCCTTTACACCTGAAGCTCAGTTTGGCTAAACATAAAATCTTGGCCTTGTATATTCTTTTACTGAATTTCTTAAATATGTTACCCTGTCATCTTTTGGCATAAAGCATGTTGTCGATCAGTCTGGTGACAATCTTGTTTTCTTAACTTTTCAAGAAACTTAAGTGTTTTTTGCCTAAATGATCAAGGGATCCATTTCTGCTTTAGAGTTTAATACACACCTTGATGTAGCTGTTCTCATTTGATTTCTCCTTGTACATAGTGAAACCTTTCAATATGTATTTTTACATCCTATTTGATTTCCATAGTTTTCTTAAATTATAGTTTACAGTATTTTATTATTTCATTGCTTTGGTTCTTATCTTCAGGGACGTCTATTTTTGCCAATCTATATTATTTTCTCCAAGTCCTTTTTAATTCTTTTAATTAAAATTTTTTCTTCTTTTTCCTCTTCTCTTTCTGTTCCATTGCTCATGCTTGAGTCACTCCTGTTTTCATCTTAGTCTTCATTTCAACTATTTTTAAACTTCTAGTTCTTGTCTAACTTCTATTTTTTTTTTCCAAATCTTCCTTTTCTCTAGTCAGTTCATTTTCTAATTTTTATAAATTTTATTTATGGTTTTCTCACTGCTCTATTGTAGTTAATATTTTCTTTTATCCTGTTTTGAAATGTTTTTGTCTGATACAGTGTTCACCTCTTTTGTGATTATGTTTCTCTGGAAGGATTTTATTCTTCCTTTTTGCCTTTTTTAAAAAATTATAACTTGACCTTGTATGAGACTTGACAGAAATCATTTCCTGTTGTTCATGTTTAAATGAGGTGATTTTGCTATACTCTTGAGATAGTGGGCCAGGTAACTTCATGTCTCCAGAACTTTCTCTTACATTGTTTTTTCACAGAATGTTAATGATCAGCTAGAAGCCCACAAAAACCCCAGGACTCTAAACACTCAGATCTTCATTTGTAAATATCATCCTTCAAAATACAAAAAAAAAAAAAAGAAAATCACCAGGGATTCCTAGAGAAATGGCTGATTTCAGGGTTGAGGCAGGGGAAAGTTTCCTGAATAAGAAACTATTCAAAGAATAATGGGAACATAGCAAGGGACACATCTGCCAGCTTGAAGAGGTGTCCACTGGCCAAATCTAGGACAGTGTGATCATCAAAATAAATAATGACAGCAAGGATCATAATCCACTGAGTAAGACTCATGAGTCTACACTGACATATATACATAAATACAGACGCATACACAAACGCATGTGTGTAAACAGGAGAAAAGGGAAAGCCCTTTCTGTAGTAGAAAGCCAATTATGAAATGTAGAAGGAATTAGAAAAAAACACTCGCTAAGCATTAGTAGTAACTGTTTCAGATAAAAATTACCAATGGATGCCAAAAATAGTGGGTGATGCTTAAAGACTAAAGAGATATTTACATAATTTTAAGGTATCTGCCCACAAGATACTAACTAAAAATGGTAAAAGTAATTTTACAGTGGAAAAATTTGGAATATATCAACTTAAGTGATGAAAGTTAATATCACAAGTTAGTGACCGGACAAATTAACAGCATGTTGTCTCCTAACATCATGCACCAGAAGGACACAGCATTACTTCTGCATTTTTTCCTACCAAATGTCCACAGTCTGAATGTAAGTAAACATCAGACAAACCTAAATTGTGACACATGCTAAAAAATAATTGGCCTATACTCCTCAAAAATGTCAACATCAAGGAAGACAAAGAAAGGTTAAGGAAACTAAAAAGATGACAGCCAAATATACTGAAATCTTGGACAAGGAAAAGATACGGGGAATAATGAATGTTTTGGATCCAAGACATAATGAACATTAGTGGGAAAACTGGCCCGTAACTTTCAAAGATGTCAAAGTCATGGAAGACTTTGGAACAAAAGACTAAGGAACTGCCCCAGATTAAAGGAATCTTTAGGAGACATGATAAATGAATGTAACAAATGACTTGGGATTTTCTTTTACTATAGGAACATTTTACTATAAAAACATTATTGATGAAAACAGAACAAGCTCTATAGATTAAACAACAGTATTATATCAAAGCTAATTTCCTGATTTTATTATTTTACTGTGTTCATCAATGTCCATTTTTAGAGGTGTATTCTCATGTTAAGAGTAAAAAGGAAAAAAAATAAAAAAGGCATTGTGTCTACAAGTGACTCTCAATGGTTCATTAAAAAGATACGTGTGTGTGTGTGTGTGTGTGTGTGTGTGTGAGTGAGAGAGAGAGAGAGAGAGAGAGAGAGAAAAGAGAGAGACAAAGAGAGGGAAGAAAGGAGGATAAAGTAAATGTGGTACAATACCAACATTTGGGGAAAGCTGACAATAAGGCCCCAAGAATTTTCTATATTTTTGCAAATCTGAAATATTTCTGTAAATCTAAAATTATCAATATAACAAAATAAGAAGCTGGAAGAAAAGCATATGAGGTCTAAATTTTCTTAAGGCCATCTCTTTCCTTTTTCCATGTTTATATGACTCTTCTCTTCCTTTTGTCCTATTGTCTCTGTCCTGCTTAATTTGGATTCTACTCCCAGTAGGGCTCTTTCCTCAAAGGGAGCTTCAGCTGGTTTACTTTAAAAGCTCACAGGTCCCAGACTGTCTGAAGGTAATAGGAGGGAGGACAGTAAAATCAGAAAGAGAAACAACCTGGCCCAATGTACTCTAAGACAGCCAGACCTACAAGTTAAACTCAGAGAGCCTCACACACCCACAGGATGGTAAACAACTGATGCTCCCTATGAATGTCATAAAAGATTGAGGCTTATAAGGAGCACAGAAAATAATTTTTTCTAATGGAAATTTATATTATTCCTTATAAATATTCTCATTCAAAATACTAACCCAAAGAAGTTAGGAAGACTAATGTGCTTAGGAGATGTGAAAATCTCAAGACTGTGGACAGCCTAAATTTTCCTATATCAATACCACATCACATCTGGATATGACGTATCGCCATTACCTTCTGGGGCTTCGAGGGTCTTTTTATTCTGTTCACACCACCCAATGGGATAGAGGTCAGCTTTCCTAATGTCACACCAGAAGTCTGCTCTGCGATCCTCCCCGTAGCCATCGTAGCGGAGGAGGAGCAGCTGCTCACAGGTGGTAATGATGGTGGCAACCCAGTAGGTTTCAGGGTCAGTTTTCACAGCCACCTCCAGTTTCATCCCAGGAGCAAATCCATTTTGCAAACGTGTGTCCACCTGAACAGAGACATGTTATTAACCACCAGAAAAACATCTAATGAGTACTTCTTTGGCCAACATTCTTTAAGACTTACCATTCTAAAGCACTAAATGCAATAAAATCTTCTCAAGGGAAATCTGAGAAATTTCAGTTCTAACTCACAGGAGTAATCCAAACAAAACAGGGACTAGCAATGCTGTTCGGTCCCATCAACCCTGAAGGAGCTTTAAGAGAACTCAGTATTCCACGAAAGCTGTCTATCATGATTATAGAATATGCTTTCTATTAAATATACAGACCACTGAATGTTCACCATTTTAACAACCTTCAACACATTAAGATTTCAAGAGTGATTTAATCATTCAAAAGAAGAAAATTCATGAAGCTAGAAAAAGTAAAGGACAAACAGAAGTTATATTGATAATAAATATGTATAATACATACCATACAGAGGGAGCCATATTTCCCAGTTTCCCTGAAACAGTCTGTGTTTACACCTGTTATCTCTGAATAATAACTAATAATGCCTCCTCTCTCTCTCAAAAGTGCCCTAATTTAAATGACAAATTATATAGTCACAAACGTTGCAGTCTGCAATTCTGAAAATCCTGTATGTATGTACTAAATAATGAGAGCCAGGTTTCTTACTGTGGGACAAAGAAGTGCATAAACCAAAATGCATAAATTCAAGTTAATCACGAGAAAAACCAAAGCCCAACTAAGAAACCTAAAACATTTAGGTTGGTGAAAAAGTAATTGCAGTTTTGGACCATGAATTTTAAATCATTATAACTAGGTTCAAACATATCTTTATTAATCAAAATAGGAATCATTAGAATCAACACATTTTTGCCAATGAGAAATAAGTTTGCTTATTCCTGTAGCACAAAAATCCATGCTTTGGGATTCAACAAACTCTTGGAAAGCATTTTCTGCCTCCTGCTGGTTGTAGAAGCATTTCCCCTGCAAAAAGTTGTCAAGATGTTTCAAGAAGTGGTAGTCGGTTGGCAAGCGGTCAGGTGAGTATGGCAGATGAGGCAAAATCTTCATAGCCCAATGCTAGTTGTGCGACGCATGGTCAGGTGTTGTTGTGGAGGAGAATTTGTCCCATTCTGTTGACCAACACTAGTTGCAAGCATTGCAGTTTTCTGTGCAGTTCAGTTCAGTTGCTCAGTCGTGTTCGACCCTTGTGAGTCTTCAGTGCATCTCATCAACTGGCTGAGCATACTTCTCAGATGTAATGGTTTTGCCAGGATTCAGAAAGCTGTAATGATCAGACAGGCAGCAGTTCACCAAACAGTGACCATCACCTTTCTTCGGTGCAAGTTTGGATTTGGGAAGTGCTTTGGAGCTTCTCCTCAGTCCAGTCACTGCGTTGGTCATCACTGGTTGTCATATAAAATCCATTTTTCATCACACGTCACAATCCAATCAAGAAGTGGTTCACTATTGCATAGAATAAGAGAAGATGACACTTCAAAATGACGGTATTTTGATTCGTGGTCATCTCATGAGGTACCCACTTATCAAGCTTTTTCACCTTTCCAATTTGCTTCAAATGCCAAACGAATACAGAATGGTCGACATTGAAGTCCTCGGCAATTTCTTCTGTAGTTTTAAGAGGATGAGCTTTGATGATCCTCTCAATTGGTCACTGTCAACTTCCGATGGCCAGTCACTGAGGAGAGCAGTGGCTTAAAGCTCCTCATCTTTAAGGGTCTCATCTCCTTTGCAAAACTTCTTGAATCACTACTGCAATATACATTCGTTAGCAGTTTCTGGGCCAAATGTGTTGTTGATGTTGTGAGTTGTCTCCACCGCTTTATGACCCATTTTGAACTCGAATAAGAAAACTGCTCGAATCTGCCTTTCATCTAACATCATTTCCCTAGTTTAAAATGAATATAAAATAAACAGCAAATAATAAGTCACTAGCAAAAAAATATAAAGTGAGAAATGTGTATTAAAATGATGGTGTAACATAACCACATTAATAAAAGAACGTATTCTGATATCAAACAGCCAAGTTCAACAATGCAAGACCGCAATTATTTTTGTACCAACACAACTGAGCAACTTCACTTTAATTTTTCACTTTCATGCATTGGAGAAGGAAATGGCAACCCACTCCAGTGTTCTTGCCTGGAGAATCCCAGGGACGGGGGAGCTTGGCAGGCTGCCGTCTATGGGGTCGCACAGAGTCGGACACGACTGAAGTGACTTAGCTTAGCTTAGCTTAATAACTAGTATATGATTTGCACTTCAAAAGTATCCACACCATGAAAGACAGAGAGCATGAGGAACTGTCATGCATTGGAGGAGCCCATGGAAACACAACAACTAAGTACAATGTGGCCATCATAACCACTGGGAAGTGAGGGGGCTTCTGCAAACGAGAAGCCAGAAAGGGAAAGTATACATCCTGTGTAAAACTTCATTTTTATTCTAATCACTAACCTGCTGTATTCCTCAAAGGTAATCACTATCCTAAATTATAACACTACAGTTTAACACTGCCTGTGTTTCAGCACTATGTGGGCAAAATTATGCAGTATGAATGCTTTTCTTGCCCAACACTGCTTATGAGATTCATTTGTGCTGTTGCACATAACAGTACTTGATCTCTTTTCACTCCTGTATAATGTTCCATTATACACATACGTCATAATTTATCCATTCTAATTCTTCTAGGAGAAGGCACTCTGGATAGTTCACAGTTTTGGAAGACTACTAATAACACTGTCATGATTATAAGAATAGATCCGTATGTCACTTGATGCATACCTACATGAGTTCTTAAAAAGATACGTCCAAGCTGTTTCCCAAAGTGGTTGCACCAATGTACTCTCCCAATAGCGTACAAGAAATCTTCTTGCTCCAACATTCTAACCAATATTACTGTATTTTCAGCTTTTTTCATTTTAACCATCTTGAAGCATGTATTATATTATCTTGCTGTGATTTTAATTTGTATTATTATTTATAGACTTGAGAATGTTTATATTTTATTAGCCACTTAAGACTTCTTCTGGGGAATGCCTAAATTTTTTGCCAACTTTTGACTCAGTATTCTAGATATCAGTTTGCTAATTACTTGTATTACAAATATCATTTTCTTGATAGTGTTGTCTGATAAATAGAAGTCATTAATTGCAATATACTCTGATCCATCAATATTTTTCCATTAAAAGGTTAATTAATTTTCTGTATTTTTAAACAAATTCTCCCTATCCCGAGAGGTCATAAGATATATCAATACTACTATATTATTTTCTAGAAGCCTTTCATATTGAGAACTAATATCCACCCTGAATTAATCTCTATCTGTGGTCTTAGACTGAGGTCAGGTTTTACTTATTTGAATCAGTTTGTCAATTTCTACCTAATTTTTTTTGGTGTTTGATTTGAGTTGCAGTAAATCTACAGATTTGTTTGGGAAGAACTGACATCTTTAAAACAATGAGTCTTCCATTATATGAACAAGGCATATTCCTTCATTTTAAGTTATTTCAATAAAGATTTGTGTCTCTTTGCAAATATCTGTTACATTTGATGTTTTTTATGTTATTGTAAATCACATCTTTCAGCTTCCATTTTTGTCTGTTACTAGTATATAGAAATATAATCTTTTTTTATATCTGTCTTGTATTTAAAAATCTTGCAAAAATTACTCATTAATTCTAATATAGTTGTACATTATTTTATATATTATTCATCTGCAAATAATGATTTTTTCCCCTTCCTTCTCAATTTTTAAACATTTTAATTGTTTTTCTTACCTTATTGTATTGGTTAGATCCTCCAATACAATTATCAAATAGGAATCATGTTAACCAGCATAATTTTTGTCTTCTTCCATAATAAAAAGAAATATGAATCATATTACTATTAATAGTTTTCTGTAGATTTTGTATATATACACATCATCAAATTAAGGACATTCTCATCTATAGATTGCTAAGAATTTTATCATAAGTGGATATGGAATTTTATCAATAATTTTCTTTATATATTGTGATAATAGTAAAAATTGTCTCCTTTACTCTACTACTATGGTGAATTATGCTGGTTTATTTTCAAATGTTAAGCCATCCTGCATTCCTGTAAAAAATCAACTTGTTATTAATGTATTATCCTTTTTAAATACAGGTACATTCAGTTTGGTATACAAAGTTTACTTTGTATGAAGCTATTTTTGCATCAGTCATTGTAAGTGACACATCTCTGTAATTTTCTCTTCTTGAATTATTAGGTTTGGTATCAAGGTTGTGCTGATGTCTAAACAAATTGGTACCCTACAATTAATATAGGATCGAATGACTAGACAGAAAGGAAACAGAAGACTTAAACAAGATTATAAATCAACGAGACCTAATAGATGTAAAGAGAACACTACTCAGCAACAGGAGAATGCACATTCCTCTCAAATGAACATGGAACATTCTCCAGGACTGACCATATCAGGACAAAAATAAAAAATCATACAAAGTAACTTTTCTGATCACAATGGAATAAAACTTGAACTCAGTAACACAAGGAAAACTAAAAAATTCACAAATATGTGCATATTAAACACAGCTAGCCAACAGATCAAAAAAGAAATCACAAAGGAAATTAGAAAATTCTTTGAGACAAGTTATAACAAAAATTGGGCTTCCCCGATGGCTCAGATGGTAAAGAATCTGCCTGCAATATGGGAGAGAAGAAAGCAGCATCATAAAATACATCCAAAGCGTTCTGTTCTTCTTAACAAGACTAACCCTCAAGAAAAACTATTTCACTAGGTCCTAACCAACTACAGTGAACAGAACCTTACTGATCTAAGGTAAGGAAAATACCCAACTCCAGCCCCCTCTAGCCTCCAAAATAGGGGAAAGAATACACACAACTCAGGCTCACTAAAACACTGAGACCAAATCACAGGACTAGAGAATGCTTTTGCTCCCCTCGTACCTTACCACCACATTAAGAGGGCTCCTGTACAAAAGGTGAGGCAAAATAAACGACAGCAAAGTACCTTTTAGCCTCTCACACCCACAGCTAAAACGAACAGTAAAATCAGCCTAACTTTTATCTGGATAAACAGAAAACAATGAAAACTCATTTATTTCTTTTTTTTTTACTCAGTATATTATTAACATATCCAGCTTTCAACAAAAACTTACAGAGCTACTGCAAGACAAAAAACACAGTTTGAATAGACAGAGCAGATATTAGAACCAAGCTCAGATATGGCAGAGATGTTATCATATCAGGAATTTAAAACTGATCCATACGATAAGGTCTCTAAATGAAAAAAGATCAAATGAAAAAAGATTTTCATTTTTTCTAAATGAAAAAGGATCAGGCAGTCAAGCAATATAGTCACCACTTACATGTTTAAAAGACCCGTAGGGAACTGCTGTGGACCCTGTCTCTTCTAGATAGTCTTCCCAGCTTAACTCCACTTCTTCCACTCCAGATCCAGCATCTGGAATTAAAACAAAACAACACAAAACAGGCAAGACCCAATTAGAGAAAACTCAAGATATAAAAATATAAACTTAGTAAACCTAACTTACAACTTACTTCACAAGTTAATTTACTTTACATCCAGGATAACTAAGTTTTCTTTTTAAATAGCAGTTTCCCTTAATGCACTGATTTGGGCTCCCCTGGGGGTTCAGAGATCCCCTTGGACTGCAAGGAGATCCAACCAGTCCATTCTGAAGGAGATCAGCCCTGGGATTTCTTTGGAAGGAATGATGCTAAAGCTGAAACTCCAATACTTTGGCCACCTCATGCGAAGAGTTGACTCATTGGAAAAGACTCTGATGCTGGGAGGGATTGGGGGCAGGAGGAGAAGGGGACGACAGAGGATGAGATGGCTGGATGGCATCACCGACTCGATGGACGTGAGTCTGAGTGAACTCCGGGAGGTGGTGATGGACAGGGAGGCCTGGCGTGCTGCGATTCATGGGGTCGCAAAGAGTCAGACACAATTGAGCAACTGATCTGATCTGGGGGTTCAGATGGTAAAGAATCTGCCTGCAATGTGGGAGACCAGGGTTTGATCCCCGGGTTGGGAAGATCCCCTGGGGAAGAGAATGGCTACCCACTCTGGTATTCTTGTCTGGAGAATTCCATGGACAGAGGAGCCAGGTGGACTACAGTCCATGGGATCCTAAAGAGTTGGACATGACTGAGCAACTAACACTTTTATTTCCACTTAATGCACTGATTATGAATGAATCTCAACACCATAGAGTGTGACATGCTCTCTCCTGCTAGGATCCATTTGGGATTCGCCTAAATGGATCATATAAAGCTGGTGAGAGTGTAACTATTATAATAACTCTGGACCGTAAGTTGGTATCTAATTGCCAAGTATTTGAGATCTTTAATAGGTCTTTCAAACTTAAATTTTCAATCTCTTCTTCCTTAGTGTCCTCAAATTGAGTAAAAGATACCACTGGCTGATATTTTGGCTCAACCCAAAAACTGTGGAGTTATTCTTACTTTTTTCTCTTTCTTTCAATCTTACATTTAATTAATCAGAAAATTCTGTAGGTACTATCTTTAAAAATACCCCAAGTCTAATCACTTCCCACCATTTCTACTGCTCTAAGTGCAAGGTCTAACAACAATACCTTTCACCTTTTAATCATGCAATAAACCTAAAATCTCTGGGAGACTACAAAGGCCCTATATGATCTGACTCCTAGCTCCTGACCTTGCCACTGCATCCCCAACCAGCCTCTTGCTTGCTCACTGCACTCAAAGAACACTGAGGTTTGTTTGTTTGTTTACTTTCTAACCACGTTCTCTCCTCAAAGCCCCTAGGTTAGTTATTACCTCAGCTTAGGCTCATTCCCCTGTGTCATTCACAGCTTTACTTCATTCAGCCTCTACTCAAACACCTCTTCAGAAAGACCTTCCAGCAACCAGAAAGGCCTTCCATCAGTGCACATCTAAAGTAGAAGCCCCCAGCCTCTGCTTTCATTATCTTCAAGGCATTCATTCCTACCTCAAAGTATACCTTATGTCTTTTTATCTTCCCCACTCGACAACAAACTCTATGAAGACAGCAACGTTGTTTTGGAAAATGCTCTATTTCTGTCATAGCAGAGACTCAGCACATTTTTGCTGAGGGAGCAAAGATTCAAACACTTCATTGTAACCCAATCACCCCAATTCACATAAGCTGCTTAGAAGCAGGGCTTTATTCAGACGCGTTCCCACTGCCCATGCCTAACACTACCAGGTCTACGATAAACAGCTGCTGAATGAGTACACCCTTGGGGAGTCTATGCGTCACACAGACACAAGGAGGCAAGCAAACACAGGGACGCTCACCACAGTACTGTTTCTAACAGCAACAGACAGAAGCAATCAGTAGGAGAACAGATACATGATGGCAATCCTACAATGGAGCACTACTATGTAACAGCTGAAATGAATGAACGGATTGACATATAAATCTCAAAAAGAAAAAAAAAAAAATCACATCAAGTAAAAAAAAAAAAAGCAGGTGCAGAATAAAAAGTACAAGATATAATTTAAGCCTCAAAACAAAACTCTGCAATATAATGTTTATAAATACATGCATTTCAATAACCTTTGGGGATGGAGGGAAGCAAAGGTTAGAAGAAAAGTAAGAGAGACTTAAACTGTATTATGTTTTATTAATTTAAAAAAATGGAACACATGAAAGTGTGTTCAACATCATTCAGTTCAGTTGCTCAGTCGTGTCTGACTCTTTGCGACCCCATGAACCGCAGCACACCAGGCTTCCCTGTTCATCACCAACTCCCAGAGTCCACCCAAACCCATGTCCACTGACTCAGTGATGCCATCCAACCATCTCATCCTCTGTTGTCCCCTTCTCCTCCTGCCCTCAATCTTTCCCAGCATCAGGGTCTTTTCAAAGGAGTCAGCTCTTCACATCAGGTAGCCAAAGTATTGAAGTTTCAGCTTCAACATCAGTCCTACCAATGAACACCCAGGACTGATCTTCAATATCATTAAAGGCAAATCAAAACCACAAAGAGACACCACCTCATACTCATTAGGATGGCTATTATCAAAAAGCAGAAAATAAGCTTTGGCAAGGAAATGAGAAATTGGAATCTTTGTGCATTGCTGGTCTTGGAATAGGAAATGGTATAGTCAGTGTGGAAAATTTTTTGGTGGTTCCTCAAAACATTTTAAATATAATTAGCATATGATCCAGCAATTTCACTTCTGGGTATATATCCGAAAGAATTGATAACAGGGACTCAAACAGGTATCTGTACATGAATGTTTAGAGCAGCAATACTCACAACAGCCAAAAGGTGGAAGTAACTGACCCAGGTATCCATCAACAAATGAATGGATAAACAAAATGTGGTATATGCATACAATGGAATATTATTCAGTCACAAAAAGGAAGGAAATTCTGAGACAGGCTACAAAATGTAGATGAACTATGAGAACATTACACTAAATAAGTCAAGCACAAAAGATCAAATATTGTTATGTTTCCACTTACTTGAGGTAGAGTAGTCAAATTCATAGAGACAGAAACAAGAATGGGAGTTTCCAAGGACTGGGGGGGAGAGGGGAATGTGGAGTTAGTGTTTAATGGGTACAGAGTTCCAGTACAGGAAGATAAAAAAGTTTTGGAGATGGTGGTGTTAATGGTTGCACAACAATGTGAATGACCAGTATACCTGGTTAAAATGGTAAATTTTATGTTATGGATAATATACCACAATTTAAAAACATGAAAACAAATTTGGACAAAGTTAATTTATTATTTATTAATTTTAAATTCTGTATGGTAGGTACAGAAGTATTCCTTATATGTTTTCCATTCATTTCTACATATTTGAAATTTTTCACTAGAAATAAAACAAATCAATAAAGATTTTATTGGGAGCATCCTGGAAGCATGAGTCAATAGAAAGCCAACTTCCATCACTAGAACATAACAAGGCTAGACAATTTGTATTCATGGTCCTTGGCAAGAACCCTAGCCCCTCAAGCAGCATGCTAATTAAAAAATAAATAAATAAACAGGAGCAATAAAAGCAATGAATTAAAGGACTAAAATCTCCCATACATCAAAAAAACTACCTAAAAACTGAGAAAAAACAAGACTAATTAATGATCTGATAAAAAAATGAGCAAAATACATGAAAAGAGAATTTTTTGAATTGCAAATAGTCCTTAAACATATGGAAAGAGGTGCAAAGTTACTCATTTTAAAAGAATGCAAATGAAAACTACACTGAGATATCAGATTGGAAAAAATTCTAAAAGTTTGACAACACACTTCATGGTGAGGCAAGTAATTAGGCAGGTAAAGTATAATGATACAACCCTGGTGAAAGGGGTTGTATTTTTGTTGGCAACAGCTAACAAAATTACATATGTATTTACCTTCTGATCCAGCAATCCCACTTCTAGGAATCTATCCCAAACATATGCTGGCAAAAATACAAAAAGACGTATGTACAAGGCTATTCATTGTAGTACTATATATGTAATCCCAAGACTGGAATTAATCCAAATGTCCATCAGTAAGGAACTGGGTGAATAAAATATAGTATATACATCCAACATTATACAGCTGTAAAAAGGAATGAGAACGATTTCCACATACTGATGTGGAATAATCCTCAGTACATATTAAGTCAAACAGCAAAACATAGAGCAGTTTTTCTTGTAGCTCTAATTTTTGCATAGGGTCAAAGAGATATGAATATATATGCAAATGCTCACATCTATCTTTTTACATTTTAAAAAATGAACAACAGGATAAAATGTAATAAACCTTCTTTATATATGGAGAAGAATAAAAAGCATGAATTCTATCAACCTGAAAGTGGGAATGTTGTTATAAATATAATTTTGACTTTATAATTACGTATATTCTTTACACAATTTAGAAACATATTTAAATTAAAAATTCTAAAAACTGAAAATGAACTTAAACAAACACGCCTAATGGTTGGTGGAAAAACCACAAAGAAAACAGAATCCCTTTAAGTCATTATTAAAATACAGAATTCTGACTGCAAACCTGAGTGGACTATATTTAAAGACAAAACAATGAAATCTTAAACCACACACTACTATTCTATTGATATCTGGAATGTTGGTATTCTTGTTGTGAGAAAATTATATGAATATTATATAAATAAATAAGTTTAAATAAGGATAAAACAATTTAAACAAGTTTAAATGAGGATAAAAACAAATAAGTGATGATATTAAAGATTACAAAACAACACATTTTCAAAAGAAAAGATATAAAAATCAAAGAAAGAAAATCCCTGTAATTTTATAAAATTATTTATGAAATTATATAAAATTTATACAATTTTATAAAATTATAAATATCAGATGAAGCCATCTGATTTTCTTTTCTCTTCAAAAGATGTGTATTTTGGGACTTTGCTGGCAGTCCAATGCTTGAGACTCCACACTTCCACTGCAGGGGGCTCAGGTTTGATCCCTAGTCATAGAACTAGGATCCCCCACATCGTGCATCAAACAAAAAAAATGATGTGTATTTTCCAGCTATGTTTATGGATGAGACCTAGAAGAAATGGCAAGCTACTATCAATGAGCACCCCAGCATCTGGGCTGTAGATTATAAACATCATGCTGCTGCTGCTGCTGCTAAGTCGCTTCAGTCGTGTCCGACTCTGTGTGACCCCACAGACGGCAGCCCACCAGGCTCCCCCGTCCCTGGGACTCTCCAGGCAAGAACACTGGAGTGGGTTGCCATTTCCTTCTCCAATGCATGAAAGTGAAAAGTGAAAGTGAAGTTGCTCAGTTGTGTCCGACTTAGCGACCCCATGGACTGCAGCCTACCAGGCTCCTCCGTCCATGGGATTTTCCAGGCAAGAGTACTGACTGGAGTGAGGTACCATTGCCTTCTCCGATAAACATCATATCCACTTAAAAAAAAAAAAAAGAGCTTCTCAGAGAAATGTCAGATTGCAAAGTTGGGGCAGGAAATGTACCGGAGGAACCTTGGAATCTTACTATGCCAGAAAGCAAGGGCTAAAACTATCAGAGATATAATGACATCACATCCAAAGAACACAGGAACCAATCTGAAACAACTCTCACTGCTTGAGAATGGAATAATTTGATCATCAAATGAATGATGACAGCAACGGATTTAAATTCACACGTAATATATATACTGTATGAGTTAATGACAACATTTAAAACAAAAGAAAACAAATCAACTTCCTAAATAGCAAAGTGAATACCTTACTCTTTCAGAAAAGCAGCAAAAATACTGGCTAAACAATGAAACTTGACCATTTCAAAGTTCTGAAATTAACTGAAGGGGAAAAAAAAAAAAACAAAAAACCCCAAACTGAAAAGCATCTATTCAAGACAAGTTATTGAACCTCTGTCAGAAGAGTGGGATTGTGGCACTTTAAGTTGGACCTATTCCCATCTCTCATTCCTCCTCAGCTAAAAAAAGAAATTTTAGAACTGAAAATATAACAAAACAAAAAAAAAACCCCTCCATAGATAAGCTCTATAAGCAGAATGGGGAGAACAAAGAATCACTAAAATTAAAGAGCAATAGAAAACACTTCAATTTAAACAACACAGAGAAAAAAATGAAAAGAGCCTCATAAAGCTGTGCAACAATAACAAAGATTTAACAAAAGTGTCTTCAGAGTTCCAAAAGAAGAGAAAGAACAAGGCAGTAAAAGTCCTAGAAGAAATAATGGCTGAAAATGTTTCAAATTTGTCAAAAGACATGAGCCTACAATTTTAAAAAGCTGAGAAAACCCCAAACAAGATAAACCCAAGGAAATCTGTACACAGACACACAGAGTCAAATTGCTGAAAATCAAAGACATTAAATCTTGAAAGCAGCAAGAGAAACAGTACCTCTTCTAAGGGAAGTGACCAGAGACAGGGAAACTAATAATTTTATCACCAACCGACCTACACTAGAAAAATGGCTAAAGGAAATTCTATAAACAGAAGTGAAATGCTAGTAAAAGGAATCTTGGAAAATCAGGAATTAATAAAGAACAAAAAATAAAAATAGTGGAAAACATTATTATGAAACATTTTCCTTCTTCTCTTGAATTTTCTAAACTATATTTGACAGCTGAAGCCAAAAAAAAAATTTTTTTTTTGGCCATACCAGAAGGCATGTGGGATCTTAGTTCCCTGACCAGGGATGGAACCTGTAACACCCTGCATTGGAAGTGCAGTCTTAACCACTGAACAGCCAGGAAAGTTCCCCCAAATTTTAACAATATCTAATCTGGTTCTCAAAATATGTAGAGAAATATTTAAGACAAGTTTTATTATAAATAAGAGTAGGTAAGGAGATATAAAAAGCAGGTAAAATTTCTACACTTCACTCTAACAAAATGATAACATCAGCAGAATGGGATATGTTGCTTGCTATGCTAAGTCACTTCAGTTGTGTCCGACTCTGTGTGACCCCATAGACAGCAGCCCACCAGGCTTCCCCGTCCCTGGGATTCTCCAGGCAAGAACACTGGAGTGGGTTGCCATTTCCTTCTTCCAACGCATGAAAGTGAAAAGTGAAAGTGAAGTCGCTCAGTCGTGTCTGACCCTCAGTGACCCCATGGAACGCAGCCTACCAGGCTCCTCCATCCATGGGATTTTCCAGGCGAGAGTACTGGAGTGGGGTGCCATTGCCTTCTCCAATGGGATATGTTAGGTATATATAATACCTAGAGCAACCACTAAAAAAGCTACACAAAGAGATACACTCAAGAACAGTATACAGGGCTTCCTTGATGATAGATTGGTTAAGAATCTGCCTGCCAACTCAGGGGATATAGGTTCGATCCCTGCTCTAGGAAGATCCCACATGCCATGGGGCAACTAGGCCTGTGCGCCACAACTACCGACCCAGTGCTGTAGAGCCTGCAAGCCGCGATTTCTGAAGCCTGTGTGCCTAAAGGCTGTGCTATGCCACAAGAGAAGCCACCCCAATGACAAGCCAGTGCACTGCAACTAGAGTGTAGCACCTGTACTCTGCAACTAGAGAAAGCCTGAAGGGCAACAAAGACTCCAGCAAACAAAATCTTTAAAAAAAAAAAAAAAAAGAACACTGTAGAGACAAATCAAAACAAAATTCTAAAAACATTTTCAAGTATCCCACAGGAAGATAGGAAAAGGAACAAAAAATAGAGAAAACAAATGAACAAAATCGGCAGATGTTAAAAAAAAAAAAAAAAGGCACACATGAGCCTTAACATATCGACAATTACATTAACTGTAAATGGTCTAAACACACCAATTACAAGACTGAAAAAAAATTTTTAATGACTATATGGTTTTATAAGAAACGTACTTCAAATATAATGATTCACAGAGGTTGAAAGTGAAAGGATGAAAAGGATATACCATGGAAACATTAATAAAAAAAGAGTATGAATAGGTAAAATCTATCTCCAGTGTTCTTGCCTGGAGAATCCCAGGGATGGTGGAGCCTGATGGGCTGCTGTCTATGGGGTTGCACAGAGTCGGACATGACTGAAGCGACTTAGCAGCAGCAGCAGCATAGAGACAGAAAGTAGACATGATCTCCAGAGGCTGGATTAAGCAAGAAATAACTGCCAATGGTTTCTTCTGAGGAGTGATGAAAATGTTCTGGAATTAAGTAGTAGTGCTTGTGAATATACTAAAAACCACTGAATTGTATATTTTCAAATGGTAAATTTTACAGTATGTGAATTGTATCTCAAAAAAAAGTACTTCAATAAAGTTGTCAATTAAAAAGCAACAAACAATATGACTGATAAATGAGCCAAAACTACGATGCCATGGTACTGAAGACGATGTAGGGATGGCAAGTAAGAACCTGTTCAACATCACTAACCATTAGGGGAATGCAAAGTAAGACCAAGATGATCTGTTAATTTATCAGCACGAC
Source organism: Bos taurus (assembly GCF_002263795.3). Lineage (NCBI taxonomy): Eukaryota > Metazoa > Chordata > Mammalia > Artiodactyla > Bovidae > Bos > Bos taurus. The sequence goes on along the minus strand of NC_037349.1, from coordinate 47,944,483 downwards.
TTCAGTAAAAATAGTGACAATACCAAATGGCTGTGAGGATGTGAAGAAATCAGATCTCATACATTGCTGGAAAGAATGTATATGGTACAGCCACACTGGAAAGTAGCGGTGCTCCTGGGCATTTATCCCAGAAAAATGAAATCTTATGTATATGATTATTCATAGCAGCTTTATTCATAAAAGCCAAAAGCTGGAAGCAACCAAAATGTACTGCAACAGATGAATGGTTAACCAAACGGCAGTATATCCATGGAATACTACCAAGCAATAAAAGAGAACAGATTCCTGATATATTCAAGAATTTGGATGGATCTCAGGGGCATTATTTTGAGTGAAAAAAAGCCCATCTCAGAAAGTCACATACTGTGTGGTTCTACTTATGTAACATTCTGGAAATGACAAAATTATAGATATGAAGAAATGATTAATGGTTACCTCGGGTTAGGGAATGCTGGTGAAGAGGAGTCGGTGTAACTGTAAAGGGGCAGTACAAAGAAGCTCTGTGTGGCGATGGAATAGTTCTGTATCTTGACTGAAGTGGCAGTTACAGGAATTTACACAAATCATAGAGAAATACATACATTTGATACACATATCAATTTCCCAGCTTTTATATTGCACTATACTTAAATGAGATGTCACTTACAGTAGAAGCTGTGTGATGGGTACATGAAGACTGTCAGAATCTTTGCAAGCTCCTATGAATTGATAATTACTTCAAAACAAATTACCTTTTTTTTTTAAACGAAGTCTGCTCATAAAAGTTATTTACTTTTTCAGCAAACAGGCTGAGCACCCCTGGTGCCAGGTACAAAGAAAGATAACTCGTATCTTCAAAGAGCTTCCCATTTAGTGGTAGAAAGATAAGCCTGACAATGTAACACAGGTGAGTAATGGAATTCTGCACTCCGAAAAACAGATTCCGCTCAGCAAAACCGATACCTGCATCAGTCTGCTGCTCCCCGTTCATTTCCACAGCACATGGGTAAGCTCCTCCCCACACAGAGGACAGGCCTTATGGTTATGCTACAATCTGAAGATTACTTGCAATTCTCAAGCATCTGTTCAATGGGCATCGAAGGGTCCAAGTGAAAGTGCTGAAAAATCAAAAAGAACACATTAACAGGCTGCAGTCCAGTGTTTACTCACTCATAAGACGCAACACTCTGGTGGGTTGAAACGGCAGATAAAAACACACTGGCAGCATAGATGTAATTAGAAACAAAAATTGACACCTTTTCTAATTTTGAAGGTATATGTGTGTGTGTGTAGACACAGAGAGAGCAAGCTATTAAGATCTTGATATCTAAAAATCACAACAAATAAACATATATATGTGAATCACTACCTCTTCAATGCAGATTATAATACTGAGCAGGTCTATCCACGAAAACTCCAATTCTTAATGAAGTTCTGGGGAATGGGGGAGGAGTTTAGCTTTCAAAGCTCTGTCTTAGTAAGATTCAGGATACAATGTATTATTTTATCTAGTTTCCCATCTCATTTACCTACAATATTATGCAGAACCAAAAAGTATGAACTATATTTGTCTACAATTACACTTACAAAAAAAGCACAATTCTTCCAAAATAAGCTCTGATATCATTTATTCTTCAAAAAAAAAAGAGTTTTATTGGGACATAACTCACATGCCAAAATGTTCCATTTTAAGTGTACAATTCAATTATCTTCAGTAAATTTACAGATTTGTGTAACCATCACTATACTCCAATTTTGGAATATTTCTATCCCTCTGGAAAAGAACTTCCTTCCCACCTGCAGTTCTTCCCTGTTCCATCCCCAGCCTCAGGCAACCACTGATCAACTTTCTGTCTCTAGAGATTTTGTCACTTCTGGACATGTCACAGCAATGGAATCATACAGTATGTGGTTTCTTGTATCTCGCTTCTTTCACTCAGCATGTTTTTGAGGCCCATCCATGCTGCACATGGATGAATCTATTTATTCCTGCTTTACTTACATGCAAAACAATCTCAGATACTGCCTTTACATATGCCTAATAGAGTAGAAAGAGGAAAGAAGCTGCTGCCCGAAGGCAGAATGTGAACAGACCAAAAGGACAACAATGCAGAAAACCGTAACGGTGGGACAGGAACTCAACAGACACAGCTGCCTGTGATACCTACAAGAGCAAATACCTCTGCACCTGTCAACAAGATTCTGAATCTGTATTCGATCCCCAGGAATGGATTCTCATAAAAACCTTTTAAACAGATTCTAGCTCCAGCTCCACCCACGATAAATATGCTATCTTATACAGACTACATTATGTCCATTTTTTAAATCTGTAAAATGAGCATAACATCCTTTTCAGATTTTAAAACTAAATTTCCTACTGAGCATAGAGAAAATCTTAATAACTGTTAATACTACGGATATCCCATTTGAGGTAACTACCAGTTATCCAAAGTCCTTTCATACAACTTAAGCACTGAAACTCATACTTTCACAGATAGGAACAACTGAGTATAAACTTGGTAGTGAGATTTAAATCCTCTGAACAAGCTTTCTTCTCTCAGCTTCCTTTTCTACTCCAAGTCCAAAACATTTAAACTATATCATTCCACCTATAATTCATTCACTCCCCATATTTATGGAACACCAGTTCATTACCATCTACTATTCCAGGGGGTAAAGGTAAAGTAACCAAGAGAGACTTAGTTTCTGCATTCATGACACTTATTTTCAATAGGAGGAAGAAAATTTAAGCTAACAATTTAAAACAATTATTTAAAGTGCTAAGAAGGAAAAGCAGTGGGTGCTAAAACAGAACATAACGGCAGACCTAACCTAAAATAAGAGGACACTGACATGGTCCCTGGTTGGAGGCGGCGGGTGGGGGCTGGGGGGTGCTAAGGGAGATATTCAAGGTGATACTAAAGGTTGAGCGCTGAAGAATTGGTGCTTTCTAACTGGTGTGGGAGAAGACTCTTGTCTACTGGACAGCAAGGAGATCAGACCAGTCAATTCTAAAGGAGACCAACATTTCCTGATTATTCACTGTAAGGACTGATGGTGAAGTTCCAATACCTGTGGTCCCCTGATGTGAAGAAAGACTCATTGCAAAAGACTCTGATGGTGGGAAAGATTAAGAGCAGGAGGAGAAGGGGGTGACAGAGGATGAGATGGTTGGATGGCATCACCGACTCAATGGACATGAGTTCAAGCAAACTTCAGGAGATACTGAAGGACAGGGAACCCTGGTGTGCTGCAGTCCATGGGATTGCAAAGAGTTGGACACGACTGAATGATCAACAACAAAGGGGAAACTGCAGCGAGTCAAAAAGGACAGAAAAGAAAGTGTAGTCCAGGCACAGGGAGCAGCACACACAAAGGCTCTAAGGTAGGGAGGAACTGAGAGGAGGCCTCTGTGGCTGAAGCATCGAAACCAACCAGATAAGTGGCACACAAGGAAACTGGACAGGAAGAGAAGAAATAACACATACGATATTTACTGAGGATTTTCCATGTGTGGCTACTATCCAAAGCACTTAAACATACTAAGCCATTTAATACTCTCAACAACTGGACAAGGTAACCATAGCCACCATGAGGAAACAAGCACAGAATAAGCAGTACCTGCCAGTGTCCTACAGCTAGTAAGAAGGAGAATCAGGTTTCAAACCTAGCAAAGCATCCATATTCTAATTCCTCAAGCACTATACTATATACTACCTCTCAATGAGAAGCAATCAAGGGCTTCTTTAATTAAGTAGTGTGTGCATGCTCAGTCACTTCAGTCGTGTCCGACTGCGATCCTATGGAGGTAGCCTGCCAGGTTCCTCTGTCCTTGGAATTCTCCATAGAGTGCACTGCCGTGGCCTCCTCCAGGGGATATTCCAGACCCAGGGATCCAACTGAACTCAGGTCTTCCGCATTGCAGGCAGATTCTTTACCAGTTGAGCCACAAGGGAAGCCCAAGAATACTGGAGTGGGTAGCCTATTCCTTCTCCAGCAGATCTTTCCGACTCAGAAATTGAACTGGGGTCTCCTGCATTACAGATAGATTCTTTACCAGATGAGCTATCAGGGAAGCCGTTTTTAAGCAGAGAAAGGATCAAATCTGTTTTAAAAATGGTCACTCCGGAAAAAAAAAAATCACTCTGGACCCAAAAAGAGAAACCATAAAGGAGACAAAAACATAAAAGTATCAAATTTCTAAATGGCAAAAGACACCATAAACAAAATTCAAAGATAAGAGAGTAGTTCTGAAGTTCTCATTACAAGAAAAATTTTTTTTCTATGTTTAGTGACAGATGTAACTAGATTTACTGCAGTAATCATTCACAATGTATACAAATATCAAATCATTGTGCTATGTGTCTGAAACTAATATAATGTTATGTCAATTAATATTCAATAAAAACAAAAGGACAGTTGAGATAGATGAAAATATTAGCAAATTGTAAGATAATGGATTAATTAATACAAGTTCCTATAATTCACCAATAAAAAATAAAAATGGGCAAAATATTAAGTGATTAACTCACATTAAAAATCAGAGTTAAAACTTACAAAAATATGTCCAATCTCCTTAGTATTATCTGTAACAGTGAGAAACCAGAAACAGCCTGTAAAACCATCAAATGTGAAAGAGATGGCTACACATGTTATGAAACACTACACTAGGAAATACTCTGTATCCATTAGAAGAATACAGGCAGATTTATAAAAGCATATGGGAGTGTCATGTTTACACCCAGTGGAAAAAAAGCAAGTGAAGGATAATTTATATTAACTTTAAAAAATCTTGTGTCCATTGTTTACTTGGCTATGTGACTTTCAACAAATGCCTTATTTGTGCCAATGATATCACTTATAAAAGTGGGGATTAACAGTATTGTACCTACCTCACCGGCTGATAAGATAAGTAGGATAAACCATGAAAAACATTTACCAGAGAGTTACATAGTAAATGCTGAGTTATGTTATGCAGTTGACAGTTTTAAGTTTCTACGGCAACAATTTAGTGGTCATCTCAACATATAGTCTTGAAACTTCGTCATGGGTCTGATACAACAAAATTTTCTGTCGGTTTACAAGGCTTTGCAGATAGCACCCACTGCTTGCACTCATCAACTCTTGAAATACACCGCCATATTTTGGGAAGTGAGCCACAAAGTGCAATAATAATAATTATTATAAGTAAATCTTCAGAGCCAAAAAGATATGAGTTGGGGGAAATGCAACTCTTACGCAGGTGAAACTAAGAATACAAAATTTTAAAAATTGAGCTATAATTAACAAACAATATTAGGTAAGTTTCGGGTGTAGTGATTCAATTTTTTTATACAATATGAAATGATCATTGCAATAAGACCAGTTACCATCTGTCACCATGCAAAGCTGTGAAAAAGGATTGAGATTTTTTTCAATCTTAAAACATCACTTAGATTTTTAACCAATAAACAGTCAGTTCATAGTCTTAATAGGATCAAGAGAAATAAAGTGATGAAGCCTTTTGCTGTAGAACATCTGGCAGATCCTTCTCTTTATTGCTAGTCTGCTGTCTTTTCATGCAGTGAGGGGAAAAAAAAAACAGTAAAATATCCAGGAGCTTGAAACATGTAAAAATTTAATTTACTTTTCATTTATTTCCTATTCATGTTAAATTATTTTATTGCCTTTATTTTATTACTGATTTTGGTATTAGAATTCCTCTTGTGGTGACCAGAATACATTAAGAGCTATTTATGTAAATAAGCTCCCATGAACTAACTAATCTGGATCTTGCTCATCTTATTTAAAATTATTTCAGTGAACTAAACAGGAGCCTATTACAGGAGATTCTAATAAAAGAGACTGAAGCCAAAGTATAGCTATTCTAAAATATGAAACACCTCTAAGAAATATAAATAACAATTTAAAAAGCAAAATTAATTGTACAAAACAAGCCCTGAAGTCAAACATACACAGGCACACAAAGGAAACAACAAAACCCAGGCAGAATAAAACTGGATTTAACTATTTCATTTTTAGTGATACATCAATGTAAAATAAAACCACCATGGGATACTTACTTTTTAATAGGTCTTTTAAAAGATCTAAAAGTCATCTGAACAACAAACAGCTACATGATGTTTCCCCTTCCCTTTATACTACTAGGCTCCACGATAATGCACTTGATTTTCAAGGCTAAGATTAAACATTGAGTAAGAATATTTATTGCAGAGAAAAGTTACAATAATGCCAGAGAGATTTCTATAGCTTAAGTCCTCAGCCAAATGATTTAACATGCTGGACACAACTTTTAAAACACTTTGGAAGGACAAAACTCAGTGTGACTATAAAGATATAACCTATTATATATGGTGGCTACAAGAAAATGTTTTAATTCAGTAAATATTTACCAGTTAAAAAGAAAATTCCCACTGAAATGTTTGAATTTGCATTCCTCTCCCTCAACTCAACAAATGGAAGGTCAGTAATAATTTCAAGTATGCTATAAATATGGTAACTGCAAACAATTCAGCAAATCAGATGCTCCATTGAGGGCAGATTTGCAAAGTTAAGCTTGCTCCCGACAGCAGATGCTAGTGGTGCAGTCACTGTACTTTCGTCCCCCAACACGTGTAGATTTCAGTCTGTCTTTCACTCCCCACAATGGATATGATAATCTTCACTCCCTGACCTTGTGCACATCCTATCTGACAAACTATGTAAATTAAATCTTACATCTGTCAAACATCAATGTAACTTGATTATCAGGAGTAGAAAATTTCTATTGTTTCATTAAGTTGTTTGTTATTGTTGTTTTTCACCCACTGCTACATGTTGAACGAGGAACATAAAAATAAGTCTGTTAAGTTGACAAATCTTAGCCACTCAGATCATCTAAATTAAATTTGACACTAACTTAACTTTTCATGACTATGTAAACACAACACAGGGCATATCTACCTTAGTTGAACAAATCAATATTTATTAACTTACAAAAACAGTAAAAGCTTTCAACAAAAGCCACAACTCAGGAACACCCTAAGGTTCTGTGGAAGTCTGGATGGGATAAAGTTTGGGGGAGAATGGATACACGTATACGTACGGCTGAGTTTCTTTGCTGTCCCCCTGAAACTATCACAACAACACTGCTAATCAACTATACTTCAACATAAAATAAAAAGTTCATAAAAAGAGAAAAGAATACCCTAAAGAATACCCTTTTTTTAAAAGGTGCTCAACATCACATCATTAAGGACATGGATATCAAAAGCACAGTGAGCTCTCACAGCATACCTATTGGAATGGCTATCATCAAAAAGAAAAAAATAACAAGTGCTGGCAAAGATGTTGAGGACAGGAAACTGCTCTGCACTACTGGTGGGAATAAACACTGGTGCAGGCATGGTGTGGGCAGGAATCCCTTAGTAGAAACAAAGCAGCCCTCATAGTCAACTAGAGAGTCTGAAATGCTGTACTTGGGAGCAATCTCAAAAATGACAGGATGATCTCTCTTTGTTTCCAAGACAAACCATTCAATATCACAGTAATCCAAGTCTATGCCCCAACCACTAATGCTGAAGAAGCTGAAGTTGAATGGTTCCATGAAGACCTACAAGACTTTCTAGAACTAACACCAAAAAAAGTGTCCTTTTCATCATAGGGGGCTAGAAAGCAAAGTAGGAAGTCAAGAGACACCTGGAACAATGGGCAACTTTGGTCTTGGGAGTACCAAACGAAGCAGGGCAAAGGCTAACAGAGTTTTGCCAAGAGAATGCACTTGGCATAACAAACACCCTCTTCCAACAACACAAGAGACGACTCTACACGTGGACATCACCAAATAGTCAATACCTAAATCAGATTGATCATAATCTTTGCATCCCCAAATGCAGAACCTCTATATAGTCAGCAAAAATAAGACTGGGAGCTGACTACGGCTGAGATCATGAACTCCTTATTGCTAAATTCAGGCTTATACTGAAGAAAATAGGGAAAACCACTAGACTATTCAGGTATGACTTAAATCAAATCCCTTATGATTATACAGTGGAAGTGACAAATAGATTCAAGGGATTAGATCTGATAGACAGAGTGCATGAAGAACTATGGATGGAGGTTCGTAACACTGTACAGGAGGCAGTGATCAAAACCATCCCCAAGAAGAAGAAATGCAAAAAGGAGAACTGGTTATCTGAGGAGGCTTTACAAACAAGTGAGAAAAGGAGCGAAGCAACAGGCAAAGGAAAAAAGGAAAGATATACCCATCTGAATGCAGAATTCCAAGGAGCACGGAGAGATAAGAAAGCCTTCCTAAGTAAACAATGCAAAGAAATAGAGGGAAAAAATAGAATGGGAAAAACTAGAGATTTCTTTAAAAAAAATCAGAGCTATCAAGGGAACATTTCATGCAAAGACAGGCACAATAAAGGGCAGAAATGGGATGGACCTAAAGCAGAAGTAGAAGATATTAAGAAGAGGTGGCAAGAATACACAGAAGTACTATACAAAAAAGATCTTAATGACCCAGATAATCATGATGGTGTGATCACTCACCTAGAGCCAGACATCCTGGAATGAGAGGTCAAGTGGGCCTTAGGAAGCATTATTACAAACAAACCTAGTGGAATGGAGGTGATGGAATTCCAGCTGAGTTACTTCAAATCCTAAAAGATGATGCTGTGAAAGTGCTGCACTCAATACGCCAGCAAATTTGGAAAACTCAGCAGTGGCCACAGGACTGGAAAAGGTCAGTTTTCATTCCAATCCCAAAGAAAGGCAATGACAAAGAATGCTCAAACTACCGCACAACTGCACTCATCTCACACGCTAGTAAAGTAATGCTCAAAATTCTTTAATCTAGGCTTCAACAGTACGTGAACCAAGAACTTCCAGATGTTCAAGCTGGATTTAGAAAAGGCAGAAGAACCAGAGATAAAATTGCCAACATCCACTGGGTCACAGAAAAAGCAAGAGAACTCTGGAAAAACATCTATTTCTGCTTCATTGACTACACTAAAGCCTTTGACTGTATGGATCACAACAAACTATGGAAAATTCTGAAAGAGAATGGGAATACCAGACCCTTAGCTGCCTTCTGAGAAACCTGTATGCAGGTCAAGAAGCAACAGTTAGAACTGGACATGGAAGAACAGACTGGTTCCAAACTGGGAAAAGGAGTACGTCAAGTCTGTATATTGTCACACTGCTTATTTAACTTATATGCAAAGCACATCATGCGAAATGCCAGGCTGGAAGCACAAGCTGGAATCAAGATTGCCAGGAGAAATATCAATAACCTCAGATATGCAGATGACACCACCCTTATGGCAGAAAGCAGAGAACTAAAGAGCCTCTTGATGAAAGTGAAAGAAGAAAGTGAAAAAGTTGGCTTAAAGCTCAACATTCAAACAATGAAGATCATGGCATCTGGTCCCATCACTTCATGGCAAGTTATACGGGGAAACAACAGAAACAATGACAGACTTTATTTTCTTGGGCTCCAAAATGACTGCAGACAGTGACTGCAGCCATGAAATTAAAAGACGCTTGCTCTGAGGAAGAAAAGTTATGACCAATCTAGACAGCATATTAAAAAGTAGAGACATTAGTTTGCCAACAAAGGTCCATCTAGTCAAAGCTATGGTTTTTCCAGTAATCAAGTATGGATGTGAGAGTTTGACCATAAAGAAGGCTGAGTGCCGAAGAACTGATGTTTTTGAACTGTGGTGTTGGAGAAGACTCTTGAGAGTCCCTTGGACAGCAAGGAGATCCAACCAGTCAATCCTCAAGGACATCAGTCCTGAATATTCATTGGAAGGACTGATGCTAAAGCTGAAACTCCAATACTTTGCCTAATGTGAAGAACTGACTCATTGGAAAAGACCCTGATGCTTTGAAAGATTGGAGGCAGAAGGGGATGACAGAGGATGAGATGGTTGGATGGCATCACCGATTCAGTGGACATGAGTTTGAGTAAGCTTCCAGGAGATGGTGATGGACAGGGAAGCCTGGCTTGCTGCAGTCCATGGGGTCGCAAAGAGTTGGATACGACTGAACAACAAGGCACAGTATGAAAACAATATGTAGTTTCCTGAAAAATTGAAAAACAAAACTACCACATGATCCAGGAATTCCAGTTCTGGTATGTGAAGTGAAAAAAAATGAAAACACTAACACAAAAAGATATCTTACACCCCCACATTCATTGTACCATTATTTACAATAGCTAAGATATGGAAGCAACCTAAGTGTCTATGGAGAGATGAAAAAGATATAGTGTATACACATGAACATATACAATTAAATCATTTTTGCAATATATATTTTGCACTGTATATGTATATATACATAAATTACAGTTTTATATTGGCTTAATATAATGTTATGTCAATTATATCTCAATCTTTTAAGAAGTCAAACTACCAGGTAATATTTTAAAAGGGTTATTTTGGTCTAACAATGAGAAATTTTTAAGTAAAATATGGCATAAGCATACAATCCCATGGACAGAGGAGCCTGGAAGGCTGCAGTTCATGGGGTCGCTGAGGGTCGGACACGACTGAGTGACTTCACTGTCACTTTTCACTTTCATGCATTGGAGAAGGAAATGGCAGCCCACTCCAGTGTTCTTGCCTGGAGAGTCCCAGGGATGGGGGAGCCTGGTGGGCTGCCGTCTATGGGGTCTCACAGAGTCGGACACGACTGAAGTGACTTAGCAGCAGCATACAATCTATTACTACCTGACCATTAAAACTGTGTTAGAGAAAAGTTTTCCTTCCCAATTAAAATACCAATAAGGTATTTTATTCATCTTGATGAGCTAATTTTTAAATGCATGTAGAAGAGGAAATGTACAATTCAGCTACATTTTTGTAAAAGATGATACATGACGAAGCTAGTTCCTTCTATCAAAATATTAAAATAATGTGGTATTAGTGCAAGAAAAGACAAATACGTCAATAAAATAGACTGAGGTTGAGAGACAGATCCATTTATATGAGAGAATAGTTTGTGATACAATGGCATCTCATATCAATTGTGAAAGGACGAGCAAACTAATAAAGAAAAGGCTATTCATTTTGGGAAGAAAAAAATTAGACCCTTACTTCATGCTGCAACAAAAATAAATCTCAGGTGAATTAAAAGAGCAAAACATGAAAATTAAGACGCCAAACAAATTAAAAGCGAAACACAAGAGAATATGGTTATACAGACTTCCTTAATCAAGGAAGCTATAAAATGGATACTTGAGAACATAAACATTTAAAACTTCTGATTAGCAAAAAGACGCCATAAAACACTTCCAAAGCCATACTATAGACAAGAAGAAAATATTACCAGCTCTATAAATAATAGACAAAAAATTAATAGCCATAATTATAGAAAATACCTATAAATCAATAAAAATAAAAAAACAACCCTTACAGGGGTGAAACAGATACAAACAGGAGGTTTATAAAAGACATGCAAATGACTTATAAGCATATAAAATGTTTAACAGCTAAAATGAGGCATTTTTCACTCACAGATGGGCAAAGATATGAATGCTGCTATCACCAGTTACAGAGCACAAATGGATATGACTCTTAAAGAATTTTATTCCATCAAAGAATTTAACTTGCATTCTCTACTTCTGAGCAATTCAATTTCCAATATCAATTTCAGAAAACTATCCCCCCCCCAAAAAAAAGGTACCATAACAATTTCAAGGAAAGAGATTAAACTGTTCTCACTTTCAGAGCATAAACAGAGAAAACACCCCCATGGGTACAAAGTGTAAAAGCCTAATTGCATGCTTCAACAATGTTTGTAAGGAAAAATTGGAATCCTCAGTATCAATCAGTAAATTAGGGCACATCTGTAAGATGAGAGTTAAGAAGAACGAGCTAGTGTAATGGGTACAGAGTTTATGTTAGGAGTGATGAAAAGGTTTTGGGTGTAGATAGCAGTCTGTGTGTATGCACATTTATAAAACATACTCAAACATATTCAAAATTACATTATTTCTATAATATATATATTTCTTTATATATCTACAGATACCTTTAAAATGATCTGGAAGATCACATCCAAATCACTACCAGTGGTTACTTCTAGGAAAGTGAGATTCGGGAACAGGATAAAAGGAAATTTGTGCTTTATCTGCATTGAATAAAATTTTTTAAGAATGTATACTTCTATGACTTAAATTTTTATTTTAAGAAAAAAATGCATTTACTGATATGAAAAGTTATTCATTCTTTCAACAAATGTTTACCAGAAACCCACTCTGTGTGAAGTCCTATCAAAATATTAGGGATCTATCAGTGAAGAACACTGCCAAAATCTCTGCCCTCATGAGGCGTATGTTTTAGTGGGAAAGAGAAAAAGTACACTATTTTTTCTAAATATGGTAAGTGGCAGAGCTGGGCAGGGGAGACCCATAGGCTAAAAGTTACACAGGGTGGAGGGGGGCATCACTGAAAAGGTAACAATGGACAAAGACCTGAAGGACAAATGGAAGGAAAGCGTCTGACAGGCAGAGGGAAAACCCAGAACCAAGACCTTAGAACGAGGGCATGTGAGCTGTGTTCTAAGACTAGCAAGGAAGCCAGGGTAGTAGAGGCCTCAAAAGCAAACAAGAGCAAAGGAAAAGCAAGAGAGTCATCTACTTCACACTGTTTGCCACACTCCCAGTCTCCTTTGTGACTGTCTCCCACCTATTCCTTAGGGAACCATGATATTTACCACAACCCTACTCCTCTGGGGTGGGGGTGGCAGAACATACAGGTAATGCTGGTGGGAATGCAAAGTGGTGAAATCCCTTTAGAAAGCTGTCGGGCAGTTTTTGAAAACGTTAAAATACAGATTTACCATGAGACCTAGCAATTCCACTCCTTGGTATATACTCAAGAGGACTGAAAGCATATGTCTACACCAAAACTTGTAGATGAATGTACCCAGCAGCATTTTTCATAATGCCAAAAGGTGGAAACAAGCCAAATGTCCACCAGCTGATTAATGGATGAGTAAAATGTGAGCTATCTAACACAATGGAATATTACTTGGCCATAAAAAGGAACAAAGTACTAACACATGCCACGACACAGATAACCTAGAAAATACTGTGCCAAGTGAAAGGAGTCAAACACAAAAGGCCATACACTGTCTGCTTCCATTTATATGCAATGTACTGAATAAGCAAACCCATAATCCCATGGACTGTATGGTGCATGGGGTCACAAAGAGTCAGACACAACTGAGCACCTTTCACTTTCACATGACTCAGTTGGTAAAGAATCTGCCTGCAATGTGGGAGACCAGGGTTCAATCCCTGGGTCAAGAAGACCCCCTGGAGAAGGGATGGCAACCCATTCCAGTACTCCTGCCTGGAGAATTCCACAGGCAGAGGAGCCTGGTAGGCTACATCCATGGAGTCGCAGAGCTGGACAAGACTGAGAGACTTTCACTTCTATAGATCAGCAGTAGAGATACGAACTGCCATGGAATTGCTTTCTCAATTAATCAATAAATATCTACTGAATGCATACCATCTGCCACATATTGTGTTAGGTAAATAAACAGAGGGGGGAACCCTGCCCTCATGAATCTCCCAGTCCAGAGTGGGGAGAGAGAAAAACAAAGGGTATAGTATACCGAACACAATGTTAGGAGGAAAATGAAGCAAGAAAGGACAGAGAGTACTATTTTCAAAAAGGTGATTAAGATCTTAGTTATGAGGTGACATGAGCCTACACCTGAGCAAAGGGAGGAAGTGGGTACCTGGGGAAGAACATTCCAGGCAGGAAAAAGATAAGTGCAAAGACCCTCAGTGAGACCTTGTGCAGGACACCTAAGGTCAATGCTGTTGCAGCACAATGATCAAGGCTGGGATGCTAGGAGACGAGTTTACAAAGGTACCAGGGAGCCACATTACATATACACTTGTAGACTGATGTGAAGGTTTTAGTTTGGGGGAAGTCACTGGAAGATTTTGAGTAGAGACAGAGAGTTTGACCTTTAAAAAAAAAAAGGTTATTCTGCAGCTATGTTGAGTGAAGTGAAGTGAAGTCACTCAGTTGTGTTCAACTCTTTGCAACCCCGTGGACTGTAGCCTGCCAGGCTCCTCCATCCATGGGATTTTCCAGGCAAGAATACTGGAGTGGGTTGCCATTTCCTTCTCCAGGGGATCTTCCCAACCCAGGGATCGAACCTGGGTCTCCCACACTGCAGGCAGACTCTTTACTGTTTCAGCCACCAGGAAAGCTATGTTGAGAAGAGACTGTCAAAGGGCAAGAGCAGAAGCAGGAAGACCAATTTAAAGGATGCTAGAATAATCCAGGTGAGAGGTGTTGGTGGCTAACTCCAGGTAAGGAGCAGCAAAAACATTGAGAAGAGTAAATTAGAGACTGGATGTGGGGTATGAGAGAAAGAGCATTATCTAGGCTGACACCTAAGTCTTTGATCTAAGCAATGTTGTGCTTGGTGGCTCAGTCATGTCTGACTGTGCTACCCCATGGACTGTAGCCCGCCAGGCTCCTTTGTCCATGAGGATTCTCCACGCAAGAATATTGGAGTGGGTTGCCATGCCCTTCTCCAGGGGATCTTCCGGACCCAGGAATCGAACTGGGGTCTCCTGAATTGCAAGCGATTCTTTACCAGCTGAACTACCAGGGAAGCCCCTAGAAAGGATGAAATTGCTACTTGGAGGAAAAACAGCCTAAAGGAAGAGTGGTTTGAGGGAGAAAAATCCAGAGGGTTTTAATGCAAATAGGGCAAAATGATTGCTTTCTTCATATTAAAGGTTCACTCTTTGAGTGTTTAGGGAACTTTTTTTCAATCAACAAAAGGATAATCATTACTATTGAAGTGTTTCCAATTTATAAGCTATTTTCTTTATAAATTGTAACTTCATCTGAGCAAAGTAACAACTCATTGTAACAGCCAGATAGATGGGTTCAATCCTTATTTTATACCTTGGAAACCTTCTTGTCACCTTCAATCCCACTCTTACAATTCACCTTTCTTTCTAGGTTTACTAATCATCCATGAAGGCACCTCCTCATACCCATTTAGTAATTTATGCTGTCCTGTTATCTTATTTTAAAACCTCAATTTCAATACCCACAAATTTTCCATTCAGTTCAGTTCAGTCGCTCAGTCGTGTCCGACTCTTTGTGACCCCATGAATCGCAGCACGCCAGGCCTCCCTATCCATCACAAACTCCCAGAGTTCAATCAAACTCATGCCCATCGAGTCAGTGATGCCATCCAGCCATCTCATTCTCTATCGTCCCCTTCTCCTCCTGCCCCCAATCCCTCCCTGCATCGGGGTATTTTCCAATGAGTCAACTCTTCGCATGAGGTAGCCAAAGTATTAGAGTTTCAGCTTTAGCATCATTCCTTCCAATGAACACCCAGGACTGATCTCCTTTAGAATGAACTGGTTGGACCTCCTTGCAGTCCAAGGGACTCTCAAGAGTCTTCTCCAACACCACAGTTCAAAAGCATCAATTCTTCGGCGCTCAGCTTTCTTCACAGTCCAACTCTCACATCCATACATGACCATTGGAAAAACCATAGCCTTGACTAGATGGACCTTTGTTGGCAAAGCAATGTCTCTGCTTTTGAATATGCTATCTAGGTTGGTCATAACTTTCCTTCCAAGGAGTAAGCATCTTTTAATTTGATGGCTGCAATCACCATCTGCAGTGATTTTGGAGCCCAGAAAAATAAAGTCTGACACCGTTTCCACTGTTTCCCCATGTATTTCCCATGAAGTGAGGGGACCAGATGCCATGATCTTAGTTTTCTGAATGTTGAGCTTTAAGCCAACTTTTTCACTCTCCTCTTTTACTGTCATCAAGAGGCTTTTTAGTTCCTCTTCAATTTCTGCCATAAAGGTGGTGTCATCTGCATATCTGAGGTTATTGATATTTTCCATTAAAGGCGCTTAAAATGTCAATTTTTCTAAGCTTTGCTTAAAGCACATCTTTCAAAAATTTCAGAGACAAATAATTTTTAAAAACTGAATCATACTATAAAGAGGTTGGAAATTTCATGCCAACCAATTTATAAATCCCTTTCATAGATGTAAGTATGGCCACTCTGCAGTCCTGTTTCCTCAGCAATTGCTAATTACTACCAGGATACTGAGCACCTACAAACCTTCAGCTACCAAGAATACTAAATCAAGGTTTTGAAACTATCTTTCATTGTACCAAAATATGACAGAAGCATTTAAGAATCATTTATTTATCCTTATATTATCTTGTAAGCTGCAGAAACAGCATATCTTCTAGAGCTTAAATATTATCACATTTTTCATTGATTACAGGCTTTAATACGGGAGCCAGTAGCACAAGCACAAGTTAAAATAGTCAATATGTCTTTACTCTGATTAAATAAAGAGGTACTTGATTCACCAACACTAACTGTCAAAATACACCACTTGCAATCATTTTATTAAAGGATTACAGGAAAAGACTGTCTGGTTACAGAAAGCCTGGAAACTATCTATCATTTCATGGTTGCTGTCTCTCAGCCTGCTCATGTCAAGTGACAGATCAGAAACTTCAACTCAACAAATGCCTGTTAGCTATCTATCTTTTTTTTAAAAAAGGGAAGAAGTAATATTTGAGTACCTACTATGTGTGTGCCCAACGCTTATTTGGTGTGTTATATGGTAAATAAAACACTGCCCAACATTACTTGGAAAACGTGTTAACTATTTTAAAACTATATCTTATTTAATCCTAACCAACCATCTTCTTATCACATACATGATAACCTCATTTTACAGATGAGGAGACTGAGGTTCAGAGAAATTAAATAATCTGTCAATTTATACAGCTAGGAAACACCAGGAGCAGCATCTGAACCCTGGCCTGATTCCTGAGCTTGAACTCCCCTGGTTTTCCCAGCTTTTCCTGGAGCTCAGGATGACTGTGAGGTGTCTATCTCCTGCACCACAAAGCGATGGCCCTAAATGATTTACCTCTAGTCCTTCTGTTTATTCAATGTATTTAACTTCAAGATTCTTCACTGTTCTACTAGAATTGTAAGTAACCAGGCATCTGGATGGTACCTAGATAGGTGTTGCCATCAATGAATTTCTCTCAAAATGTTATTCTACTAGGTCCTTAACCAGGTAAATTCATATGAAAGAATAAAAGCCTGAAAACTCTGAATTAATGAACACATGAAAAAAGAAATACAATTTTCTTCTTTTTTAAAAACAATTGTATTTAATTTATTTACTTTTGGCTGCACGAGATACCAAGGGGACATTTCATGCAAAGATGAACTCGATAAAAGACAGAAATGGTATGGACCTAACAGAAGCAGAAGATACTAAGAGGTGGCAAGAATACACAGAACTGTACAAAAAAGATCTTCACGACCCAGATAATCGCGATGGTGTGATCATTGACCTAGAGCCAGACATCCTGGAATGTGAAGTCAAGTGGGCCTTAGAAAGCATCACTACGAACAAAGCTAGTGGAGGTGATGGAATTGCTGTGAAAGTGCTGCACTCAATATGCCAGCAAATTTGGAAAACTCAGCAGTGGCCACAGAACTGGAAAAGCTCAGTTTTCATTCCAATCCCAAAGAAAGGCAATGCCAAAGAATGCTCAAACTACTGCACATCTGCACTCATCTCACATGCTAGTAAAGTAATGCTCAAAATTCTCCAAGCCAGGCTTCAGCAATACGTGAACCGTGAAGTTCCTGATGTTCAAGCTGGTTTTAGAAAAGGCAGAGGAACCAGAGATCAAATTGCCAATATCCGCTGGATCATGGAAAAAGGAAGAGAGTTCCAGAAAGACATCTATTTCTGCTTTATTGACTATGCCAAAGCCTCTGACTGTGTGGATCACAACAAACTGTGGAAAATTCTGAAAGAGATGGGAATACCAGACCACCTGACCTGCCTCTTGAGAAATCTGTATGCTGGTCAGGAAGCAACAGTTAGAACTGGACATGGAACAATAGACTGGTTCCAAATAGGAAAAGGAGTACGTCAAGGTTGTATATTATCACCTGCTTATTTAACTTCTCTGCAGAGTACATCATGAGAAACGCTGGACTGGAAGAAACACAAGCTGGAATCAAGACTGCCAGGAGAAATATCAATAACCTCAGACATGCAGATGATACCACCCTTATGGCAGAAAGTGAAGAGGAACTAAAAAGCCTCTTGATGAAAGTGAAAGAGGAGAGTGAAAAAGTTGGCTTAAAGCTCAACATTCAGAAAACTAAGATCATGGCATCTGGTCCCCTCACTTCATGGGAAACAGATGGGCAAACAGTGGAAACAGTGTCAGACTTTATTTTTCTGGGCTCCAAAATCACTGCAGATGGTGACTGCAGCCAAGAAATTAAAAGACGCTTACTCCTTGGAAGGAAAGTTATGACCAACCTAGATAGCATATTCAAAAGCAGAGACATTGCTTTGCCAACAAAGGTCCATCTAGTCAAGGCTATGGTTTTTCCAGTGGTCATGTATGGATGTGAGTTGGACTGTGAAGAAAGCTGAGCACCGAAGAATTGATGCTTTTGAACTGTGGTGTTGGAGAAGACTCTTGAGAGTACCCTGGACTGCAAGAAGATCCAACCAGTCCATTTTGAAGGAGATCAGCCCTGGGATTTCTTTGGAAGGAATGATGCTAAAGCTGAAACTCCAGTACTTTGGCCACCTCATGCGAAGAGTTGACTCATTGGAAAAGACTCTGATGCTGGGAGGGTTTGGGGGCAGGAGGAGAAGGGGATGACAGAGGATGAGATGGCTGGATGGCATCACTGACTCGATGGACGTGAGTCTGAGTGATCTCCGGGAGTTGGTGTTGACAGGGAGGCCTGGCGTGCTGCGATTCATGGGGTCACAAAGAGTCGGACACGACTGAGCGACTGAACTGAACTGAACTGAGTCTTCATTGCTGCACAGCCTTTCTCTAGTTGCAGCAAGCAAGGGCTAATCTTTGTTGAGGTGCCTGAGCTTCTCACTGTGGTAGCATCTCTTGTTGCAGAGCACAGGCTCTAGGGCGTGAGGGCTTTAGTAGTTGCAGCACGTGGGCTGAGCAGTTGCAATGCATGGACTTAGATGTTGCGGTCCACAATCTGTGACCTTCCCGGATCAGGGATCGAGCCAATGTCTCCTGCATCGGCAGGCAGATTGTTTACTGCTGAGCCACCAGGGAAGTCATAATTTTCTTATTCTTTAAATGAACTTCCAAACAAGAGGATTTATGAGGTTTTTGCTTAAAGTGTTAAGATTGAAGTTTTTTCTCAAGTAGGTTTAAATTCCCACTTTACTCCTTTATATACCTAGAAACTAGCACTGTACAAAGGTAAGCCCAGTCCAATTCAACTCTCCAATTGTGCAATGGTCACAACTAGTACAGCCTAATGTCTTTTCCTCCATCTCTTCTACCATGCCCTTATACCCACATTTGGTCACAGAATGGATTATGCTCAGTCAGTCTCATCCCATCCACTCTGTCAGATAATCATTGTGTTCTGATGTGGCCATGTGACCCAGTCCTGGCTCGAAAAGAAGAAAGAAAAAGTTTACTGGGGAGCTTCTGGGAACTATATTTTCATTCCTAATAAGAGACGCAAGATAGTTTCAAAATGTGTAGTCTTTGATATTAGGCACTGTTCACCTTGCACTGGGGACAGGCACAGCTGGGGTAGGCACACACATCCCACTACAGTGTGTACAGGCTATGTGTTCTACTTCTTTTCCAGCCCCTGCAGTGCTAGATATGGGCATGCACTAGAAAGTAAACTCCACAAGAACATGCACTGCTTCACTCAATTAGCTCCCAGTGGTCATGTGTGGTTGTGAGAGCTAGACTATAAAGAAGCAGAACACCAAAGAATTGATGCCTTCGAACTGTGGTGCTGGAGAAGACTCTTGAAAGTCCCTTGGACAGCAAGGAGATCAAACCAGTCAACCTTAAGGGAGATCAACCCTGAATATTCACTGGAAGGACAGATGCTGAAGCTGAAACTCCAATACTTTGGCCACCTGATGTGAACAGATGACTCATTTGAAAAGACCCCGATGCTGGGAAAGATTGAGGGCAGAAGGAGAAGAAGGTGTCAGAGGATGAGATGGCTGGACAGCATCACTGATGCAATGAACTTGGGCAAACTCCGGGAGATGGTGAGGGATAGGCAGGCCTGGCAAGCTGCAGTCTATGGGGTCACAAAGAGTCGGACTTGACTGGGCAACTCAACAACAACGACAAATGTCTAGTACATGCCAGGCTCTGTCCTGGGCACCAGGGTAGAATAATGAACAAATCAGACATTAAAATTCCCGTTTCTAAGACACAGTTGGTACTCAATTAATATTTGTTGAATTAATGAACTACAAAGTTAAATGATTAATTACTGAAATAACACCTTGGTAGAATAAAATTATTTGGGGTTTTTTTCTTTTTAGAATACCTTCTTAAACTGTAAAATATTAACTTTACTGAAACTATTATTTAGTCAGTTCAGTTCAGTTGCTCAGTCGTGTCCGACTCTTTGCAACCCCATGGACTGCAGCATGCCAGGCTTCCCTGTCCACCACCAACTCCCAGAGCCTACTAAGACTCAGGTCCCCTGAGTTGGTGATGCTATCCAACCATCTCATCCTCTGTTGTCCCCTTTTCCTCCCACCTTCAATCTTTCCCAGCATCAGGGTCTTTTCAAATGAGTCAGTTCTTCGCGTCAGGTGGCCAAAGTATTGGGAGTTTCAGCTTCAGCATCAGTCCTTCCAATGAATATTCAGGACTGATCTCCTTTAGGACTGACTGGTTGGATTTCCTTGAAGTCCAAGGGATTCTCAAGAGTGTTCTTGAGAACCACAGTTCAAAAGCATCAATTCTTTGGCACTCAGATTTGTTTATAGTCCAACTCTCACATCCATACATTACTACTGGAAAAAATAACTTCGACTAGACAAACTTTTGTTGGCAAAGTAATGTCTCTGCTTTTTAATATGCTGTCTAGATTGGTCATAGATTTTCTTCCTAGGAGCAAGCGCCTTTCAATTTCATGGCTGAAGTCACCATCTGCAGTGATTCTGGAGCCCCCAGAAATAAAGTCTGTTTCCACTGTTTCCCCATCTATTTGCCATGAAGTGATGGAACCAGATGCCATTCGTTTTCTGAATGTTGAGTTTTATGCCAACTTTTTCACTCTCCTCTTTCACTTTCATCAAGAGACTCTAGTTCTTGCTTTCTGCCATAGGGGTGGTGTCATCTACATATCTGAGGTTATTGATATTTCTCCCAGCAATCTTGATTCCAGCTTGTGTTTCTTCCAGTCCAGCGTTTCTCATGATGTACTCTGCATATAAGTTAAATAAGCAGGGTGACAGTATACAGCCTTGATGTACTCCTTTCCCGATTTGGAACCAGTCTGTTGTTCCATGTCCAGTATTAACTGTTGCTTCTTGACCTGCATACAGATTTCTCAGGAGGCAGGTCAGGTGGTATGGTATTCCCATCTCTTTCAGAATTTTCCACAGTTTGTTGTGATCCATACAGTCAAATGCTTTAGCATAGTCCATAAAGCAAAAGTAGATGTTTTCCTGGAACTCTCTTGCTTTTTCGATGATCCAGGGGATGTTAGCAATTTGATTTATTCAGATAATGTTATCTATTGTACCTTTCGACAAAGTAGTTTTTGTTACACAGCTAAAATATGTGTGTGTGTGTGTGTGTGTGTGTGTGTGTGTGTGTGTGTATATATGATACCAGAGACTATTTAATAAGTATTGGTAGGTGTCATAGTTATTATACGCAAACTGGAAAACTTCAGATTTCTCAAAAATATGAGTGTATAAAGTGGAAGAGAAAGTGTTCCTACATTATTAATTCTGCTATACCTCTTAAGGAGTATGTTTAAAGAGAACAGTAAGTACAGTGAAGTAGTCAATGAAGATTTAAGTCAAAATTTAAAATCTGATTTCTGGCTCCCATAAGAAACAAAAACTATTGTGAGAGATTAAAAGGGAAAGTGGAGCTAGGAACAAAATCATGAATACTTTAAATTATTCATGGATTTTGGTATCCTTATTCCTCTATTCTCCCTCCAATTACCATCATCAAAAAGAATAGGTCACATGACTATAAAGTGGACATCTGGTAGGAATGGCCTAAAACTCCCAGCACTTGATCAAATTTACATTAAGAAACAAGGGAATCTGGCCAAAAGAAAGAGTAATACTTAAAAGAGATCATCGTGAAACCAGAGACACTAATACAGTTTAACTGTAAGAGTTCAGCTACAGACAGAAGATACCAAGTGCACACACACGTCAGGAAAAAAAAAAGGGACATCAGACCGGACCAAAACAAACCACTATCTGACAGTCCACATTTTTCTCACTCTAAATTCCTAGTTGCCTTCGATCTTATACTATATTTGCAAATTCTCTGGCTCCTGAACTGTTTAAAGTAACATAAAAGACAATCATATTTCATTAAAAGCCATCTATTCTCTTGAAGAGAATGAAAAATCAGCTGAAGCTGAATCAGTTCAGTCGCTCAGTCGTGTCCGACTCTTTGCGACCCCATGAATCGCAGCACACCAGGCCTCCCTGTCCATCACCAACTCCCAGAGTTCACTCAGACTCACGTCCATCAAGTCAGTGATGCCATCCAGCCATCTTATCCTCTGTCGTCCCCTTCTCCTCCTGCCCCCAATCCCTCCCAGCATCAGAGTCTTTTCCAATGAGTCAACTCTTCGCATGAGGTGGCCAAAGTACTGGAGTTTCAGTTTTAGCATTATTCCTTCCAAAGAACACACAGGACTGATCTCCTTTAGGATGGACTGGTTGGACCTCCTTGCAGTCCAAGGTACTCTCAAGAGTCTTCCCCAACACCACCGTTCAAAAGCATCAATTCTTCGGCACTCAGCTTTCTTCACAGTCCAACTCTCACATCCATACATGACCACTGGAAAACCATAGCCTTGACTAGATGGAGCTTTGTTGGCAAAGCAGTGTCTCTGCTTTTGAATATGCTGTCTAGGTTGGTCATAACTTTCCTTCCAAGGAGTAAGTGTCTTTTAATTTCATGGCTTCAGTCACCATCTGCAGTGATTTTGGAGCCCCCCAAAATAAAATCTGACACTGTTTCCACTGTTTGCCCATCTATTTCCCATGAAGTGAGGGGACCATATGCCATGATCTTCGTTTTCTGAATGTTGAGCTTTAAGCCAACTTTTTCACTCTCCTCTTTCACTTTCATCATGAGGCTTTAGTTCCTCTTCACTTTCTGCCATAAGGGTGGTATCATCTGCATGTCTGAGGTTATTGATATTTCTCCTGGCAGTCTTGATTCCAGCTTGTGTTTCTTCCAGTCCAGCGTTTCTCATGATGTACTCTGCAGAGAAGTTAAATAAGCAGGGTGACAATATACAGCCTTGACATACTCCTTTTCCTATTTGGAACCAGTCTATTGTTCCATGTCCAGTTCTAACTGTTGCTTCCTGACCTGCATACAGGTTTCTCAAGAGGTAGGACAGGTGGTCTGGTATTCCCATCTCTTTCGGAATTTTCCACAGTTTATTGTGATCCACACAGTCAAAGGCTTTGGCATAGTCAATAAAGCAGAAATAGATGTTTTTCTGGAACTCTCTTGCTTTTTCAATGATCCAAGTATACCTAAACATGTTCTACCCAAAGTTCGGCCCAACGAATATCTTGAAAAAGGTCACTGGGTAAAACCAAAAGAGGTGCCCAAAAAAGAATTCTTCTTTGACTTTGTGCCTTTGTCTCCATTAGTTGGGCGAATGCTTCTCTGAATAGTGAACAACAAAATTCACATGCTGGGGAATGGCAGGTAGTGAAATGATGGACCAGACTAACTATAAAAATGAGACCCAGCTTAAATTCACCACTTACTAAATCAGTTTCCTTATCTGTTAAATAGGGAATATATATATATGGTATATCATTTACACTTACAGAAGGTACCTAATGAATCCTGTCCGTTACATCAGAGATATGTTTCCATACAACCATGTCTTTCCAGCTAAGGAAGTTATAGGGGTCATAAATTGTAGAGACTATTGAACCTACACTACAACTTTCAAAAGCTCAGGAAGTTTTATAAAATATTTTCATTGGTTAATTTAGGCCTGTAAAAAAGGAGAAAATCAAGGTATATGAATAACCAACACCATATGAAAACTAACTAGACCGTTCTGATAAGAAAGCATGTGGCCTCAAAAGCAGACTAAGGGGCTGACAGATGCATGACCTGCTTGCTGTGTGGCTTGGGCAAGATACAGAATCAATTTATACCTCAGTAGGCTCTTCTGTAAAATGGAGATGTTAACAACAGCAGCTAGCCCATAAAGCTATTAATACTTTGATTATTCAATCAATTAGTACGTTTACAGTACAGTAAGTCCTCAAAGAATATTAGCTATTATTGCTTAACAAGCTATTATTGCTTCTTTTACTAGAATGAAGATACTCTTGGTTTCTAAAATGATTCCCAGACCATACAGAGTTGAAACTCTTTATTTTTCTTATTACATATACTCCAAACTCCTAGCAAAGTTATACAGTACACATTTTTTAAAATTATATTTATTAATTCTTTGATGGACTGGAATGATACTGAGTTAGAGAACAGTCAAAAGGCTAAAAAAGAATCCGTGATAAACAGCCATCACCAAAAACCGCAGAATCAGTAGGAAAGCACACAAACAAAGCCTCTGCCTTAAGGGAGTAAGGAGGCTTCTGCCTCTCCCCAAGGCCTTCGAGAAGGGAACCAAGGGCAAGTTACAGTGATTGATGTCTTCAGACCTCTGGGAGTCTGTCTTTGTCCAATCTTTCACCAAACTTGAACTCCTACTCTTTCTCCTCAAAGCATTCAACAGAGGGCATGATTATAAGGCAGGATGCTTTGGGAAGTTTGCCGCTTTATTTTGTAACATTAAGCACACAGGTATTTGTGAAAGTTTTACATCAAACCCTACAGACTCCTGAACTATAATCACATGTGCTGTACAATTAATTCAATAGAATTTTTAAAAAGAACTTAAGGCCCTGAAAGATGATCAGTTGTAAATGCCAAGTAACTCTGGATAGGCTATAACCCCTCAAAGTCACTATATACACCCATACTGTTCTATCAGACAAAACCAGTCCCTCAAGGACACCTGCCAACTCCAGGGCAATGCTGATGTCCCTTGAGGAATCCCAGGGTAACAGCCTGACGGTGACCATCTACTACCAAACACTGGGTTGGGCCTTAAGGTTATGCTGCGGTCCACAAGCCTAAGAAGCATGCTGAACACTTAATAACAGTGATACAAGGAACAAGTATAAGTTATTTAGAAAAATCATAAATTATTTAGAAAATAAAATAAGTCTTTAGCAGCTTTAACAATAAGTGCCTCCAAAAAAAGAGGAAACCTCTAATCACTACTGGAGATAAGCTGCAAATATGTTAGATTTCCAAAATAACTCAGTGCCAAGTATTAAACAGGCATAAGAAGAACAACCAGCCTAAATTATGCTAACTAATGAGGAATCCAATTAAATTCATATGCAAGACGTAAAACCAAAACCTTAACTGGCAGAGCAGTCCACATACCTGTCTTTCTAGAGTTTAGCAGGAGGCCTGGCAGCCTGTTTGGTCAGTATTAGAATTAAGTTGTAGCTTGTTATTTGTTGTTCTCGACTTCAATACCCACATATATTAATATATACAATGAAACATCCTCTAAAAACTAGAAGTGCCTATGTGAAATATATAGAGATTTTTGGTTAAATCTCTACACCTTTTTAACAAAAACAATGCTTCCTCCCCCACTTTTCTATTCTTTCCCTAAAAATGTTATTTTTCCTGCCATTAAACTATTATTTAAATAAACCTAACTATGACAGAGGATGAGATTGGATAGATGGCATCACTGACTCAATGGACATGAGTTTGAGTAAACTCCAAGAGATACTGAATGACAGGGAATCCTGGCGTGCTGCAGTTAATGGAGTTGCAGAGTTGTTTGTTGACTGAACAACAACAAATTTGATACTAAAAAGATTGCCAATTTTCTAAGATTAGCATGTAGTTCAAAATTATCTACATAATAATCAATCTTTAACACCACTGACTATGCTATGCTAATTTTCATATTTTGTAAGAAAAAAAAGTTTTTATAAAATATAAAATTTAAGTTTGAAACAGAGACAAGCACCTTAAGTCATCAAAAGAAGCCAACAAGTAAACTTCACTATTTTCCAATTAACAAAAGGTAGGCTAGGGTTAAATAACTGATTATTGATGTAGCTCTCAGAGGAAAACATTTTCAGCACCATCTATGAAAACTGTTTTGATTTACGATACAAAGGCTGGTGGGTTTTTTTAGGATGAGGGATGAGAGAGAGAGACAAAGTTATTATTTTAACTGTATTTAAACTGGTCAGAAAATAAATGAACTAGTTGGTCAGAACAGTCACTCACTCAGGAAAAACATCATGAAGATAACCATTCAAAGCACACCCTGTAAGTCATTAACAGGGCTTCTTCAGTATTTTCTTGTAAGATGTGAGATTATAAATACAGTATTATTCTCCATTAAAGTATAAAAGAGAACTCGATTCAGTTGTTTAAACTCACATTCAATTCTTCAAAAGTGATAATTTGAAGATTATCCCAGGTTTAGACATATCAAATAGGAAATTCACGCCCACCAGTCAGATGACAGACAGGATACTCAGTCCATCCTTGCTGACTTAGAACAAAATCCAATGCTGGAAGAGGCTTAATGTCAAATCTAACTACCCAAAAGTCATA